>NC_071113.1:11440000-12040000 GCF_024256425.1 Clarias gariepinus
GTTTTTTCGTTTTTTTTAAAAACTGCTCCCGTATGAAAATTTGTCTCCTTTCGCATACTTTGCGGTTTTTCTCATATTCCTCAAGTAAAAATATTTACTGCATACTTAGAGACAGCTAAATTGTTTCTGGACCACGAGCAGATGTTTAATGAGTGCAGCACATACCTGCAAAAGCGATTTTAAACCACACTGGAAAACTACTTACTTGTCACATTAACACAAACTTAATTTAACTGAAACTTAGGGAAAGGCATACCGTTTCCACTCTTTCAGTAGTAGCTGGGCTACTTACATTAGACATCACTGCTTGGAAGCAATTTCTCTTGCTTTGGGTTGAACAGCTGTGTTGGACAGCTGTGTTGGACTTTTGTATATGTAAAATACCTGAAGGTGTTGAAACCTCAACAGAACTCAACCCTTAAACCAATTCAAACCAAGCAGACCATGAAGAAACAATGACAAAAAGTATTAAATAGCATCATAGACGTATGGGTTGGATACGTCTAATGTGATTAAAAATGTTTTATACCACAAAGTCTTTTAGCAACGTGCACATTAAGAGCCTGAAGTGACTCAACTTATGGCTTTTTATGGCTGTCTACATGCACAAATCTGATGTTTTTCAGATCGGATCTGAGTCACTTGTACTGTTTGTGGTCCGAACGGTCAGATCGGAATTCATGCATGATGTGTGGCGCTCGCTGAACTCGGTCAGCAACCGGCAGTGTGAGGATTTCATAGCAGTGCTAGCAATAGCTGCTAGATAGCTTTCTTGGCCCAAATGGCATGAACAAAGACATATCAATGTTCGCTTTATAGGACAGACGTGTCCACATTAGAGTCAGATAAAAGTCACTCGTAATTATGAACACACACCATCATGACATGCAAATCTGATCTGACCATAAAATTGGAATTGAACATTGTGGCTTGGAATGTGAACGTAGCCATTGAATTCTTGATTCTGATTGGTCAGAAGGTGTCGTTTATGTAAGAAATGTGTGGTTATCTGAAAATATTTCTCAGCAGGGCTGCAGATAATTTTTCTACTACAGGGTCTGGAGTGTGTTATTCTGCTTATACCATAACAAGTGATAACAATGTTTCATTTATTCATTAACACAACATGGCACATTTTAACAGTTAATAATAAAAATGATATCTTGTGGTAAGTCCAGGGGACAAATTAATTTCTGTTGTTCTTTACATTATAATCACGATAAACCCCATTCATTCATTCATCTCCTTTTTCATCTTTCTTTCTTTCACTCTAACTCTCCTCTGTCCTGAGGACTTTCCCGTTCTGGGAAACTTTGCAATGCAGCATAACTGTTAAAACGTGCTGACTTTTGAGAATACATCCAGAAATATCTTCTAATAATAATGATAATTATTTCAAAAATCACCACTTTGACAATGATACATTGTTCAATGTAATATATTGTAATGTATATGTAAGATGTTAACTTAGATGATATGGAGCGTTTGTCCCAGTGCATGAACTGTTACTGAAGAAACCAGCACACTAATGTTAATCAGTGAGAGGCGTTCAAGTCAAACTGGGACTTTGGATGGTGCAGAATAACAGAACACAGTTTCACGTCTGAAACGCTGACCTCCCAGGAACTTCTTTAATGGCCCAGGCATGTAAAAATCACTTGGAGTGACGTCAGGACTGTATAGAGGATGTGGTAATATTCTTTTTTTTTCTTACTGCAGCTAAGAGTTTAATCACTGTGCTCTGCTTACTACTTTTGTAAATGTCAATCATTTTTACACCCTAATTCCAGAAGAAAATTCATTACAAGTCACAATTTGACTTGACTTTCCTTGTATCATTCATATTACACATAAAAAATCCTTTGCTGTAAGTACTTAATTGTATTTATTTAGTTTAACATAAGCATACTCATTATTTACTTTATTTTTTTGGGGGGACTTAAATCATGCCAATTTGACTTCTTACTTTTTAGGTCAGAACATTTTACCTCTCATATAAGTAGCTTCTTCAGTCTGAGAAGTACAGTTGACGTGACTCAACTTCCAGATAACCTCACCTGGACTACTGAGAATTTTCATAGAAATAAATATTTTGGTTCCACTTACATATTTAGCTTGAGCCAAACTTCTAGCCATAATTTAGATATGTTGTTCATTTGTCAGTGAATTGCTGTTCCAAAATTGCTTTTATATACAAATGATGAACAACTTCTGACTATCAGGCTTAAGAATTGTTATGTATTTTTAATTCTATTCTATTTTATTTTATATTCTATATTTTCTAAGACAACGTGGTTTATGGATCAGTAGTTCCAACTGCAAGGCAAGTTAAAGGTTTATATTAATGTGCAATTGTGTCCATAGTAACAACATACTTGGGGACTACTATGGTGCACTCTCCACATAAACAGATTTAAAAAATGTGTTTGTTGATGTTCACATTTTTGGAGGAGTCCCCAGTGCCAGTGCTTTGTAACAATCTGAGGTTCCTTAAAGACACAGGATGTATATTTGACAATATTAGAATGTTAATGCTTGTGATTGATCTAGAAATTTTTAAGCATTACTTTTTTTTTATTAAGCAGATTAATCATACGGCTACAGTAAGTTGGACCCTAATGGCTTCCCATAATCGCAGCAGGTTACTCAGTTGTGTGTGATAATGGCACTTTAAGCACAGATAATAAGATGACTGGGGAACGGCAAGTTTCTTTATAAAAAGCTTGGAAGTTTGGATAAAACCAAAATTGTCTTCAAGGGGAACTGCTTTCAAGGGGAACTATTTTTAACAAGAATACATTAAACGTAAGATGTGTGAGTGGTGGCTCGGGCACCTAAGGATCTAGATTGCTAACTTTCAGATCTGAGGCTCCAGGTTCAAGCCCTTCTGTCTGTGTTTGCCACACCCCATACAACCCAGCCACTGCATGCAGTGCAGGTCCCATTTTAAATTATACATTGAGATATTATAAAACTGCATAATCCGGTTTCCCATTACTAGTTTGTCATGCATTGCTTTATTCCATCAGTAAACATTTGTAATACATTTTAAATCGACCGACAGCACTTATTGTCAGTATTTTATATTATATACTGTATATATAATAATTAAGGGTTATTTTTGTACATCACGCCAGCCTGGAGTTAATTATCCTCTTATAACAAGAAGCCAAATCGTGTTTGATTCCTTACTTGAAACCTCAGTAAACATCAGGCATTTCATCTCAAAAGCTGTTTAAAGGTGCAACAAACAAAGATGAAACGAAGCGACGTAGATGTCATACCTTGGAAATTTCACCGAAACTCCCTTGCATTGCTGGTCATCGCTTTTTGGGGAGAGACTCTCACGCGGCTGCTCGGCGCGTGTTGCTCTTCAGCTTAGTGCGAGAATGCAGTAAAGTTGATGTGATTAATCTTTTCTTCTCCTGCCTGTGTTTTAGTGTTCTTAAGAATCCTAGTTCTCCACAAACACTTAGACACACCAACTTTCTCCAACGCTCTTAGCACTACAGCCATGTCATCACAAATCCTTCATCATAAGGTAGAAAAGGTCGGCTGGACAATGATGCATTTCTGTAGAGATCAAAAATGAAATAAAAAAAAGAAGAAAAAAAAAGGATTTGATTTTTAAGGAACTCTACGAGTGCATGCACTAGTGTGCATGTTGCATGAGGTTAAATATCCATTTTATGATAATGCAGATTAAAGCTCAGCATGGGAATGTCGATTTTGCCAGTGAAGTCTGCATATGCATAAGCAAAACATTATTTTATCAGTATGTCATATTTGTCATGGCGTGTGGAAAAGATCAGAACTGTCACTACCAAGGACTGGAGCATTTCAAACAGGATTAAAAAAAAAATACACGATAACACGTAACCTCTAAATGAATAAATAAACTACAGTATAGTGTGCAACTTACAAGTAGAATCGTGCGGGCAAGAAAAGTCCACTGTGTGCCTCCTTATCTCAGCTGGGCCACTGGTATATAAGCACACTCACATGTAATTTGTGTGTGTGTGTGTGTGTGTGTGTTGAGTTTAGCATGTTTGATAAAGAGGAAATGTTTGACAGTATGCAAAGGGAAGTGGTAAAGCGACATTCATTTCTTTGCTGTCAAAACACTTAAGCAGACATCTTCAGCTGAGCAACGAGCAAACAGTACATTAATATTTATTCTTCAGTTCTGACTTACACATGATGCAGAATGCAATTTCAGCATATACATTATCTATTATACATTTTTTCATTTATTTACAGCAAACTGAAAAACAACCTACAGGGGAAAGAATGGCAGCTCTACATTTCTGACCTGACCTTAGCATTTGTAAGAAATGTAGAAAACATTTCTGTGTTTAAACATGTAAAGGTTGAATATTGAAAGAGTTATTGTAACAACCCCTGCGTTATTGTCACATCCTGACCTTGTTTCAAGCTATTTCCGTGTTTGGGCCATTAAAGGAGTTCCTGGGAGGCCGGGGTTTCAGGTGTGAAGCAGGCAGTCCGATTATGTCTCCTACATACTAAGAAAAATTTCTACCTTGATGGTATCCAAGCATTAGAGAAACACTGGGATAAGTGGATTAGGGCTGCACCCAAAAAGGCAGGTTTTTTCTTCTTATAACTGTAACTGTTTTCTGTTATTCTGCACAGTCCTGGTTTGGCTTGAACGCTCATTGTAAATTAAGGAGAATTGCAAAATGACAGAAAGAAAGATCAATCCTTTGCTATAAAATGTCTCATATATCATGGAATAAAAAAAATAAAATTTATGGCATTACCTCATTTTTAAAAACAACTTTTTAATTACAAGCCATCAAGTGGAGTCAATAGGTGAGTTTACATGAAACCCAATATTCCACTAATCATCAGAAAAATAGCTCTATGGGAATACTCCTGTATTATGTAAACATCTCAATCGTAGCATTCTGACCCGATCCGGCTTGATCTGAATACCTTTTTAGTGGGAATGAGAGGGTTGACTTGTAAACATTTAATAAACCTTCCAATAAGTAAATATTAGCCGTGTAAACACTTGAGCCATTAGGATCGCTCTTGTTGAAATAAATATCTTATTTCTGCCCTAACATTGGTTGATGTGATGTGTTTAAGGGGGGGGATGGGGGTGTCGTAATTTGGCTTCTGTTGTTGACCAGTAAACTCACTCCCACATCTTCATCCACTGGTTCTGTGGCAGTAATGATCAGCTCTCTCACTGTAAAAACTCCAACTAGATACATGTTAAATAAATTATTATTATATTGTTGACCCAACTTCTTACAATGGTATTTGTCGAGACAACAGGTTAAACTGTATACTCGAAAACCTTGGAGATACAGACTGAATAAACTAATAGATTCAAGAACAGACCTGATCAAACATCAGGTTGAGCCAGCAATATACCTCCACTGGGATGAAATCACACATTTTATTAAAAAAAAAAAAAAATTCCGCTTATCGTCATACTGAGGCACTCTGACGTTGGCTAAGTTTCGTAGCTAAACAGAAATTTATCATCAATCCAGAACTCTGCGGTGGAGAACTGGGTCAGGGGGTGACGGTGGGTCTTTTGGAGTTACTGTACTACAAGAGCATGAATAAGCTGTTGCAGTTGCTGCGGTTGGAAAGTGTTAAAGTCCTTGAGGACCTGAGTGACTATGCAGCAGTTTTAGGAGTGATGTTTGGTCACGTCTATGCTCTGTACATTGAATCCCAAAAGGACTGGATGCACACCAAATCATTTCTACTGGCCTTGGAGAGACACGCTCCCTTCAGACTCAACAAACTCGTGTTGCCATAGAGACTCTTTTTTTTGTCTGTCTGACACATTGTTTGACACATCTTTGTGTCTGTTTTAATTGTTGAGGCATGGTTAGGCCTACTTGTTTTTCTAGAATACATTACTGGGCTAAAATGCAGATAACTTACCTTTTCGAGTAGATAAAAAGTTGGGCTAAGTCAACCCCAAAGAAATTGAGTCACTTAAGCTAAACCAATCCCACATGATTTCTTTTAACCAATCATAATGCAGAAGGTGGGGTGTCTCGGTAAAAGAGGACACATCTCACTTAACTTTACAGTTATATTTCTGGCAGATTCAGTTCTTCACAGCAGGCAGAATCAAATCAAAACTCATCAAACTTACTGGATCACACAGTTAATCTCTAATCAGAATGATGTGAGAATGGGGAAGGCTCTGGCACTGTAGAGACCTATCTTTTTCCATTATCATTTTAACATTTAAATATATATATATTTTAAAATAAAATTAATATGAACTTAAATATATTTAACATTATTAAAAAGTAAAACATTTTTTAAAAAAGGTTGCGTGGCAAGCGTGTGCAAAGGGAACTGTTTAGGTCCTAACTCCTTTGCGCTGCTTTTATGACTAAGTTTGCATCAGTTTTTATAGGTGTGAGTTGCACGTGTTGACCTTTGCAAAACTATGTGCTGATGTCGTAAGAGCGTCAGATTGAAATGATCTGTCGCCTCATAAAGATCCTCTCCATCGCTGTAAGTCGCTGTTAGTTTCATTTCTTGTGGTTAAAGCAGCCAGATGGGTCACTTAAGTTAAAAGTGAAGATGATTCCTCTTCCCAAAATAGCTCATTCTCAGGCTAATGGTTACACATTTCAGCGATATTCACCCTGAACTGGACCTTTCTCAGCCTTATTCTGATTTTCGCTGAAATCAGAGACGAAACGAAATTGTTACTTCAACTTGCAGGAATTTATGGGCAATAACTCAAAGACACGAAGCCCTTGGAGGATCCATGAGGCCACCAGAGACCCTGCGGAACAAAGATAGAGCAACAAACAAGCTTGTGCATGCTGCATGCAGCTCACACATATCCTGCTCTTCTGCTCTTGTAGGCAGCGCTGAAGTGACACTTAAATTCTTCAGGCCTGCTGTTTCACACACACACACACACCACTCAAAGAGCTTGTATGCATTTATATTTAGCTCTGGAATGAGGCTGATTTTAAAACATGACTCATTTGGGTAGCCCTCTATTTCTCCAATGTATTATGCATTTGACTTTGGCTCTGTGTACAGTGTCCACGTCCTGTTCTGAGTAACATTCTCACCCTCTTTCTCATTAAAGACGCACCATCAGCCATCGGCTTGGATAAATATATGACTGCATTCATACTAGGGATGCAGCCAAATATGAAAACATTATTCATACTGAACAGATAATATGTTCTTTAAACAGATACGAAACAGATAAGAAATGGAGAAGGAGGTGGTGGTTGTTTTCCTTATTTTTTCCAGTTTGATTGTATTTTGCAAAATAGGACCAACAAAGCTTAGTAAAAAATATGACTGGTAGGTCATCAGGGGAGAAAAAACATCCATCGATAGGATAACCTGGTCATTCAGTACACCACTCTGGAATAGCATAATTCTGGACTCATCAGACCACATGTCCTTTTCTCACACAATAGTTCAATCTTCATGATCTTAGCAAATTAAAGCCTTTTTTCCTGATTAATCTCACTAACAAGTGGTTTTCTTATGGCCAAACAGCTGTTTATTCCCAATCCTGTGATCCTGTTTTTGCAATGTTGTGTGTGTAGAAAGGCTTTTATTTTCACTATTCATCATAGCTGTGATCTAACATAAATCTTTTTTACAATGCAGCTTCATCAAGCATTTAAGTGATCTTTCAAGTGGGTATAATGACTTTTTCCCGCCCCAAACACATTTCTTCCATTAAGTTGATGGTTAATCAGTTGCTTTCAAGTTTTTATAATGCACTTGGCAGTTCTTTAATCAATTGAAGTAATTTTGAATTTCCTTAGTTGTTTTCTTTGCTTAATACAGGATGTGAATAAAACAAACAAACAAACAAACCTTTTCCAATTCAAATCTGATGTAACAGAGATTGTGTAACTATCAGAGCCAGACTTAACACACCATGCTGACAGCACTAGCATTTCTATTTCTGACATTTTTCAATGTTTTCTGGACTGTATATATCTGTCTGGATGTGAGTTGTGAGTTCATTATATAAAATCTGTATGATTTAGGTTTAGGTAATGCGCACTTGTGGGTGAAATCTTAATAGCGTTACAAATACTCTGATTAGATCTTTTATTTTACTATAAAAAAACAACAACTATAGTTTCCTGTTGTTATTCTAAAGTCAACCACGTTTCCTTTGAGTAAATTTTTTTTCCCATTAACATAGTGATACAGGACGAGAATTTATCATCGTGAACCTAAACAATCCACTCCTAATCACGTAATAATTAAATCATCGTTGTAAAATGTCTTACGACATGCTTCGTGCTACAGGTCTTGTTCACATTAAGTGAAATAATGGTGTTTATTAGTAGAAGCGCAGCATTTGTTAGGTCTTGACTGAAACCAAACGTCTTTAAAGAGCTTGTTTATGCAGTTAAACGTACGATTAGCAGTGCAGCGAATGCAATCACTCAGCGTACGTAAATAAACAATGAAGTAACAAAGGTTTGGTTGCATACCAGCATTAACTGTGCTTTGTTCAACAAATTAGGGAAAGTATAGATTCTGACATTCTGAAATTCGCTTAGGGTTTGTGGATGAAGCTCCAACACAAATTCAATAACAGGCAATGAATAAAACTCACAAGACCATACAAAACAGAATTGTGTCTGTGACTAGGACTGGAGCTATAGCTCACACACACACAAGGAAGAAAAGAAAGAAAGAAAGAGAGATAGAGACGCTATTGTGGTGCCATCAGGTCTCTCTGCTTCGCGTTAGCTTTTAACCATCAGTCTATAGCCTTGTTTCAATATGTATTTCATGATCAAATACATAAGAACAAACTTTTTTAAGCTTGAGGTTAACTTAGATAATTTGATTCAAATAAGGTTACCGTCACAGTAAAGCACACACTTCGTGTTTGTTTAAGCCACTAAAAGCCTACTTAGAAAATCCCTAGTCATGTAGTTTCACTTCCTACCCAAACTTAGTTTTTTTTTTTTTTTTAAAGAAAGAAAAAAAATATTATTAGCTTGAAATAGCCGTTCAGTTTGCACTTCCTCGAAGAAACCATATATTAGAAGCTCACAAAAGGTTTCTTTAAGTAAGGTTTATTCTTTAAAGTTTATTGATGATACATAAGGTCAAACAAACTATCTTAGTCAAAGCTGAACTAATTTGTCACATAAAAAAATTGTTTCAAAAATACAAAAAAAAAGGAAACTTTCATGCATGTTCTGAAGGTTATTCTACGTATTAACTCTTAAGCAACAACCTACTAGGGTTTTAAGAACCAACATAAAACACACTGATCAAAAGTATTAGGAAAATAGATGTCATGTATTACAGTTCTCTCTGTGAAATCCCCAACACAGGCAATTTTATTAACTACAATAGTTCTCATCTGGATGAAGAATTGTGTTAATTAGCTGAAAATTTTGTGAAAAGCTGGCTATGTAACAACAATATCTAACTTTTGGAGCCATGGCCTGCGTTATCTCCAGACTGAAATCCAATAGAAAACAGTTGGACAATAGTGAAAAAGACAGTCACAGTCAAGAGACCATCTTCTGTACATGATCTTCAGGAAGTGATCAAGCAGGCATGAATTGAACAAGTGACACTAGAGTATTACAGACATCTGTATCCAGGACTCAATAAATATTGATTGTTGTAGTGCATAAAATAACAAATTATTCTTATTTTGATTGTCAATAAAATTGAATGTCATTAAAACATTGGATTTTACTCTCCCTCACTCATTCATCTTCTATACCGCTTTATCCTGTATTCACAGATTTGGAGCCTATCCCAGAAGGCTTAGGGCACGAGGCAGGATACACCCTGGACAGGGTGCCGATCCATCGCAGGGCACACACACACATACACACACTCACACACACATTCACAAACTACGGGCAATTTGAGATTGCCAATTAGCCTAATCTACCTGTCTTTGGACTGTGGGAGGAAACCAGAGTACCCGGAGGAAACCCATTGGATTTTACTTTTGTCTTAATACCTTTGGCCACCACTGTACACATACACACATAGGAGTTTCTAGAGATGTTTGTCTTAGCCAATTTAAATTCAGGCAACCTAAATATTTTTATTTACTGTACATTACTTAACTTTACATTCTTAGTCTTAGTCTAAAACAGTCTTAAACAGTTTGGTCAAACAGTACAAGGATTGTATATTTTACATCCCTGCTGTAGTCAGCAGCACTACTTAGCTGGGATTTGAACTCACAACTGACTGTTTCAATGCTATATTATCTGGCAAAAACTAAAAAAGTTAGAATGCATGGATTCTTAGGGGACACAACATAAAAGCATTCGTCTCATCAAAGCTTGGGAGTTTTTGTTCCTTTTAGAGCTGCACAGTTAATCGCATATATACATTTTATTAAAGCAACATGGACCAGGGCAATTATATAATCGCAAAAGGCTTTAATTTATTACAGGTTATATATGCATAGTTAGGAATTTATGTATTTGTAGTTTTTAAATAATTTCTCAGGTGCTGAATAAATATTAGCTAATATCCTCTTAACGGTATTGCTTGTGCTGTTATTTGATGTTAGCCTGGGTGATTGATGACTGAATACTAAATGGTGCATTTAATACTTGTCAAAATAATCACAATGTGATTTTTGATTAAATCATGCAGCAGTAGTTCTGTTTTTGGCAAGCGTTGAAAAGTTAAGTAACATAAACAAAACTGTTGGCTGAATGAAAGAATTAGCTGATCATTTAACGAACTAGCTTTCCAACAAGAAACAGTGAGTTAGCTCAATGACTTTGAGCTTAAGTTGAAAAAACTAATATATATATAGCCTATATATATATATATATATATATATATATATATATATTTCATCATGTTGCTTTTAAATGTTGATTTTTCTGAACTTTCCTTTAAAAAAAATAAAACAACTTGCCAATTCTACATTTGATCTGTATATACAATGTTTTTTCCACCATTTTTCTCCATTTTCTTTATTTGGCAGGCAGTGCCTATTGATTATGAATGTAAACCAGTACCTACTGTACAGTACATAAGGAGTTCTGAAATAACTGGCAGTCTTAAGTTTCAACAGTAATGAATGGGCAATTTATGCATTTACTGTAAAAAGAAACTTCTTTTTTATATTTGCAGGAACAGTATTTATGATGGTAAAGAGCTCATCTTTTATCAAGTCCAGAATGTAGATGATATCTAGGATCCCTAACAAAACTAGTACACTTAAATACCTATAGAAAGTGTGCTATGAGTACAATATTTAATAATCTATTTAGGAAAACAGGGCACACAACCATTCACATGCTAAGGGTAATTTGGGAACGCCAGTTAGCCTATTCTACATGGGCTGTGGGAGGAAACTGGAACACCCAGAGGAAACCCACCAAGCACAGGGAGAACATGCAAACTCATGTACTGTACATGCACACAGACCCAGGGTTCGAACCCAGACATTTAAGTTGACAGTGCTAGCCACTAAGCCACCATGCTACAATGTACGCTAGCATGACTGTGGTAAACCTGTGGTAAATATAAATGATTTTTTTCCCTTAATAATCCAGTGGAGGGAAACTGTGGTTAATGAATCTATCGTGGTAGGCAGCCAGTGAAAAAAAGGTTTTCGAAATGAGTTCATATTTCCTCTATGGACTTTATTTCAAGACGCCTTTGTTTTCGTTTTACTTTTGCTATGTTTAGAATTTTTTTCTCTATTAAAAGAAGCTGTTGTCAAATAGAAACATGGCTGTGAAATCACTTGACGGTACTTCACGGCCTACATTCTGTAGTTCTATATTTTTAAAGGAAATTATGTAAACTCATTGCACTCACAAGGAACAAAATGTCAGTTCCTGTCCCGATCAGAACAGCAAACACTCGTAACGTCATCACATACTTCCGATGAATCATAAATTGGAGAGAAAGCTCATGGAGTGATTCGATCACTTTGCAATTCAATACCACTTTTTTAAAATTCTTTTTCTAAAAATAAGATCTGCGGCTGACCAAAATAGACCAAAACCTATTTCAGTGGGTTGTTTCTGCGGGTGCATGTGAAAGAGGAATGTGTTTTGTGTTTTTTGTTCTTTGTGGAGAAAAAGGAGCTTGTTCTCTACTCAATCAGTTATGACTCATCACCTCGGTATAGGTCTGACAGACTTCTACATAGTGCAGCCGTGTTATTATTTTCCAAAATAGCAGGTTGTGTGTGCACATGCTAAAATTAGCTTGAACAGACATCCTCACGGAAAGGTGAATGAATATACGCAAGAATATATTCCACATTTTTAGCACGTTTAGCAAAGCAGACATTACAAGTGCATGCCGTAATGTGGCAGGAAACAGAAATCATGGGTAGTCAAGTAATCTTTGTTTGTACGTTCGAGGGGCTTCAAGTCGAACCGAGACATGTGATGAAATTCCTCATGAATGAAGCTGTAAAACCCAAACCTCAAGCACAGTACGTTGATGAGACTCTTAACCACAGTAAAACATTTGAACGGTGCAAACATTTTAAAGAATGCTGTACGTCTGTGAATGACGATTCCATCCGAGGTGGCTCAGAGCCCACTGCAGACGTTCCCGTGAACATTCAGTGAGTGCGATGTCTGATTCTTGAAAAACCATAAAAAAACTGGTAGAAGAAGAGACAACTTTCAGAAAAGACTGCAGGAACTGTACACACAATCTTCACAAACATCACTTTAGCACATTACAGGAACTCAGCTGGGCGTTATTGCCACATCCCCTATACAGCCATGATCTCACCCCAAGTCATTTCCAAATCTTTGGGCCGTTCTTGGAAGGCCAGTGTGTCAGATGCAAAACGTCCAGTCTAGTCTGATCATGGCGTGAACTCTGGCGTGCTGAGAAACCTTTCTCCCTCGATGGTATCCAAGCTTTAGTAAAAAGCGGGGATAAGTGCATTAGTGTAGCAGGGAGAAATAAAGGTAGTTTTTACTCTCGTAACCAGCGGTGTTGTTACATAAACAACTATTTTTTTGTATTGTAGTTTTAGGCAATTTGCAGCCTATCTCAATAAAACATTTGTTCCTATTTCATTAATTTAATATACATTATTTAATTTACTTTAATATGAAGCAATGTAGGGTGGATCAAGACTTTTGCACAGTACTGTAATTGATAACTGTATCGAATTAGGTTTTTGCATATGTTCCAAGGAAAGTAAATATAACTAGGAATAAAAATAATGTATAATGTTTCTTTAGTATATATATAGATAGATAGATAGATAGATAGATAGATACTACCATTCAAAAGTTTGGGGTCACTTGCATATTTCTTTGTTTTTGTTTAGTTATTTATTTTCTACATTCTACAACAATACTGAGGATTTCAAAACTATAAAATAACACATATGGAATTAGGTAATTACATAACAACAACAAAAACGACAGTTAGTTGTTATTTTAAGACACAGAGGTCAGCCTTTCTGTAATAGTTCTTGCAAGAACAGTATTGTCAAGTGCATTTGCAAAATCCGTCAAGCACCATAATGAAACTGGCTCTCATGAAGGCCGTCCCAGGAGGGCGAGACCAAAACCTACCTCTGCCTCAGACGAGAAGTTCATTTAGAGTTATCAGCTTGAAGGCGTTATGAAGTCTTTACAGAGCAGAAGTAGCAGACTCATCTCACAATTAACTGTTCAAAGGAGATTAATGCATTTTTTGGACGGCTTCAGCATTCCTTTACAATGTAGAAAGAAATAAAAATCTGGAATGATTATGGAGTTAGAAAGTGACTCCAAACTTTTGAACGGTAGTGTATATATATATATTAACTAACTGCCTTCATATAAAAGTAATAAAACACTTTAGAATGTGGCACTAAAGGACTATATTTAGATCACTGATGCCCCATTATTAATTAATAACCTGGTATATTTTTATGTATTACATAAACCTATAAAAGATAGATAGATAGATAGATAGATAGATAGATAGATAGATAGATAGATAGATAGATAGATAGATAGATAGATAGATAGATAGCGGGAGAGAGAGAAAGAGAGAGAGAGAGAGTCACCAGGTCACAGAGAGTTCAGTAAAAGCCCAGTAATTTGTATATTTCCAAGATCTCGGGTTTGTGAGTGAATCAGTAAGAATGAGTAAATTGTGTGCTAGTAGAATGTATATTTTGCTTAGCACCAGAACTCTATGTCTCAGTTAAACACCAGAGTGTCTAGCGTTGGCTGCTTGCCCATTATGGACCTCATCTGCAGGCGCAGTGACAGTAGAGCTTACACACTGTCCACGGTGAGTTAGAACCCATGTATCTAGAGAGCGGAGGGGATGTATGACATAGTGTCTCTGCAGTCCGTTATGCATGCACTGCCTAGAGCAACAAAAAAAAAAAAAACGGCTGTGACAAATGGTATCCCTCCATGACACAAGAGTCGTAAAGAGAAGAGTGATTTTTTTACATGCAAGTGCAAATGATGATATTCAACAATAGGCTAGGGATCCCAAGTGAAAGCACCTAGACATTTATTTGTCTCAGTTGTAATATTTCATAGAAGATACCTGATACACAAATTTATAAAAAAAAATTATAGGGACGGAGAATAAAAGGCTCAACCTGTCCTTACAAAAAATACAAATAAAATGAAAAAGACAGGCGATGGGTGCGTTTAGTTTACTTTACTTTTTAGTCTTACTTTAGGTATTATTCACAGTGTTGAAACAATATTCTTCAATCCCGAATGGAAAGTGCGAGGAAGGATCTCTGAAGATCCCCATGTGCTGCTCGTATCCATTTCCTGATAAATGATGATTAATTAAGTGGGTATTTTGTCTGTAGCTCTTAAGCAGCTGCGTAGTCTTTTCATTTGTGTAAGGCAATTATTTAGGCAGAAACGTTAGCTGATTTCACCTGCTGCACCTTTGTAATAAAATAGTAGAGTAATGAAGTTTTCTCTGGATTATTTAGTCTAAGACAGATGAGAAATATTGACTGGAAATCTCATAAAGCTCGCCAAAAATATTACAGATGATACAGTTAAAAAAATAAAGTTGAAATTTAACTCTGTCAGTCAAGTCGATTAAAAAAAATAGGATGTTTTTCAGGGAATGTGATGTACTCTATTCTTCTGACTGTATTGCTTTTTGCATATGAGTATAAATGAAGGAAAAATTTGGATCAAATGAGTAATGTAAAAAGTTACACTTTATTATTTCACGGTAAGAATATAGCAACTTTGTGTCTCACGTTTGTTATGTGAACTTGATTGCATGCTCATAAATTTCAGCTCAATTGACTAGACAATGGAGTAAAAAGACCCCCCTTTAGTGCCTTCTACTTCAGCACACTGCTTCATGATGTAATGTTTCTTGAAAGCAACAGGACAAGAACCGAGCATTTGCGAGTCCGTAATTAAAAACAGACCGGGGTTTAACAAGTGCATTTTTTAACATTCGCTCAGTTAGGCCTTAAACTTGGGGCGACTCCTCAATGTCCAAACACATACACACACGTACAGTATACTGTATTTATACAGTACTATGTGAAGGGGATGCTTCAGCGACTGCAGCTGATAAAAACAGGCAAGCAATTTGCCAAGCTTCATATAGAGATGTTGGGCTGCACTCCGGTGATTTTGATCCATTTGGTTCTAATTATGCCTGGCTCCTGGGATCAGCCCTGAAGATATGTTCCTTCTGAACATTTCAACTTCTATAAACAACCAATCTTCTCGTTTTCAAGCTGACGGCTTTCAGGCACCGACCTGCTCGCATCTGCCAAGAGGTCTGCGCGTTCCCCCTATGTTCTGCTTTTGACTAATAATCTTATTTCCAATATTCATTTACATCACCCAACAAAAATCCCCCAAGGCCAAGCCGTGCCAGGAGACATCTAAACACAACGTGTCACTATGAGAGCATAGCCCCAGACTCGAATATCATTTAATCACCATTTTGGAGCAGAGTGTGTGAAAACATTTCCATCAATATGATCTCAGCAAGATTTACATACTGTACTTAGATCTCTTGCTGATAATCGTCGTGTCGCGATTACTTAATTGTCTTTCTGCTTTCCGTGTTAAATGAATAAATAAATATATTTATATATATTGATTACTTTTAAACAGGATAGAAAAAAATATAAATATTTAAAAATTCCACCTGACTGCACACAAACAGCTCGAACGCATTTTTTTTTTCTTTAAGCATTGCCATAAATATTAAAAGGAAGAATATGCTTCAGTATGCTTTCAGAGTTTTGTTAGTGAAACATCGTACTGTTTATACGTCTTGGCTATCATACATCATGCCTGTTGCACAAACTAACTTGGAAAAAGTTCAAGCAGGAAGGCCTCATAATTTTGTACCTATCAAACGCTAAAAGAAACGTCAGATGTGAAGGCAGATTTAAATGCAAAGCGTGTCTATGATTCGTCAGAAGCATGATAGGCCAGGCTGTAAGAGCGGCAAACTATGAAGGACAGGTAAGGAGGTTGAGTACTCACTGCACATGTGTCAGAGAGGAGGTGAAGAGGAGGCTCACCCTGGTCAGAACTCGCTTCCTGCAAGCACACACTCACCGAGGAGTGAAGAAGCAAAAAGTTTCCTCCTCCCCATTTTCCGAGCTGCAACTACTCTTTACTGCCATCACTTCATTAAGCAGGGGAATACGCGGAAGAAGACTATTACCTCAGCTACCGATTACTAATGTCATCTCCATTAAAGTACAACCCATCATGTATTTTTCCTTCCTAACGATTTTCATCCATTATGTAAAATTTCACATGATTCAAAATCGGCGAGAATCAAAAAGAAAGCATTCCACATTAAGTGCACACAATTAGTGCTCCTTTGAAAAGTGTGAGATGTTCACATCGATATTTCACTTTGATTGATTACGGGCTTCTTTCAGAGCAGACGTTATCTAAGAAGTGTACCTCATTTGCATATTAACAACCATAATCCAAAACAGTCTGTATTTTTCTTTCCAATCAGAACACATTCCTGGTTTGTTCTTCTTAATACATTTTAAAGGGTTCTGCGTTTAAGAAAAACGTCTCTCCTGAGGACGAACCCGGTGCGGCCGCTCATTGATGTATACTGATTTACCGTGAACATATAGCTTATACTGTATGTCCACATGAACGAACGTGGATTGGCTACGGTAAAGGAATTCTAAGGCAACCCATTACAGCTGTTTTAATTTAGAATGATGGATTTCTAGTTCTACCTTGTGTTGAAAGGTCATTCGTAGACATCAAATAGAAAAGTTTTGACAGATAGTTTGGCGTAACTAGTCCTAAAAGAATCAAATACAAAAGCCAATTTTAATACTTGATTTTTTTTTTCTCCCAGAAGTATTTTCAGTGTAGTCTGGTATTTACTGGCTGTTGTAGCTGTCTTCCTGTTTCAATGAGATATGATTTCCAGGATGGAAGAACAACCAATACCAAGGAAATGTGAAACACACTTACTGAAATACAGTACAGTATAGTGCATACTGTATAATGTACAATAATGACTGTACGTTCACATTGTGTATTTAAACTTTATTATCATTACCATCATGCTTTGCGCTTACTTAACACACCCTCTCTCTCTCAACTGGACTTTTTTGGGAAGTTACATTATTCAACCTCTCCTCCGTAATCCATTTTGAAAAAGAGAAACTGTAGTTCGTTGTAAAACACAATAATGATGACATCACAGGCTAAACTTAGCTAGAACTTTACGCTGTGTGCTGTATTTGGACCCGACACCAGCCATGATGTCAGTTTTAGCCTTTTTGACTGAACGCGGCACTGAGCTCTGTATCATTCAATGCCAGCTGAGACTGCCGGGGAGTTGCACATGTCTGACAAAAATTAAGAGAGATTATTCCTTTCCAGTTTACACTGCTATTGAAAGCATGCTCACATTAATATAAGTCTCAACAGGAGGGGAGTGAGAAATGTTTCCTTAACGAAATACCTCATGCTCCACAGAGACCTACACACAACTGTATCGGTTTGGCGCTCCAAATCTACATCTGTATCTGCGTTCAAATTCAAATCCAAAGAAGACGTAGCATAAACATGGAGAGGTTTTTTTTTTTTTTTTTTTTGCAATAATGATGGAAGTGCTGTAGAAATGTAAAATGAGGAATAACCCTATTGCAGAGTTCAAATGCTGGCAGTGCCACATCCATCAGTGACTGGAAGTCCAAAAAGAGCAAGATTGGCCAAGATGTCTTGGGTGTTGCTGAGATTGACTGGAGTCCCCTGTCAATCACAGCAACATTAGACAATTATGACTGTGTAGCTTCATATGTCCCAAAGGTTAGAGATGTCCTCTCTCTCTCTCTTTTTTTTCAGTTTCTATTGTTTGTTTCTGCCTACTGGGAGCCCAGTCTCTATGCACCTCTGAGCCATGTGCCATAAACCAAAATGAGTAAAATAATAGTCCTATCTGCTTAGAACATTTCTTCATGGTTGCATCTCTTGTACATACACTAATCATTTACATTACAACTGCCAAGGTTTCCCTTTGTGCCACCACTGTAGCTCTGTCCCCTTGTGGTGTGGCTTTACAAGGCCCTTTGTGGGTGTGCTGTGGTGTTTGGCACCATGATGTTAGTGGCAGATCATTTGAGTGCTGTTGGTTGTGGGGTGGAGCCTCCATAGATCAGACCTGTTTGTCCGACATTTGTCCAAAGGGTCCTCAATCAGACTAGGATCTGGAAAATTGGGTGGCCGGGTCGGTGGCCTCGGGCTCTTTTTCCTTTTGGTCCCCATGGACAACGGTCTGTGGTGCACCATATGTTCTTGTGTCTTTTTCTCATGGCCAGCATTTACTTTTTTGGTGATTTTTGTGCTTCATTTGCTTTCCTTTGGGATCGGACAAGATAGGTTGGCCTTTGTTCCCCATGCGCATGAGTGAGCCTTGGGTGCCCATGATTTATAATCAATGCCCATTTAATTAATAATCGATGCTAATATACAGTATAATAATGTTAATGTTATGGGTGACCGGTGTATAGTTCATAACACTTAAACTATTACAGCATTCAAAAAAGAAAAAAAGCATTTGTATTTACATCCCATTGTTTCAATTGAGTAATATTTTTAATAAATAAAAATTGTTTGTAAGAGATCTTCCTGGTTAATGATGAAACCATAACTTGGGTCTAGATGAGTCAGTCTTCTAAACCGTCTCGTACTCTGGATTCTTTGTGAATAGAAAGCAAGTGTTAAAAGGAAAGTTCTGTTGACTGACTTTCTGGCAAATTTTCTCACCGGCCATAAAGTCGCTGATTGATTCTTAGCTTGGCTCATGTAAATCCATCACCACACTTTAGATTCTGGAGAAGAAGAACAGAGTGTACATTGGGTTAAGAAACCAACTTTCCTTGCTATACAGTAAGTGAGCCTTAGTCTTATGGAATAATGTATTATTTTCGACACCACACGCACATCGCTTTCTGTCATGTGGAGATACTTTTCTCATTGCACTGCAGACGAGCTCTGAAATTTGACATTGTCCTGAGCAATGCTGATCAGAAATAATAATGATGCTGAAATGATAAAGCGATGATGGTTTGCATTATTTATGCTGCCTTGTAATGTCTGGTTTTAATGTGGCTCTTCTAACATGATATGAGTTGTTTACACTGTAGGAGGAAATCAATGAGTTCCAAATGCTTCAGTGCGGCTCTGCATTTAATAATAACCATCTTTCTACATTAACTTTGGTCCAGGAAGTTACGTATTGGTATTTTAATGGTTTATCAATTTCTTGGTCAAGAACCTAATATATATTGTTTAAAGAACTAGTTAACATCTTCAGATCATGGATGTTTCATACCATTTTTTAAAATTAAATAATAATAATAATATTTATCATTTACATAGAGTACCATGCAGAAGACTTGAGCCACACTAGATTCCTTTATATTTTGCTTCCTGTAAGAACGTAATGGAGTTTGATATACATTAAACTACTTTACGCTGTCCGGGCGTACCAGACAGACACGTCCAGCCGTGACGATGCCTCAAACTTATGCCAAAAAGTAGCTCATGACTTTCTGAGTGACATCATATTCAGTGACATCAGAGCCAGACTTTTTTGTATGTATTGAGGAATAGTTCTCTAGTTCTTCATGAAGGACTATTTGGCTTTCATTTTTGGCAAGTTATTGGCTTTCTATTTTAGTCCCATCCCTGTACCTGACCAGTTACAGAGGAATGGTTGTATTTGTTAAGCCACAGTGACCTATGAATCATTCAAGCATAAAAGAAGCAACAGTGCCCTAACAGAGAGCCCCATCTCACTGTTGGAGCACTCTTACATCGAGAAAATAACCTCCAATCTGGTCGGGCACAGCCTTTCCTCTGACACATGTGATACCATGTACTGTAAATGCTTCTTCTACCTGCTGCTCAAGCAGTGTTGGGAGTTTGCATGAGCTCGCAGAAGCCCTTAATTGCCTTGTGTTGGCATGATTGACTTGAGAATATGACTATGCCAACCTATGGCTATGCCAACCTATAGCATCACTCGGGAACCGAATCCACAATCTCTGGATGATAGTGGACAAAATGTTTCGCTTGTGCCTCTTGGGAGCCTATGTTTCTCTAATATTCAGCTGTCCTGTTTCAGCGAGTCTGTGCCCTCAGGGTCCTTTTCCTGGCTGACAGGAGTAGAATCTGATGTAGCTTTATGCTTTTCTAGCCCATTTTCCTAAAGTTTTAATGTGTGGTACTGCTTTTCTTTTCACCACTTTATAGCTGTCCTGTCAGGTTGATCCATGTAATAGTTTGATTATTTGTTAGTTTGATTTTGCACCATTCTATATCTTATAGATTGTAAACTAGTTTCCGAAATACTCAAACGAGCCCATCTGTTCCAACATCCATGCCACGCTCGAGGTCACTGAGATCATATTTTCCCTCGTTCTAAAGTTTGATTTGCACATTATTTCATGTTTATAATTTGAATCATGCATGATTTTTTTATGCATTATGCTATTGCCACATGATGGGCTGATTGGATAATTTTTTAAAATGCCAGTTTTTCTTCAAATTCTCCTTGTAAAGACATATTCTGGCTGAATTTATTGCGCTGAACCCAGCGAAACATGATGTCTTGCACACACACCTGTTAGGATATTGTTCAGCTGTATATTTATACAGTTACTAGCAAAACGAACGCTAATTAACATTATAGATGATGGATCAACAAAGTTAAAAATAGATGTATTCCCCAAATTTAACTGGACTCACAGCTCTGCTTTGTTAAAGTGAATGTTCGAAAATGAAAAAAAAAAAAAAACAACCTGAGAACTGAAAACATATCTCAATCGTATCTTGCGGGAGCAGGAGTTGGGGAAGAGGGGGGGGGGGGGTGCTTGGAGAAATAAAAATGACTGAATGTTATGACTGAATGTGCGGCTGTAGGCTCTTGCGATACGTAGCATATGGCTGCATGTGTTTTCAAAGCCTCCTGACAGAAAGTGGAGAATAAAAGAGCTGCTTTTCTTTTCAGCTTTCTCCCGGGTGTCTAAACATCATCTAGTTGTGACTTTAATATGTCAACGGAATATGAAGTGTATACGTGTCGTGCCAATACAAACACTGAGCCGTAATGCTAAATCTCGAGGGACATCTTTACACAGTGCTGCTTACAAAAGACTATTTGTGATTTGTCTTCGGACTGTTCCGAGGACTTAACTCCTGTACTTTTATACTCAATCTAGACAATACAGAACAATAATAAATAGCATTCCAAAAACACTCAGCTTGATGGGTCACAATCCTGCCAAGTCTTTGTTTTTTGAAACTTTTTTTTCCCCCCTTTTTCTGTGGACTGGAGTACAAGAGCTGTTTACATTCTTCAGTTTGTCTTTTAACTCGCCATTTGGGGGAATGCACTGTAATAAATTTGGTGAGCGCTGTCCCTGATATTATCATGAAGCAGTAAGCTGAGAGAGCAGAACTCTGCCCTGTGTAGGAATCTAAAGGTGACCGAATGATAAGATGGAAAAATGATCACACTTAATAAACTTTATCTAAGAAGCCTCTGGCGAGACCACCGTGCAAGAAAATGACAGTAAAAATCTGTTTCAGGTCAATAGTTTAATGGCAGTGTTGTACATGAGACAAGAAGTGGCACAACAGTGTTTGATGTTCGCTGCTTTAGTTTTTCACTGGAATTAGCGACTAAATGAATTCTATCCCGGCCACAATCCTTCAATAGACACATGCCCCATTTTTTATATGAATTTTATTCAATTTGTTAATTTACCTTTTTAAAATGAATTCAACCTTTAAATAGGCAATTTTTGAAATCAGGTTTAATATGTATTTTTACAATGGTTAAATTCTACTTTTTACACTTTTATCAGATAGTTACAATTATTTGAGTGATTCTATAATTGAGGTGCGATTTAGCCCTTGTAATTTCCCCAAAAATTATTTAGGAAAAAAATTATTTAAGAAAAAAATGTATATTATGCAACAATCTTGAGTTTCTTTATTGCAAAAACAAATTATAACGACAAATCCTTTTGCGCATTTTAAGCACTGATTTCCCCCAAAACATAAAATAATAATAAAAATAATAATAATAATAATAATAAACTTGAAAAAATTGAAGCATAACTCTTGTAAAAGGCGCCACAGTGGAGTAGTCATTAGCACTGTGGCCCTGCACCTCCAGGGTCAAGGGTTCAAATCCTGCCTTTGGGTCTGTGTGTGTGTGTGCAGTTTGTATGTTCTCTTCATGTAAATTGAGGTTCTTCTGCCATGTACTAATATGTCTTTTTCAGCATTTGATGACAATACTGTAGCTGATAGGATGAGAGAACAATTTTCTTCTTCGCATGATCTACATGCACCAACCTGTTGAACATGTGACTAATAATATTTCAGATATTTGATGGAGATTATTGAAGTTAGATAACACGGTTGAGTAAATTGTGTTCTAACTATAATCTAACTATAATTTTAGTTATAATTCATGCCACGTTTGAGGTCACTGTAGTATGAGATGGATTCTCACAGCGTTTATTAATAGCTGGTTCTAAACAACATAATAATAAAAGGACACCATATCTATGTTTTTGTCAATGCAATATGCAATTAAGTGAGAGAAAAATGCCTCCTCAGTCATGGAATCACCTGCATAGATTTAGCTGATTTCTGAATATCTCCATTAACTCCAGCAATAACAGAAAGCAATCCATTTCATTTCCCCGCCTTTATTTAGACAGTCAACTCTTTCCATTAACATGGGTGTGAAAATGTGCAAGTATGAAAAGGCGGACAATCATGGCTCCGCTATACAGTGAGGAAGTTTCTCACTCATCCTCTCGCTCCCGGTATCTCTCGGCTCTGTCTTCTTTTCACAGCAACGCCTGCAGCGAGTGAGTGTGTGTGGAGCGTGCCCTCGGTAGGAGAAATGCTGAAGGAAATGATCAATCACTGGGCATAAGCTGTAAACAGGCGAATGACACGTGGCAATATAAAATGGAAAATTCAAATAAACAAAAGTGAGCCTGTTTAGAGGCAGGAGCGCTACAATAGCCCTGCAACAGGGCATCTAAGTAATCATTAAGAGCCATAACTCAGCGCCAGAGAACTTTAAATAAACAGTATACTTCTGCAGGCATATACACTCGGCCCAAATTTACTTTACCCAAGTCACTGAGAAACTGAAGGGTAAAGGCCATGGACCAACTTAACAGTTGGTATCTCACCATCGAGGAATCCTTCAGCAGTGCTGTGTAGTGTTGTGTAGTGGTGAGACAGCTGATCTTACACACAACATGCTGGAGGAATGAATCATACCCTTCCTATCATTATCTTATGAAAATTTAAGATTCTAGAATGAAATATATTAATACATCCATATCCAAAATAAAGATCATAATAAGCCACGTTAATACAGTAAGTTTTTTTTTAACACACATTACCTGACACCAACAGTGCATTATTTAAAAGTGTGACTCATATACATTCAGGTTATGTCTGTAGTCATCATCTCCAAACACAGTGGTTGGGCTACACTTTTTCATTTTGAATCTTTCCTATGAGTATGGACACACTGAGCTGGCCTTGCTTCACAGGAAGATGATTTACATTGGAGAACAAACAGGTAAATAAATAATACTTGATAATGGTTTTGGTTTATTAGTAGAATTCAATCATACAGTAATCTCTTTCGCTTTTTTAAAATATGGAATAAGAAACGATGGCAGCTGTTGCAGTGATTGACTTATAATTATGATTAGACATTTTTTTAAAGTAAAATTCAACTACATTCGATGCAGTCAGATTATATTTATATAGCTTTATTGCAGTTTTATTCTTATAAAAAGATTCAGTAAAACAAACTAGTACCGTCCAAGGCCTTATTGTAACATTACAGAAGTCACATCCAGTTTGAATACACTCGAAAAGAAGTTTCAGTGCCCAATGGGTAAGACAATATAAACAACAATGTGTACAATGTTAATACATTATGCACAATGAGAGTTGTAGTAAACTTTTTGAGAAATCCAACTAAACCTGGGATTACATTCAAATCTGTTGTGTTGGGGTTTTTTTTTCTGTTGAAGATAAAACATAAGTCATGTGTATAGGATTTAGCAATTTTTCATTAACTACTTCACAGTCAGGGGGATCGAGGATCTGGAGTCTATACCAGGAACGCTGCGTGCAAAGCAAGAATACACACAGCATATACTGTACATACGCAGTCGATTATACATTATATTGGAAATTCTTAACTTCCCATGAAAAGTTTTTTACCCGAGTCTAAAAATAACAAAAAATATAGACTTATATATACTTATCTATAGATTTCCTAGTATTAACTTATAACATTTCCTATTATATTGAACTTTCAACCTCATAGCACACAGATAACAGGGACTAATTTATGGTCATATTAAGATATATCATCCAAATGAGGATAGATAGATAGATAGATAGATAGATAGATAGATAGATAGATAGGTAGATAGATAGATAGATAGATAGATAGATAGATAGATAGATAGATAGATAGATAGATAGGTAGATAGATAGGTATTTAGATAGATAGATAGATAGATAGATAGATAGTTACACATAGTATATACTTTTTTCTCCTAATTTATTTACATATTTTTTATTGCATAAAGCACGCTGTGTGACATTGACCATTGTTAAAAGTTCTATGAATTGAACTGAATATACACACACAGTACATAATATATTATACTTAATACACTTACTGATATACAGTCCACAATATATTTAAGTCACCAATATACTTCAAATATAATAGCTATGAGGAACATATGTTGAGTGAACTTTGTCAGCCGTTGCCAGTAAAGTGAAGTACAGTCAGAAAATCCTTTGATTTCCGATTACTTTGTACACCAATTATTGCACAATGCATTGTGGGACATGAAACACTAAAAGTGCTTGCTGGAAATTGTTTGAAAATGCAATGCAAACTGAGATATGCCTAGGTATAAATACATTTAAATCAGATACTGAGTTTTTTCCTAGTACAAGCTGAGATTGCTGTTATAGATTCAGTATTCATTTAGGAAACCTTAAACTGTGATAGTTCCAAGAACATTTTCTGTGCTGACCTCATGAGCGAATTCCTCTCTTTAATTGAGCTCTAATTGAGTCTGATTACATGGCAGTAAGGAAGAGGTCAGGAAGTAAAAACATTAGGCTCACTGTTTCAAGTCCACTTGATGGGTTAGGTAATACCGACATCAGCTTCTCTCATCTATCACAGGTAAGGTGTCATGGCGAGTCGAAACCCAGCGGGACTGAAACTGGAGTCAGCATAAAGGTCTTTCATAAGTGAAATTCGGCGTTCTCATACTCCTTGACAAAATTGGGAGTTTTCTCACTTTGATATTTTTCAGGACCCTTCAGGGATTGTTTTTAGTGCTATTTATTTATGCATTTCCATTTCAAGGTTATTTTTCACTTCAAAGGAGTGACTGTTTTTCATTGTGTAAAATATCTTTTCATTATATTTGATGTCCTGAATGTGGGATTATGTTAAAATGTTTAACATAAAAGTGTTTATACGGTGCACTAATCATGAACTCTTGCTGGTTGTCCGTATAGACGCCACAGACGCTTTGCTGGCCTCTGGCTTATCAAAAATAATAAAAAAGGAATTGATTAAAATGTTAGACTGTTCATGAACTGTGAGTGCCAACATCTTGTAAAGCATTTCCTTACTGCCAGTTGGCACACACTGGCCATTCTTTCATACAGGACTGGTGCTCGTTTAGAATCGAATAAAGTTGCTACACTGCTTTCTGCATTGACATAACGCTAAGGGAATTTGAAACATGGCTCTATGCACTGGTTCACAGACATTTTTATAAGTCAATTTGTGAAATTGAAGTATCTCTGAATTTAACCTCTATGCAATAACATTAATGTCTCTTGCTCCCCATTTCAATCTGGTCTGTCTGTGTGTCTTTATCTCTTACTGTAACTTAATGTCTTGGATTTCAGACATGACTAGCCCAAATGGAGCACTGACCTCACCCTTTTAAGCTATAATTTTTAAAAAATATATATTTATTAATTTTATGCCTTCTGGTAAAAACTTATTCTGCGCTTTTATATCAAGTAACCGGATACAGGATATTTCCTCGAGTATTTTTCTAAATAGTATATGACAGCTTCTAAAAATAATAAAAAATAAATAAAAATAAAAACTTTGGTTCCTACAACGTAGTATTTACTTAAAGGTATACAGTGAATCAAGGAATTTGAGAATTAAGGGAATTATAATTAACAAAATGTTTTCAGTATGAGTTAAATCTGCAAAGCCTACCATTGGCTGAGCAAATGTGTAAAGCAAATCTGTTATTCATGTCATATTGAGGGTCCCAAGACAGCCATTACTAACCCAATATCCTGTTTGAGAGTGAGCCCCCGCTCTAGCTTGTTGGTCTTGGCCATTCACCAAAGCGTGAAAGTATGAAAATTGTCCAGTCATGGCCTGGAGCGCTCCGAAACCCACAATGTTCTGTGGCCTTGCACATGTGTTTCAAAGAAGCCTGTTAAGATAGCACGCCACAACACTCACAAATATTTGCCATGCTACATATTTCGACGGGCCGAACAGCCATGCCAGGGTGCAGATAAACAGCACTGACTTCCTCCAGGCATTTTATCAGGCATTTCTTTTTCTTTTGCGTATATATACATATATATATGTTTTTTTTTTTTTTTTTGCTCCAATATGTCGAGTCCCTGTGGGGAACGGCGAGGCCCAAAATAGCCCTGACATGTTGCAGTGCGGACGTGAAAACAAAAGCCATGACGGCAGTTCTCACTCAGCAGGGGCCTGTGAGGGGTCCAAGTTGTGTCTCCGCCACACATTTTGACATCACACCGAATACTTCAACGCGAAAAAAATGGCCAGTTCCAATGTTTCAGAAATGAAACACAGTGGGTTTGCAATCAAACAGTACTAATATGTTTGTTCTAGCAATTTTTATATGAAATACAAAACCATAATATTTAATATTAAAGCATTTTGTTATAAAATAATATACACTGCTTAAAAGTAGGTAAAGGAGATTTAAGAGTGAGAGTTTGCTGTTTCTTTAATAATAATAATAATAATAATAATCATAATAATAATAATAATAATAAATATTATAATATAATATAATATAATGATATAATATAATAATATAATAATATATTATATAATATAATATAATAATTATTTTAGCATGAACTGTAACATGAACATACCCTGTTCAATGTGTGTGTGTGTGTGTGTGTGTGTTGTCAGGAGCCAGGATAAAAATTAACAATAACATTTAAACTGGCCACTAAATTATGAAACAATCACCCAATGTTTTTCCCCCAGTATATAATAACTCCTACTTTTCCGCACCATGTGCACATATATTTGTATTTGCAACCTAAAAAAAACAATATTCATTTATTTAAAATAGATTTAATTTGGGTTGAGATGGAATTTAAGGTCCCTAACATTAGCAATCATACTCGAACAGGTTCCTGTGTAAACTGTGTAAAAGATGAAATTCTTTAGAATGCTATATAGAATGCTATATAAATGTGACATGTATGTAGATCAAATCCTCCCAAACGTCTCAATAACCTTAGGAATATATACAGAGCAGACTGTTATTATTTGAATATTTAATTACACAGGTGTTGCTTTAGCCCCCTCCTTTGGTTATAAATGGTAAATGTTTCTATTTCTGTAAAAAGAAAATAATAAAAAAATCCTTATTCCTTAAAGCTTTTCCAGACAAACTAGAAATGCCTGAACAGTACTGAGATTCCTATCATTGCTAATGTGCAGTTTGCATATCTATCCATTCTTGAAGCAAAAAATATCTTGAAGGATACACATGGCACCTTAGGGAATACTGAAACTACTTTACAACCCCTACATAGACACAACAAATCTGGATTGAATTACAGCAGCAAATGAATATGTGAGAAGGGTGTTCAAGTCAAACCAGGACTTTTGAATATACAGAATAACAGAACACAGATGAGTGTTAAAACTGCTATTATTAGTGATGCCTGCGAAGCGAAGCACTAGTATTGTTATCTCTCAGGCTTATTATTCTTTTTTCTGTTTATTCTTCTTCTTTTGTACAAAAGTTTGGCTCGTAACTAGTCCCGTATGGTCTGTCATAGATCCATGATTGAGGTGTCAAATCATGCGGCTTATTCGGGAACGGGGTGTTAGGACCCTTCTTAAGGGCGGGCAGTAAATTGCCCCCACAGGGGGCAATTAACCACCCCAAAAGTCCAATAGATTTAACATTGAGACCAACTTTGACGGGTTGTAGCGCAGAGCAAGAATTTTGTAAAAAGAAAAAATTCCCCACATTTGTATAGGTTTGCAAGCTGTGTCATAACATACTTCACTAACATACTAAGTTGTACCACTGGGGCACAAGAGGCGCCCAAATTTGCCCCATTGACATATAATGGGGAAAAAATCCCATAGACTTAACATCGAGACCAACAAGAAGTTTGTAGAAGTCTTAAATTTACCACATGTAAAGAGGTTTGCAAACTGTGTCAGGACATACCCCCGCATAGGGGTACAGGTTTTACCCCCAGAGCACAAAAGTTGCCCAAATTCCCTTATTGACATATTGGGGATTTTGGTGCATAACTACTCTCGTACTGTTTGTCATAGACCCAAGAAAGAGGTGGCAAATTGTGCGACTCATTCGGGAATGGGGTGGTATGACTTTTGTAAAGAGATACAGTAGGGGGTAAATTGCCCTCGAGGGGGGTAATTGTATCACCCTAAAAATCCCATAGATTTAATAATATTATTAAATTCTGGATTGGGTTACTAAGACAATTTTAAGGAGTAGGCGGTAAATTCCGCCTACAGGGGGCAATTAACCTCTTCAATAAATCCCATGGACTTAACATTGATACTAACTTTGATGGATTTTAGTGCACTTCTTCTACCGCAATTTGTCGTATGAGGTATCAAATCATGCGGCTTATTCGATTATGGGGTGCTATGACTTTTCTAAGGGGTGTGCAGTAATTTGCCTCAACAGGGGGCAATTAACCACCTCAAAAAAATCCCATAGACTTAACATGGAGACCAACTTTGACATTGGAGCAGAGCAATAATTTTGTAGAACTATAAAATTTAACACACTTGGATCCCATTGTCATAGAGATATGGAGGGACCCTGAGTTTTGCCACGGCAAGCATCACTCACATTTTCTTTACATTTTCTTTAGAATATGTACGTCTTTAGTTTCTCTATATAATACCCTGCTACTCTAATGCACTTATCCTCAAGAAATTTTGGGGTTTTTCAGGCAGCATTACATCGACTACAGCTGAATCAAAACTCTGCTGCTCGACTATTAATGTATACACGTAAAAGAGAACATATCTAGTTCCACGGACGATGCAATCTCTCATCTCCTCCATACATCTCTCACTCACCTGGACACTCGGAGGGGGAATTATGTGAAAATGCTCTTCATCGACTACAGTTCTGCATTTAATACCATAATTCCCTCCACACTTACCACCAAGCTGGAGCACCTGGGACTCAGCTCATCAATGTGTCAGTGGATCTCCAATTTTCTGACTGGCAGACCACAGGCAGTAAGGATGGGCGGACATGTCTCAGCCTCCCTCACTCTCAGCACTGGAGCCCCCCAGGGTTGTGTTCTGAGCCCCCTGCTGTACTCTCTGTACACCCACGACTGCGTGGCCACTACCAGCTCCACCACCATCATCAAGTTCGCTGACGACACTGTTGTGGTGGGCCTGATCACGAACAACGATGAGACGGCCTACCTGGAGGAGGTTGGAAATCTGGAGAACTGGTGCCAGAGAAACAATCTCCTCCTGAACATCAGTAAGACAAAGGAGCTGATAGTGGACTTTAGTACAAAGCAGGTGAGGAACTACCAGACCCCCGTCATCAACAGGAGCCCAGTGGAGAGAGTGGACAGCTTCAGATACCTCGGTGTTCACATCACGCAGGACCTGGCATGGTCCTGTCACATCAACACCGTGGTAAAAAAGGCCCGGCAGCGTCTCTACCACCTCAGACGCTTGAGAGACTTTAGACTGCCCTCCAAGGTGCTCAGAAATTTCTACTCCTGCACCATAGAGAGCATCCTGACGGGAAATATCACGACCTGGTTCGGGAACAGCACCATGCAGGACAGACGAGCTCTACAGAGGGTGGTGCGATCAGCTGAGCGCATCATCCGCATCGAGCTCCCTGACCTGCACTCAATCTACAGCAAGCGGTGCTTGACCAAGGCCAGGAAGATGGTGAAGGACCTCAGCCACCCCAATAACGGACTGTTTACTCTGTTGCGGTCTGGGAAGCGATTCCGCTCCTTGAAGGCCAACACAGAGAGACTGAGGAGGAGCTTCTTCCCGCAGGCGATAAGGTCTCTCAACCACAACCACACCACTATGCAGAACTAACAATCTTTTCATCTTTTTCAATCTTTACTTTGTTCTATGCATATTTGCACACACAGCACAGTATATTTCAATTTGTACAGTAGATTTCTATTTTTGCACATCATATTTCTATTTTTATTTTTAGTTCTATTTTTTCCTAGCACATTTCTATTTTTATTTTTAGTTCTATTTTTCCTAGTTTATTTTAATTTTTTATTTAATTTCTATTGTATTTCTTTTATTCATATTTATTTCTTATTTGTAAACTTTAATTCTCTTCTAGGGTCAATGGCAGTCGTATAATGCATTTCACTAAATTTCGTACTATGTATGTTTGTGTATGTGACAAATAAAATTTGAATTTATTTATTTATAATTTATTTATATCTCTCCAGTTCTGGTTTCTCTTCATTGGCTCCTGGTACAGTACCGAAATTAATTTTAAAATCCTCTTGGTCACGTTTAAATGTTTACATGGCCTTGCCCTGCCCTACCTCTAGGATCTGCTTAAGCCCTATGCTCCATTCCGATCTCTCATATCATCAGATAAACTTTTGCTGATGGTACCCAAGACCAAATTCAAGCTCAGGGGTGATTGGGTGTTCTCTGTGGCGGCACCCAAATTGTCGAATGACCTACCATTGACCATTACTGAGGTCACAGGGTGTTTAAGTCCAATCTTAAAACTCACATGTTTTCTCTGGCGTTTAAACCAACATGAGATGTTGATTTTACATATTGTTTTGATTAAATATGTGTGATGTGATTTTAATTATGTTCCTTTTTTATATTATTTTATACAATGTTATTTATTTTTATTATAATTATTTTGTTTTTATTTTATTAGATTACTATATTATTTTATTATTTATGTGGGCATTCTTGTTGTTAAAGTGCTACAAATAAAGATGAGGTAAGAGAGTTATTCCAGCATTTCTCAGTATGCATGTTTCACTTCTTAAACGCTGGCCTCCAAGGAACCTCTTTAATGGCCCATACAGTACATGTGGAAATGGCTTGAAGTGAGTTCAGGACTACAGTATATAACGGATATGTCAATAACTCCAAGGCGAGTTCCTGTAATATTCAAATGATTGCTCTTACAGTTCCAACAGACACATGCACCTCTTCTGCATGTTAGTGACAAGTTATCTCTTGATACTCAAGGATCAGGCGTTCCACAGAAATGACCACAGTGGGCTTGCTTTAAGAGTAGACAAAATGTATCCTAAAGCCTTAAAAATACAAATAGAAATAATTTGGCAATGTGTGACCACTGAATACGTTTAACAAAAACAGAATAAAATCCTTGGCAAGGAGATTATTTGAGAGCATCAGACACCTTGGCTTTACGCTTTCACGGATTTAAATGCTAATGCACTATTGTTCCTAGTCATTTCCATTGTAGGTATGGTGTTTAGCAATACAATAGAACAGAGGAGCAGATGTGTTGAGTCAGAGCTATGGTTTAAGGCTTCAGCTTCCTTTAAAAACATGCAAATTGAAGTTTAAGAGAGGGTAGACTGATGTTTTCATAGCTGTGTGCCCAGAGGCATAATCTGCTAATTAAATGTTGTCATAGGAAATTCATATACTCTTTTACGTGTGAGTTGCTCTCTATATGTTTATACGAAGAGGAAAAAAACTGAATATCTTTGACCCTGCAGACTGAAATGCAGGCAGTAACAGCACCTAAGCCAATGCTTCTGCTACAGTACTATATGTCATGTTAATCTTCAAAGTCTTCTCTGTTCCTGGTTTTGTTTTTTTATTTCAGCTTTCTAGGAAGGAATCACGGTGCTTTCTAAGCTAGAAACAAAAAAAAAAGACATTTCACATTAGGCTACTGATAATATGATTTCTAGGCCAGTTTTAATGTATAAACATCATTCCTGCCGAGTGTGTAATAAACGTTAAATGTGTTTTACCTCAGCTTGATGGAATTCTGAAAACCTGCAACACAGACTGCAAATACCAGGTGAGGCAAAATCAAGATGCGCATTTAAGCAGATTTACATATTGTGTTACTTCATGAAAGCGCTTCAAAAAATGCTCTGTGCACTTCTAGTGCCATCCTCTGCTAAAACATAGTTACTACATATAACATTTGCACTGATCAGGATCCAGATTTACCATGACCCTGCCCAGGATAAAGTGGTTAAATAAAGGTACAGTAGTTGATTCATTTTATTCCTTTAATTGTAATTAAGCTGTACGTTTAGAATTTGATTGGGGGAAAACAATACGTAAAGCTGTATCCTTAAAGAGTCTTTGAGAAATGTCCCAAATAATGCAACCACTGAATGTTGTGCTGGTCCAAGCCCAATTAGGAAGACTTGTGGTAGGGGCATCTGGTGTAAAACCTGCACCAGATTGAGTGGTCTGATGTGGTGCGCCCTAGGATTAAAGGGACAAAGCTAAAAAAAAAAAAAAAAGACAGTAAAAGAGTATAATAAATAAAATCTATTTAAAAGCAAACAGCTGTCAAACGATTAAACTTTTTCAGGAAGGGAATCTTCAATGTTTTTATTGCATCTGGACATCATTAAATGCTTAAATAAGTTAATTTTGTTATAATACTAGCAGATTACTTTCTCACTTTCTGCTCTGTATGTGAAGGGTGCAGATACTTCTTACTTGCACCAGCTGTAGGTTTGTTTATTCATCATGCATATCACAAAATTTATACTAATAATGGCTGAAGACTGACGGAGTCACTAAACGGAATGTCTTAAATACAGTTTGTCTAGGATTATATAGCTTTTCAGTACAGAATAATATTTAAGCACAAGGTTCCAGAGTTGGAACAAGAACAACAAAACGTAAAAACGTAAAAAAAAAAAAGTAAATTACAGTTCATGTAAAATGTGAATGAAAGGAGACACATGAGGAAAATGGAGAAATAGCTGCACAGTGGAGCAATCATAATAGCAAAGTGCAGGACTTAACATTTTTTTTACTCTGAGAAATTGTATTAAAAAGCGTGCCTTTATACTCATATTTAATGTGATTTGTACTGTTAACACCTTAACATACGGTATACCATTTGCCTCTTGTTATAAAGACATACCAATTGCAAAACCTAGCACACTTACTTGATAAAATAAAATTTTTTATGATATATATATATATATATATATATATATATATATATATATATATATATATATATATATCAGTGATATTTTAGTAAAGAAAATGTGATAGGAACCAATTTAGCATTGCTGATTTATCTTGGGACATTAAATCTGAAGAAAGTGTGAACGAAGAAAACAACAACAAATACAGATCTGCTCATGAATCAAATCCCTCACAGTGCCTAGCGAGTCCACAGTCTCAGTTTTCCCAGGATTGTTCCATTATTTCTCAGGACACATAACTTTCCTTTCCTTTGGCCTTTTCAAAGTCACTCAAATCCTTATGTTTGCACATGTTAGCTATGTTTTTCAGCTTCCAGCACATCAACTTCAGGAAAAAAGTTCACTTGTAGCCTAATATACCCCCCACTTCCAGCCACTATTGTAACGAGATATTGATGTAGCCACTGTAAGAAGGGCCAAATTGTAATGGCCAGACAACTGGGTTATAACAACTCCAAAACTGCAGCTCTTGTGGGATGTTCCCAGGCTGCAGTGGTCAGGATATACGAAAAGTGATCCAAAGTAAGAAAACCAGTGAACTGGCGACAGGGTCATTGTGGTGCACATGGAGGTGATGGCTGGCCCCGTGTAGTGCGATCCGAAAGAAACGCTTTTAAAAAGTTAATGCTAATTCTGGTAAAGTTGTCAGAAACCACAGGTCATTACTGTTTTATGTCTTTAAAAGATTGTCTTTTTTTTTGTTGTTGTTGCTCAGAACATTGTCAACTTTTTTTATTTATTTATTTTTATGGCAAGCCAGACAGTTCTCGAGTTTAAGGGCTGATCTGAGTTAAAAATGTGTCAAGAATGCCAAAAGTGAGCCCGGAGATCAACACAGAGAGTAACTAAGTGATGTGTGCATCCACCTGTGAGAAGAATGAGCAGAAAGACCAGAGTGTCCCTGAGCAACCGGCTCATTAATGCAAACACTGGGTTACTATGGAGCCAAAGGGGGCACAATGAGTTGGTATGGACCTTACACTATAGTCACTGATCAACGCCTCAGCAAACATGGACGAGTCGCCAGCTACTGAGAAAAGATTTGAGTTTATAGAAGATTATGTGCTCAAAACCCTGCGACTGAAAAAGGAGCGCTGGCGACAATGCGTGTGTGTGGAGGAGCAGAAACAGATCATCCAGGACTTTCTGGATAAACCCGACCACACAGCGCTGGTGGTGTATCTCAATGCCGCCGGACAACTTGTACCTTCTGATGGATTTGTGTTGACTTCAAAGAATAAAGCTGTTTATTTCATTAAACAAAGCCGAACTGCCTTGTCCTTTGACACCATGAAGGCGGACCTGATGTACGGAGACATGTCCTACTCGCCCCTGGAGCAGTTCTCAGCCTTCGTACAAGAGGTGAGAAAAGTTTTCAAGTGCGTACAGAGCGTCACTTAGTGCTCACGCGCCGCACGCTTTTTCCGCAGAGTACGTAAAGTGACCCATCAACGACGCTTTGGGTTGGCTGAATTACAAATTGCTCCGTGAGGTTAGGTGTACTTCAAAGGGTATAAAATGACGATTTCACGCGCTGTTTAGTGCACTTTGTATCCAGATGTGTGGAATTTGCGACGCAGCCATGTGTAGTAGTAAGGCTGTGGATGATGGAAGCCATTTAAAGATTTAAGGTCTCTCACTTGTGCGTTTTACAGACTCCGAGAGAGTTCATTAACATTTATGTCAGTTTTTCATTGCCGCCTGAGTCATTTAGGTTGTTAACTAAAGTAACTTTGCTTGTTTCCTGTTTGTAATGTGCTATTTGATTACAGTAGACCAATATGCCTAATAATTAGTTATTCATTCCGTGGAAAAATTCATTAATATGCATATGGGTCTTATGCCACGTGATCAGATTTTTCGACCTCACCAGTCCACTTACATTACATGTACATTTTATATTATATATATAGTATGTATCAAGGCATATTTTTTTATATTTCTTACACATAAAGTTGCTATTTATGTGTATGGATTTATTTGGCATTTCCTTTGACTAAAACCAAACCCTGACTCTGGAGGTTTTATATATATATATATATATATATATATATATATATATATGATCTATAATCTATCTAATATTATTTGTATTGAACTTTTAGAGAATTAATATTTATTAATTTATTTATTATTTATTTTATAGTATTTATTTTCTATTTATTAAGTGCTTTGTCTATAAAATGTGCAAACATTTGTCTATAAAAATAGTATTGTATTATATATATATATATATACATATATATTGGTTTTAGTCAAAGTAATGTCAAATAAATCCATACACATAAATAGCAACTTTATGTGTAAGAAATATTTTTAAAAAATATGCCTTGATACATACTTGATTGTCACAAGTGGGTGGGGCTTAGTCCTTCAAATTTGCTAGGTGTATGACAATTCATTGGTTATGAGTGAAAGAAATCATAACATTGAAATTTTTATGCTGGGTTTTGATATTTTTATTACTACATATTATAGGAGGACATGTAACATGCATACATGTCCTCCTAGTTTATCCAAATATTAAAAGAAGAAAAAAAAATGATCAAAAAAGAAATCTCCATGAGGTATCCTGCCTTATCATATTTTGAAGATTACTGGTAGGTGTACACACGGAATGTCACTACGAGCGTCCTTGGAGATTATGAAGTTTATACTAAAGTATAAATATCTAATGGTGCATGGATTAAAATATAAATATCTTATTTCTGTGAGTGAAGTATGTCTACAAACTCTATTCATTGTACATTGGTGCATGCAAATGGAATACCAAGTACTCAAGCAATTTTGTTTACTACTGTATGTGTTAGTCCCACTATTCATATTTTAGTGTTCATTTTTTAACTATTTACCCCTTAAGGTTGTGGTTCCTGTGTTGCTCAACACCGACAACCACTGCCACTGGCCACACGTCATGTCTCAGGACCTAATGCGACACGTTCATGCCCTGAAATCCAGCGTGTTCGTGATGTCTGGGCAAGTCAAAGGCAAAACCCTACTTCCTCTTCCTGCAGGATCAGAAAGAATTGAACAAGCAGCTTTTGAAAGAGAAATAAGGTGCATTTTTTAATATATATTATTTTACATTCATAATATTCATCAATTGAGACTGTCAGTTTTGGAATTGTTTTGACCTAACTGCTCAGTAGAGTTTTATTTTGAACTTTTTAATTAGTTTCCTCGGGGTTGTTCCTGCAGTGCATTGTTAATGGTTCACCTGTGGCCACTGACATTTCTTTATACACACCTCAGTGCAACATGACAGCAAGAAGCATCAACTATGACAGATCTTAGCTCAGCGAGAGACTCCCTTGAGGGCTAGCTGTGTACAATCATCACGAAACAATCTTTCGTTTTGTTTTGCTCTGTGACTTCAATATGGCTTGTTTTGTTTGTATGGAAACTTTAACAGTGTATACTCAATTGAAGCTGTCATATCAACAGCTATGAAAAGTGAAATATATGACTGCATTAAAAAGTTATCTGTCTTGAAGGCCTTTTCAGTTGAGCTACATTCTTTACCTGACTGAAGACATAAAAGTGGATTTCAATATGTCATACAGTAATGCTTGTATCCTGTGCGGAAAGATCTTTGGTCATGAGGCAAACACAAACAGTCCAGTTTTTTCTTAATGCCTTAGGGGAGATCTGGTGGATAAAAGTATCATCCACTCCATTGAATCCATGGTGATTGAGTGGAGTCATCAGATTCACGAGGTTCTCAAGAGAGACTCGTCTGAGCCTCTGCTGGAGGGCAAAAACCCCACGCCACACAAAGAGCTGAACTTTTGGAAGAATAGGTCAGTAATGTTATTTCTTAAACCAATCTAACTTTTAATCATCACATCATCTTATATTTTCTTTGAATTTATTACCAGATATGCCGACCTTGAGTGTATACACAACCAATTTAAGTCACCTAAAGTGACCAAAATGGCACAGCTCCTGGATGCAATGGAGAGTAGTTACTATCCTGCCTTTATAAACATGCTACAGCTAGCAAACGGAGGTAAAAGCTAAATCCTATTATATTGCTAATTTCCAAAATTGCTAAATTTACTTAATTTGTTTCTAAACAAAACAAAACGTATTGATGATTGTGCATTGTGTTCCTGTTTTAAAGCTTTAGAAGAAGCAAGGGACATTAACATCTTCCTGAAGCCTCTAGAGCGACTTACAGAAGATATAGAGAACACAGATTTCAGCGAAGTGAAAGGACGACTTGCTCCCTTTATGCACACAGTGTGTCTGGTGTGGGCCAACTCCAAGTACTACAACACTCCAACCAGAGTGATTGTGCTCCTACAAGAGGTCTGCAACCTGCTCATCCAACAGGTGTGTTTTTCAATTGCTGGGTCACTTTAATTAAAAATAATAAGTGCAGGATGTGATTTTTAAAGGTTTATGCTGGCTGTTGATTTTTGTTCCATTACTTAATTTTAGCACTTGCAATCTCTTATCTCTTTTATATCTAAAGGCCGTTTATTATTCAAAATAACATGTATTTTACATATACAGTATTTCCAGTTTATTATATATATATATATATATATATATATATATATATATATATATATATATATATATATATATATATCTTGGACTACACATACAGGTACCAGGTGGCCAATATTGCTGTATACTCCCAGGGGTTAGGTTTACCCACCTCTGACTAGCATTTATGCACATAAACAGCATTTACACCCCTCCTACTGTAAATTTCTGAAATATAATTCATCCACCTCTGACATGTATCCACATCATTTACTTGCCTCTGACTAGCATATGCTCACCACTGACTATGATTTACTTACCTCTGACTAGCATTTACTTACCTTTGGTCTGCCTTACCTTGATCACATCATTCATAGTTTATCAACCTCTTTCTTTTTTTCTTTTTTCTTTTTTTTTTACCACTACAGCCCCACAGTATCATAGCAAAGCGGGAAACAAGCATGGCTACTAAGCAACTAGTAATTCACATTAAACCATTAGCCTTTGCTAATGTAGTTATGATAGATTGGAAACAGTTCAAAAAGGACCAGATGTTAAAAATAAAACAAAATAAAAAGATGTAACTAATGTTGTCCTATAAACGTAGGCTGCTGCAATATAAGGAACAAATATTGTATGATTTTAACCTCCATTCATTTGCAATTTTATCAGGTACAACTGCCATATTGATGCACTTTGTCTCTTTACAATTGCTGAATATTGTTCAATTTGTCAGGTCTTTTCAACTGTCAATTTAATGCAAATTGACTCTGGTGCATAGGATAGAAGGGAACTAGGAGATAAGCTGAGGACAGCTTAAAAAGACAGTAATTGTACATGTCATAAACTCTCCCTCTCAGAGCAAGCCAGGCTCCCAGAGCAGTGAGCATAACATGCTACTAACTGTTCCTGGTTCTCAGTGCCTTTTTTTTTTTTTTTTTTGAGTTGTTTTGACATATGCCTATGTTCTCGGTCTGGGCTGGTTTCTGTCACTGTCCTGTCATTAGATGATTACTACCCTTCATGATGGTAAGTTCTATGTTGAGCCCCTAATTAATTTCTGTCAATGTGAATTATCCCTTGAGTCACTCCTACTAAAATGCATCACAATAATTCCTGGATTTCCCAATCTAACTACCACCTTTAACCCACACACTTGTGCCTAGGTTATGCCGTACAGCACACCTACAAAGTAACTTATTATATGGAAAGGGTACTTGATAAAATGACCAAAGAGTATAAGGGAAGAGGTACTGCAAATGGCAGCTCAGTTTAATTTAGATGTTGTGTGCAGACTTTATAAAGACGAATCCTCTTTTACACTTCTCGGTACCTTGTGTGAAGGCTCGGAGCCATCTCAATCCAGAGGACATCCTGAAAAGTGATGTGGTGGAGAGTCTTTCACGTGTGGAAAGTACTCTGGATGTGCTTACACACTTCAAAGGGATCTTCCATGACAAACGAAACAGCTTGAATCAGTACCAGAAAAACGGGATGGAAGTAAAGCCCTGGGATTTCTCGCCTTCCATGGTGTTTGCACGACTGGATCGGTTTATAGACCGGCTAAAGTTGATTGAGGTGAGTGTAGAGATAGTTATGCCATTAAAAGCCATAGAGTAAAACCTTGGTTTTTTTTTTGTTTTTTTTTTACTGTTTAGCATCAATGCTATATATAAAAAACAACAACACACAATTTCTCTTATTAATATAAACTATTATTTTTTCTCTTTTCCCCAATACATGCCAATTTTGGAAAATCTCCTCCAGACTTTACTGCTTAATGTGGTTGATATGATGAAACTGGAGAAAGTCGAGTTCGGAGGCATTCGTGGACGAGCTCTGAGTCAGGAGGTTGTCTGGCTGTACGAGGAGTTCCTGGAGACGTACAAAATGTTCACAGAGAAGTCTTATGACTGCCTTGATATTTGCAGTATGGTGTGTAGATCAAATATATTAAACCTATACAGAAAAAATATTTGCCCAGAGTATACTTTACTAAATGAAGGTGTTTTTCAGGAGTTTGAGACAGATATAGCTGAGTTTGATTGGAAGGTGAAAGACACAGATCGACGCCTTGGAGCAATTTTTTGTCAGGCATTTGATGATGCTTCAGGGCTCGAGCATGCCTTTAAGGTGAGTGATGGGTAAATGATGGCATTTTTTTAAATCTTGGATTATACATTAAGTTAGTATGTTTACTGTAGATTCACTGGCTCTTATTGGTTCTCTATGAATTTTGGATATCTGTTTCATGAAACTGTTAGAAATGCAACCTGAAATTTATGACTTAAGTGCAGATTCTTAACAGAGTGCGAAATCTTTCATGAAACTTATTGTTTAACCGTTAAGTGAAAGGAAAGTGATGGAGATCATCTGTAAACAGCAATTTTCAAGTCTTGCCACATATTCTCAATTGGATTTGGGTCTGGACTTTGACTGGGCCATTCTAACACTTACAGTACATATGCTTTGATCTACAGTAAACCATCCCATTGTAGCTCTGGCTGTATGTTTAGGGTTAATGTCTTGCTGGAAGGTAAACATCCGTCTTTCCATCAACTCTGACCAGCTTTTTATGCTGAAGACAAGCTGCCACCACCATGCATATTCATACATCACATTTTATTTTGGTTTCATTGCATTGTCATACATGTATTTGGTGTCTCTGCTTTGCAGATTTTGGACATGTTCGGCAGTCTGCTTGAACGTCCTCTGATAGCAGCTGATGCTCAAAAGAGATACCCTGTGCTCGTCAAAATGTTTGACAAGGAGCTTGACTGTTGCGAGGCACTTTTTAAAAAACACACGCAGACCGAGGAGCAACTGGGTGAGATATGAAGAAAACATAAAAGCGTTTTGTTTTTTTTGGCTAAAATATTAGCAAAAAGCCACATTAATATGTTGCATATTAAAATGTTGGGAACAGCTCCTATGAATCCTATAGGTATAAAATGCATTTCTTTATATTTTATATCATTTAAATTAAAGTAATTCTTTTTTAAAAAATGCGAGCAGTGCAGATGTGTGTTATCCCGGGAATAAACTATGACAAGGTGGGCTCTAACAGGAAAATGATTAACAGTGGGATGGTGTGATGTGTAGCGGTGGCTTTTACCACCCCAGAGTTTTTATTTTCCTATTATTGTGACGTTATTTACCAACTAAAGGTTAGGTACACACATGCACACAAACTATAAAACATTTTTAAAATTTGTATAAGCCTTGGATTCTGGCCATAAATGTATACATATTACTATGAATTTGCATGATAATATAATTCTGTGTTTTGCTTGGCAGCCATCATTATAAGACAAAGTGATTGAGTATAGTCTGACCAATCACATTTGAGAATCAGTACTATGGTGTAAAAAATAGTGCCTATGCTGTTTAAAAGGTTGTTCTTGTAATTAAATCTTCCTAGGAGCAATCAAATGCAGTGTTTGGAGTTGTGTGTTAAGGTGATGCATATATTACAGTTCTTGAAATGTTACGTACATTGTGCATACTAGGCTACACCCCGGTCAATAGGAACATGCCAGTGGTAGCAGGTGGATTAAAATGGGCCCAGCAGTTACAAGAGCGCCTCCTGATCCCATACAACAACTTCCAGGCCATCAGCCACCCGTGAGTGTTTGTGGATTTTTATTTTAATGTTTTTAGATGTTGAGATTATTCAGCTTGGTTTGATGTGTTGCATTGTATGCTTACTATTGATGACATCATAGTTGTGCCTTATCAGCTGACTTATTTTTTTAATATAAATAGATGTATGGAATCAGCAGATGGAGAAAAAGTCATGCAGAAATATGAGGAAATTATGATGCTGCTTAAACGGTGAGTCACCAACGTCCTTTCCTTTAAAATGAAAGGTAATTATAATGCCAGCTGCAGCTTGCCTCCTCCAGCTTATGTTCTATGTTTTTCCCATTATTGCTTGCATTACCATTACTCACTAGACCCCCCACCCCCCAAATTTGCCTTGCTGTTTAGTCTGTTAATGTTTTGTTTTGTCTACAAGCAATGTATTGAGTAGTACATTCTTCATACCTATTTTTATTTTTTATCATTTGCCTGCCTGTATGCAGTGGAGACTTCATCTTAGCATGGAGGCCTTTATAATAGATACTGAACTCCATTTTATTGCAAGGTAGACATATGTTTTTTTGTACAGCCTGTAGCATACGTGCAACAATAAAAATACAGAAAAAACAAACAAACATAGAGTTCCAGAACCTAGCATGATTTATTTGCTCATTTAGAAGGCAAGTAGTTATAGGTTATTACACAGCGGTCTCATTTTCTCAAGCTCCCGCTATTCTCTCAGTTGTGCCGAAAGAACAATAGTTCTGTCAAGAAGTTCTAACAAATATGTCTGGGTAGCACATGGCTGGAGTTGTAGTCCACATTTCTATGAACATGTGTGCACTTTAGTACATACATTTGTTTTCATGCAGTGTGTGTATGTGTGTACATGTCGTTGCATGGATTAAAACCATATGATGAATTACCCTGTGGCACAGACCTGATGGTAATCACTACAATTACGCAAGCAATCTAGTTAGAGCTATTATGGGCATCTCTAGTTATTACTTCTTGACACAGCAGCTTATGATTTATGTGTAGCATAGAGCTATTTGATTTCTCAGGACTCTGTGCTGCAACCGCAATAAGACAATTAAGCCACCATGCACTGTGTAGAATTCCAATGAAGACCAGTGTGCAAAGGCTCTCACAATAAGCTCGTAAAAGAGATTACTTTAGAAGTAGGGACCAAATACATCTTCCTGGTCCTGTTCTGTAATAAATGGATCTTGTTTTATGATGCCTTTTTGGATTTCAACCAACGGAATCATTACTTAAACGTTTGTCACATATAGTACTGAGCTTCTCGCTGGGGAAGAAAATTCTCCGAGAGGATCTCTGGTGGATCTAATAAGTGCACCATGTCGAAATTTCACTGAGGGAATAGTGGTGCAATTTTTTGACTCCTTAGTAAACCAGTAACTCTCTGTATGAATTACAGATGTAGTGCACATACTGTATGTACAATATGTATTGCTGTGTGATATCATATTACGAACATGTTCATTATAGATCATTTTAGTTCATTATAATATAAAAAGAACATAGAGACGGAAAATTATTTTTCTTTTCCAGTTCTCATGCTGCTGTTGGAACTGATTTTAAAACCTTACCCATCAGCGATAACAATGTCCATCTGCCACGTTTTTCTTTAAAAACTACAAACTTTTTACACTTTAAAAATAGAGGAAAATACATAGCTAGAACAATATATATATATATATATATATATATATTAATTTTTATATATTTTATAATATTGTTCCATTATTTTTGCAGGATTAAATAAAATTCATTCTCTGTTTTTTTGACTCCCCATTTGTTTGATGGTATAAGCCTGATGTCAGTCTTGCATAATGACTGGTGCCATTTTCAATATAAAGTATTAAGTTTATAAAATTATTCCTGACGAAATGCACCTAATAGCATCTCATTTACGTCTCATTTATTTTTAACGAGATGGTTTATCCATGTACTGTATCCACTTCTAGGTATTCCTCTAAGCTTTATAACAGATGGACCGAATCAGTGGGTGAAAAATCCCAGTATAATCTCAACCAGCCCCTGATATCCAGAGACCCAGTGTCTAAACTTATGAGTGTCAACTTCAACCCACAGGTAATGACTTCTTACTGTCATGTTTACATGCAGATATCTGTACCGTCAGCGCACCCCAAAACAAATCAAAATTAGTTATAAAACTATTTGTTTTAGATTTTCTTTTGCTTGTTTAAGGGTATTTATTATTTTGCACCTAATTTTAATTTGCTACTGTATATGGCTATAGTATAGGCATCTGTAACACTTACTGTATATGAGCCAGCACTATTCTCTACCTTTGTGTTTTCTTTTATTGCTTTGTATAATCACAATTTCAGCTATTTTTCTTTGCAACACAAAGAATTACTCTGAGTTAGTGGCCTTTCCCACAGATTTGAACTATCCATAAGATTATGGATATGGACAGTTTTGCTATTCGATTATGATCGCTTAACAACACCGGCCATATTGGTTTTATGATTAGTTTGTAGCTGTTGATATCAAGTTGGTGCAGTGGCAATTCTTGAGTAATTGTTGAAGGAGCATTCAAAATAAGTTGGAAAATGATGAAATTTCTCATGAATAAAGACGTAAAAAGGACAGATATTTCCAGAAGACTTCAAGCACAGTGCGGCGATGAGACTCTTAGGCACAGTAAAACATTTGAATGATGCAAATGTTTTAAAAATGGTCGTATGTCAGTGAATGACGATTGCTGCTGAAGTAGTTCTGAGCCCACCACAGTCATTCCAGTAAACACTCAGCAAGTGGATTAAAAAACACCAGTAATTTTAATTGATCCACAAAGTGCCTATGATGACTACTAAAATTCAAAGCCATTATTTCTGTCTGAATATCAGTTCAGTTGTAGAGGTGTAATACAGTGTCACTGTTTGTAACTGCATCTGTTCAGTGCTCTTAATAATAATGTACTGTATGTATTTGGTTTAGTGATTGTGTATTTAGGCATTTCCTAATGCATTTATTTGGTTTTATTTCCCCTAAGTTTAGGCATAAACATTTGGAAGCCCTAATTAAATTCACTAAAACATTGTAAATGCACTATTTATGCTTACTTTTATTAATGTACTGTTTTGTTGTCCCATGAGCTTTATATCTGACTGTTTCTTCACTCCTGCAAGCTTCAAATTCGAATGCTTGCTTACGCCCACAAACTTCATATCTGTCCGCTTGCTTACACCCACATAAAAGAGAAAAAACTCACACTTGCTTGACTTTTCTGTTGCTTCCCATAGGATTCTGTTACTGATGCACACCTCTAGCCTCAACTCGATGGCTTGTGAACCTTTCTGTCAAAAAAAAACCTCCTTCCTAATTGTAACTGTATAGAACACATCCAGGAACCTTTTGAAAATCTTGGCCTACATTCCACTATCAATGTATAACTTATCACACCCTCATGTTACAAGTCCTTACAGTCATTCTTTATTCTTTTTTTACTTATATTTATCTGTAATTTGTATTAACATTTTTTTTTACTGAAATGTCACTTTTTGACAAAATTGGCCTTGTGCCTTCAAATAGACATTATAAAAACCTCCTATAAAAAGTGAAGATGTATGGAACCACATTGTTTTATAATAGACTGAATAATTTTTTCCAGCATTTGTTTATATAGAAATGGTACTTTTTGATTTTATCCTTCAGTTGGTGTCTGTGCTACGAGAGGTAAAGTACCTGGAAGCAAGGCAAGACGAAGATATTCCAGAACTCGCTGCCAATATTTACTCCAACAAGGAGCAGCTCCGGCAGTATATAGCTAACCTGGAGCTCATGACTGGCTGGTACAATAAAGTGATGGGGACGGTTTTGGAGGTGGAGTTCCCTCTGATCCAGAACCAGCTGAAAAACATTGACATCAAACTGATGGATGCTGAAAACACCATCAACTGGACAACCAAAGGTATAGTATTTTAACGCAAAGAATACTGAGCAAATACAATGATAAACAAGACAAATCAGTTATAGCTTATTCCGCTGTAACATTAACACTGTTTATCAACTATATACCAGCAAAGCGGTAACGGGATCATTGGTACCCAAGGCTCACTTTTGCTTGTAGGCACCAAATGGCAGATTGTCAAAAGCCAATACAACACATCTGACAGAAAAAAGTCACTGCTGGCAATCATAGAATCCCAACAGAACACCCACTGCACCAGTACTGTGGTAGTATTAGGGGAGTTTGGATGTTCAGTCGACAACCTTGGGGTTTTAGCCTGCTGTTGACCGAACGTCCAAACTCCCCAGAGCAAAGTTCAACTGAGCACCCATGGAATGTGCCGGACAAATGAGTCTGACTTATGGAGTCTGCACCCTGAGACCCACAGCACGCAAAGGATCTGCTTCCAACATCTTGGTTCTAGAAACCACAGCACACCCTGAGAGGTGTTGAGCAGTCAAACTGCTGAACAAGTGGCACAAGCTGATCGGTGTATACTACTTGAAAAGCTTAAAAGACTTGATTATAAAAACGTGCAGTTTTCTTTAAAGCTTTTTAATTTTGCATACCCTCAGTGACAATTTACAGCAACCATAAAAGTCATTTAAAACCTGGTAACATAATCTGTTATATTAATAACTTTAGTCATGACCATAGCTCATGTGTCACGCTAGGAATCTGGGAGTACATCCAAGATGTGCGTGATGCAGTGCACGATCTTGAAAAACGACTTCAGAGGACAAAAGACAATGTGGAAGAGATCCACAGCATCATGAAGAATTGGATTCATCCCATATTTGAGAGGAAGGATGGAAAGAAAGACACTCTTCTTAATTTGGAGGACAAGCAGGAGTGCTTGGAGAAAATCTATGGCCAGATTCGTACTTCTGGGGCCAAGATTCATTACTTACTAAAGGTGAGTGGTGGAGAAATAAAAAAAATAATAAAATCATAAATGTATTAAATTTATAATAAAACTTTTCTGGGGGCATTTTAGGAAAACTTGACGCTGTTCCAAGCAGATCCTTCATCAGCTGATTGGAGGTCCTATCTGGAGTACATTGATGAGATGGTTATAGATGGCTTCTTCAACAGCATAGAAAGCTCTCTTAAATTCTTTTTGGACAATACTGGTATGCTTTGTTTTCCTCACTAAAATGTATAAATGACTCTAGTAAGTCTGTGATTGTTCTTGTGTTTTGCTCATACGGAGACTAATACTTTCAATTAATTATTTTAATGGCATAAAGCAGATGAGACACCTGGCTTGGCTCCACTATTTGAAGTTCATTTAAATCTAGAAATTCCTGAAATAGTCTTCCATCCCTCGCTTGAGTTTGGGGTGGCTGATGGCTTCTATGATCTAGTAGAGGGTCTCATCAATGACATCTACAGGATCTCCTCTCTAGTACCACGGCTGGCTGAGTTTAACAGCTTTACACATTACCAGGTAATGCATTGTCCATAATAAATTACTTCATGTGTTCTGTAGCACATTTTCTGGTGAATAGTTGACAGAAGGCGTGACACCAGTATATACATCAAAACTATTACTTGAAAAAGTATTTTAGCAGACCAGATAGCAGAGCAAACTTTTTAATAGACCAATGACTTGTACATTCCATATAACAAGGTTTTACCATAGTATATGTACCTATCATGGTATTTGCAAAAAATATGGTGGTATACACTATAGTACTACCACAGTACCTGGAGTGCCATTATGAAGTTCTATGGTCTGAAGTACCACAGGTACTGTAAGGTATGTATAATATGTTTTGCTATATTATGGTATTTACTATAGTTTATCATAGTAAAATTTCTAATGGGATTGTTTTGATGAAGGCAGAGAATCCTTTACTCATTGAAATGATGCCATGGTTTAACAATGAATGTGTAAAGACGACTTAAGATAAGATAAAGATAAGATAAGATAAGATAAGATAAACCTTTATTAGTCCCACAAGTGGGAAATTTGTTTTGCCATGGCAGCAAGTGGACAATACAAAGTTAAAAATTAAGAAACAACAGAATAAAGTAAAATAAGATAAAAATAGGGGAAATCAAATAAAATAACAAATACTAACTGTATAAATGTATACTTACAGAGGAGGATAGCATTTAAAATGTTAAAATGGTGGTCAGAACTGTTTATAATGCTGGTCATATGATTTGGTAACATGCTAATAAGGGGTAAAAGGGCAGTAAAAAAATGTAACCACTATAAAAGGATGTGTAAAATTTACTGCAATCAATTAAGTACTAATGGTTAAAAATTAAAAGGTAACTGTCATGTTATCTTTCATTATCCGAAACGTATTATGAAAGAATTTGGTCTAATGTTTGTTGAAAACCCCAGCTAGAGTTCTAATTCAGGTTCTAAGTAGAGCTTATTTCTGAAACATGGGCAATCGATGTCTGCAGGCTGATATGGAGGACATGGCAGATCTTGCAGACATGCGTCAGCTTCTAATGGACCGGGTACAGAGGGTCATGGTAAAATGTTGCGAGTACAGTAATGCTTTTGAGCGTTACGGCTACCTTTACATCGATGATCGGAAGGAGTTTATGCAGCAGTTCTTGCTTTACGGCCACGCACTGACGAGTGAGGAGATTGAGGCACATGCGGAGGACGGCGTCCCTGAGAACCCCCCGACCCTGGAGCGCTTCCGTGAGCAGGTGGATTCTTACGAGAGTGTGTATGAAGAAGTGCAGAAGCTAGAGGCTGTGTGTGTGTTTGAAGGCTGGATGAGAGTTGATGCACGGGCCTTCAAAAGTGCTCTGCTCAATATCATCAAAAAGTGGAGCCTCATGTTCAAACAGCACCTAATCGACCATGTGACACACAGGTACAGTAGCTTACTGTTTCTGATGTGAAAAATGTAATAATACTGTAAGCTGATATAGGAGTAGACATGGCTCAGTAGACTGCAAAGAAAAAATTATGCGATGATTTAATAACTTTCATTTCTCTCCGATGCTTTTTTTTCTTTCTCTTTCCAGTTTGTCAGATCTTGAAGGGTTTATTAAGGTAACTGAGACAGGCCTTAGCAAGAAGGTGGAAGAAGGAGACTATGCTGGTCTGGTGGAGATTATGGGCCACTTAATGGCAGTGAAGGAGAGACAGAGTGCCACAGATGAAATGTTTGAGCCTCTGCAGCAAACCATTGATCTGCTGAAGACGTATGAGCAGGAACTTCCTGAAGTGGTGTATAAACAGCTAGAGGTAATTGCGTTCATAAAAAGGCTAAACCATCAATACGACCAAATGGCCATAAAGCTGTTACGGCACTGGTATTTCACTTTATAAATATTGAGACAGTACACTCCCAAACCCCATATAAGCATGCACTTGATTAAATACTTCATCAAAGGTGGTCTATTTAAAGCAACATGCAGCTACACACAATAAAATACAACACACTCAGTCTACTGAAATCCAATCCAACTCTCTTTAATTTCACAGGAACTGCCGGAGAAGTGGACTAATATGAAGAAACAAGCTCTAGCGATGAAGCAACATGTGGCTCCACTGCAGGCCAATGAGGTGGCTAACCTGCGCCGAAAGTGCGCTGCATTCGATGTACAGCAACACACTTTCAGGGAGCAGTTCCGCACCAAAGGACCTTTTTGGTAAACCTTACTGATCTTAAATATTATCCTCTTATAATAGCCATCAATTGGTGTTGCATTGACAAAGTCAGTGAAGGTTAGCCTGTTTATGTTGACGATGTTTACTTAGTTTTGAATGAACATGGACAGGCATGACCATCCCGTTTTTATTTACATTTAGGTTTGATAGCACAAACCCCTACCACATGCTAAACTTCGCGCACAAACAGATTCAAGAGAAGGAATCAGTCATGGCCGGACTCATCGAGTCAGCCAGCCTGTTTGAAGTTAACATCCCTGACTACAAACAACTCAAGCAGTGTCGCAAAGAGGTGTCCATCCTAAAAGAGCTATGGGACATGATAATGGCCATGAGGTTCAGTCTTGAGTCTTGGCGGACTACACCATGGAGAGACATCAATGTGGAGGACATGGAAATGGAGTGCAAGCGCGTCTCCAAGGATATGCGGACTCTGGACAAAGAGGCACGAGCATGGGATGCTTTTACTGGTCTGGAGGGCGTTGTAAGAAACACACTGACATCTCTGCGTGCTGTAGCCGAGCTACAGAACCCAGCCATCCGACCCAGACACTGGCAACAGCTAATGATGGCCACGGGGGTCCGATTCACCATGGACCGAGACACCACTCTGGCTGATCTTCTAAACCTGAATTTGCACTGCTTTGAGGATGAGGTGAGAGCCATCGTGGACCGGGCTGTAAAGGAAATGGGCATGGAGAAGGTCCTGAATGAGCTGGATGCCACATGGACGGCAATGGAGTTTGGTTATGAGTCCCACCCTCGCACCAATGTCCCTCTGCTGAAAGCAGATGAGGAACTTGTTGAGACCCTGGAGGACAACCAGGTCCAGCTTCAAAATCTTATGTCCTCCAAGTACATTGCCTTCTTTTTGGATGAGGTGTCATCTTGGCAACGCCGGCTCTCCGCAGCTGACTCTGTGATCTCGATTTGGTTTGAAGTTCAGAGGACTTGGTCACACCTGGAGAGCATTTTCATTGGCTCGGAGGACATCCGCTCACAGTTACCTGAGGTTTGGGATACATTTTGATTTATATTTGTTTCCCGATTTTGTATTCTCGCGTGCGTTGTTTTGGTCACGTACACATCATTAATGCATGAATAATCACACCACAAATAAACACCATCAGTCCAAAAAGGCAATGTAAATGCACCACAGAATGAATCTGTTATCAATGAGTGCACCAGATGCCTGTAATGAGGACTTGGCCTAGCTTAATGAGGTCATTACTGACTGGAGAACCATCTTGTCCTACCCACTGGCAGTGCATTCATTGATTTCAGTTTGAGATGGAAATGTTTGTCTTTTTAAAACCATGCTTTTGGCTGAATACGTCGAGATAATTATCATGGTATTCTAATAACCAGGAACACAGATGTTTGCTAGTAATGTTGGTTATAATTTTACCGCTGCAATTCTCTCATGAATCTCTCATAGGATTCCATGCGCTTTGAAGGCATTGACACAGATTTCAAAGAGTTGGCTTATGATGCTCATAAAACGCCCAATGTTGTGGAGGCCACCAATAAACCTGGGCTTTATAACAGACTGGAGGATATTCAGAGCAGGTTCATCGCTTGTTTTATGTCTTTCTTTTTATCGTTTCTGTTTTTTCACAGTTTCACAGCAGTGCAATATGCGAATGAATGTAGTGTGGCCATTCATATCATGTATAACCCCCAGGCAGTATTTCAGTCATCTATAAAAGTACAAGCTACAAACACATCTTATCGGTACTGTGCTTCTTCCTACAGGCTGGCACTCTGTGAAAAGGCTCTGGCTGAATATCTTGATACCAAGCGGCTGGCTTTCCCCAGGTTCTACTTCATCTCGTCTGCTGATCTGCTTGACATTCTGTCCAACGGCACAAACCCTCAGCAGGTAACACACACACATCCTGCTTTATATAAAGGCGTTTCATGTTCACTGATTTCAGCATGGGTATTTAAACTAGACTTTGCATGCAGCACTTGGCATCACACTCTAGATGGCAGTGTTGATCACTGCTCGTATCATTGGTGCACTCGAAGACATATTCGGTACCATTGTGATATATGATGATATAAATGTTGCTATGCAAACATCATGCTTTTTAGTTGAGCTTTTTGTTCTCCGCCCTCAGGTTCAAAGGCATCTGTCCAAGTTGTTTGATAACATGGCAAAGATGAAGTTTGAAAATGATGGAGAAGGCAACCCCAGTAAATCAGGGCTGGGCATGTATAGCAAGGAGGATGAGTACGTTCCTTTCAATGAGCCCTGCGACTGCACTGGCCAGGTATATTCAGATAATGGAAAACATCATTTCTAATTATTTAAGGTGTTCTGTGCCCCAGGAGCAATGGCTGTTACTTTATATGAAATATTGTTGTAGAATTATGCTACATTTCTTCAAAAATTATGTTCCAGGAGAAACGTCCCTCATAGTATAGTACTCTCTACAGTCTCACACAAATATATATATAAAAAAAAAACAGAATTTTAAATTGTGCATGTCTGTTTATGTTTTCCTGGTTTTCGATTGGGCCACTGCAGCTCTTGGGCTCTTTGTAGCCACCACTGCAAAGCTCACTGCGTCTTTTCCACGAAGACGGCCCTGTCCTTGGCTGATGCAAACAGCTGTTCTCTGAGGACTTGTGACTTCAGTCGCTCAATACTTCAGGACTAGAGTTTCCTACAGTCTACCTGATCCTCCAGGAACAATCTGGACATTTTAACTTTAACAGATGGGTTCCCTGTTGAGTCTGGTTCCTCTTAAGGTTTCTTCCTTTTACCATCTCAGGGAGTGTTTCCTGGCCACTGTCGCCGTCATCCTCGGCTTGCTCATCGGGGACAATTTAATCATTTTGATTCACCCTTTACATTTCATACAAATGTAAATAATTCTTTTGACGGTGTAAAGCTGCTTTGCAACAATGTCAATTGTTAAAAGCGCTATACAAATAAAATTGAATTTAATTAAGCTGGTTTGGTTAAAACCATGGCATTAGATAGATTGACTCGAATGGGTGTGTGAATGTGTCTGATAGACTGGCATCCAATCCAGGGTGTGTTCTATTACATGCCCAGTGTTCCTTACCAGAAACAAGAGACTTACTCCTGACCAGAGCATGCACTTAAGATAATACCTCATTCAATAATACCTTATATTATAAGATATCACTTACTCAGACGGCACGGTACATGAAGTTTGCATGTTGGTGGGTTTCCTCCACGTACTCCGGTTTCCCCCCACACTCCTAAGACATGCAGATTAGGTTAATTTGCATTCCGAAATTGCCGGTAGTGTCTGAAAACCTCACCTCATGCCTAAAGTCTGCTTGGATAGGCTCAAGGCCTCCTGCTACCCTGTGTGGGATAAGCGGTATACATGATGAGTGAGTGCGTGAGTGAACATTTACTCACCATGACTCTCCTTGCATAAGTAATAAACTTATATCACTTTTGCTTTGCAGGTTGAATTATGGCTGAATCGAGTCCTGGATACGATGCGTGCTACTGTGCGCCATGAAATGACAGAGGCTGTTGTAGCTTATGAGGAGAAGCCGAGAGAACAGTGGCTGTTTGACTATCCTGCTCAAGTAAGCACAAGCACCCTTAAACAGATCCTTAACATTCACAAAACAGTTTTCTCAAGAATATTTATGAAGAACAAGAAAACTCATAGCAAGCTTATGGAAAATTAGCAAGATCTTTATGTACAATGACTGTGTTTATTAAAGTGGCTCAGCATCCCTAAGCGTTACACGTTCAGACCGATTAATTCCTGTGCTGAGTTATTAACCTAAGCCTGCTCTCTTTAAATGCTTTTATCTGTTTGGGTGTGCATCCTGTTAGGTCGCACTCACCTGTACTCAGATCTGGTGGACCACAGACGTTGGCATGGCCTTCGCCAGGCTCGAGGAGGGCTATGAGAACGCCATGAAGGAATATTATAAGAAACAAGTGAGCCAGCTGAACACGCTCATCACCATGCTGATTGGGCAGCTCAGCCCCGGAGACAGACAGAAGGTCATGACCATCTGCACTATAGACGTCCACGCCAGAGATGTAGTGGCAAAGATCATTGCCCAGAAGGTACCGCCGTCAGCCTTAACGTCATCCAGTTACCATATATAGCGGAACGGCTGTAGTCTCTGCAGAATCATTGTGTATTCTGTCACAGTCAGCACATAGAGAGTGAAATTACAGAGCCAGCACTGCATTATCTTCTTCAGTAGGAGGACCTGGAATACATTTTCATTAAGAAATGTGCATACGATATTATTTGCTGTGTAATTATATTATTATTCCATATTATTATTTTAGTGAAAAGTCTCACTGTGCTCCCTTATGGTTTCTCATTTTTATGGATTTACTTCAGTAATGACTGCTAAGTCAAATAGAAATCCTAATGCAAGCAAAGTGAAGAGAATGTCTTAGCCTCTGGATAATTTCTCTTCACCGCTCAGGTGTTACATTGTCTCGTCTTTAATCCTCCATAATCGCCGTCCTTGCGTGGTGCCGAGTATTAGCCGAACACGGTCTGGCGGGTGCAAATTGGTTCTAACGCCAACGTGTATGAAAACTTCGAAATTCTTAGCAGATGTAGCTTTTCTCATGACTTGAAGAGACTTTCTACAACTTCTGTATGAAATCTGGTTCCTTCACTCCCAGGTGGAGAACTCGCAGGCGTTCGTATGGCTGTCCCAACTGCGCCACCGATGGGACGAGAAGGAGAGGCACTGCTTCGCCAACATCTGCGATGCCCAGTTTCTCTACTCCTATGAGTACCTGGGCAACACGCCACGTCTCGTCATCACGCCGCTCACAGACAGGTGAATGCAACAGAGCCTCTCTCGGGCGTGATGCGAATCTTTATGTGAAAGTCTAAAGTTTGCTGTCGATAACGGTGTGAAGTTCCTCCTAATCAGAGATGCACTTGAGTGGAGATAAAGTGCACTGCAGTAATCAATCTGGCTCCATAACATACACTAATTAAAAATATTAACCTTGAAAGCCCACTTTATTTGGTTAATGATCGTAAAGCAGATTGTGCAGTAGATACTATGAATTATTCAGTAATAGTAAAAGACGGTGATTGGGGTGTTGGTGGCTCAGTGGTAAATCTTCTCACCTGACATGTGGTTCGATTTTCAGCCAACGCCAGCGAATGGCCCAAAGGATGCAGGACATTCTTAGTGCTGGATAAAAAAAAATAAATAATAATAATCGGAGGGCTGTGTATGAAAGGGCATCTGGCGAAAAAATTTTGCCAAGTTAAATGTGCAAATCAGATGGTGTGCTGCAGCCAAAAGAACAACAACAGTCAAATAATGTAATTATAAGTGTGAGAAATTGAAGTTTGGCCCTGTGCAAAAGTCTCGAGCCAGACCTTCTTGCATTTTTAATACAGTCTTGAGGAATAGGCTTGAGGAAAAGGCCGTTTTTTTGCTCTCGTTCTCAGTACCTGACCAGTTCAGAGGAGTGTTTTTGTTTGTTAAGCCACACCGTGACCTATGAATCAATCAAGCATAAATAAACAACTTAAGGCATAAACCAGAGAGGAACAGGTGCAGATGCTCAGGAAGTGATTAGTGTACTGGTGCAGATGATCAGGAAGTGATTAGTGTACTGGTGCAGATGATCAGGAAGTGATTAGTGTACTGGTGCAGATGATCAGGAAGTGATTAGTGTACTGGTGCAGATGATCAGGAAGTGATTAGTGTACTGGTGCAGATGATCAGGAAGTGATTAGTGTACCGGTGCAGATGATCAGGAAGTGATTAGTGTACCGGTGCAGATGATCAGGAAGTGATTAGTGTACCGGTGCAGATGATCAGGAAGTGATTAGTGTACCGGTGCAGAAGATCAGGAAGTGATTAGTGTACCGGTGCAGATGATCAGGAAGTGATTAGTGTACCGGTGCAGATGATCAGGAAGTGATTAGTGTACCGGTGCAGATGATCAGGAAGTGATTAGTGTACCGGTGCAGAAGATCAGGAAGTGATTAGTGTACCGGTGCAGATGATCAGGAAGTGATTAGTGTACCGGTGCAGATGATCAGGAAGTGATTAGTGTACCGGTGCAGATGATCAGGAAGTGATTAGTGTACCGGTGCAGATGATCAGGAAGTGATTAGTGTACCGGTGCAGATGATCAGGAAGTGATTAGTGTACCGGTGCAGATGATCAGGAAGTGATTAGTGTACTGGTGATGCCGAATGACGAGTGATTGGAACAGATGAGAGGGGAAATGAGGTTGCTGCTGAGGTTGGTACACAAAAAAACAACTTTTTTTCTTTTTTAATTGTATCTTCGTATAATTCGCAAATATTTATTCTTTATTTTAATCCACTTCATTTAAAGTAAAGATAGAAGGGGTGGCTCATGACTTTTGCACAGTACTGTATGTAAGGCGTTTAAATTTCAATTGACTAAAAAAAAGTTTTCCCAAACTTGTCATAGTGTCACAGTGGTGTCATAGTTAGTCAGTGTAGAGTATGTCCTACTGTATGTGGGTTTCTTTCAGGTCCAGCAGTTTCCTCCCACATCTCAGAAACATGCCAGGAGCTGGACTGACTAAGTTAATTCTGAGTTTGCATGGTGCCATGTGATGGACTGGGGTATACTGTATTCCCATATCATGCTCGGTGTTCCTGTGATAGGCTCAGGATCCATCTTGATGCTTGCCAGGATGAAAAAGGAAAGAATGAATAATAATTTTAAAAAATGAACCACTTGATATGCTGTTTAAATTTAACAACCAAAAAAAGATGTAAAAAAAAAAAAATCCATACACTTTCCTCTCTTGAAAATGCATCATGTAAATTAGATATGCCCGAAAACTTAGATTACTTCCGATGTTAAACCAGTCTAATAAAACCAGACATTTGCATATGGCTTCAGTATAAGTTCTGATATTTTCTGATGTAATATCACTTTCCTGTTACAATATTTTCTCCCAGCCACCCACAGCAAAACTTTCGCAGTGACAGTTTTCTCTCTTTTGACCGGCTTGCTCACTCAAATGCATTCCCTCCCAAAAGACTTCATACAACAAAAATTATAATAAAATAACAATAATCCATTTTAAATTCAATTTCATTTCTGTAGCATTTTTAACAATAGACATAGCCACAAATCTGCTTTACAGAAATCCCGATACAGATCTAGATCCATAATGAGCGAGCCAGAAGTGACAACGGCAAGGAAAATGTTCCTGAACTGACACGAGGAGGAAACCTCGAGAGGAACCAGATTCAAAAGGGAATCAGACCGTTGTGGGCGACACCAGATAGTGGGATTATAAATCATTACAGTATACAGCTGGAGAAGAGTGAAGGCTAACATAATAAGCACGTTGAAAGGGTGTTGTGAATAATAAGAATCCTGGGATAACCACAGGACAGTGTTTTTGATTATATCAAACAGTATCGACAGTAAAAATGATCATCTAAGGAAAGTATGAGAGTTGGGCATGGAAGTGTTTCATAAATAAGTGCAAATCATAAAGTTTATGCAAATTATAAAGTTTAGGGTGACTTTACAGTTTAGGTAAATGAGTCACCTAGTGTAAGCACAGCAAGCAGATGTGGACAGGAAGACAGGACTTGAAACTTCCTTTTCAAGCTTTGTGATTTTAGTCTTCCAAACTCACGCATGCACACGCACACACACACACACACACACACTCAGCTCATCACAGTTGTAGCACAAGCTTCAGAGCCCAATAAAGAAAGAAAGTGTCCCATTAAACACTTTCCTGTTAAAAGCAGATAGCAAGTTGCTGAAGCTCTTCAGCAAGCTGTTTATACTAAAAATGTCCCAAAAGGATTCTGGGTGTCTTTGAAACGACAACAAAGCCGAAAAGCATGTCTTTGATGGAGAAATCAATGGCGCTGCGTCTTACCAAGCATATGGTGGTGGGGGTTTCATAGCTACTGAAATACTCCGTTGACCATGTCAGAGCTCTGGCTTTCATCCATGGTGAGATGAATGTGCGGAGGAATGCTGGCGGTGCAGATGGCTCCACAATGCATCGGGGGCTCTAAAGGTGTAAGATAGGTGATTGCTTCCTATAATCATAAACCATCATTAGGGAAAATGTTTCTGGGAACTAATGGGCAGGAGTTACAGGCACTTACTGGTGACTAAACCAGGCTCTGTGTGAACTCATGTTTAGTTACAGAAGGCAAGGATATGGCAATTTTTTCAGTCCCCAAATAATATGAATATCTGATTTTCATATTTGCCAAATTGATATTGCTTAGAGGTCAGCACTAAACCACCGTCGCCTTGCAGCTCCAGGGCCCAGGTTTGATTCCTGGCCATGTGTGTGCCCTGCGATGAATTGGCACCCAGTCCAGTGTGCACCTCGCCTCATGCCTCCTGTGATAGGCTTCAGGCCCCCGTGACACTGTATAGAAGATAAAGCGGTATAGACAATAAGTGAGTGAGTGTTGATATATTGTGTGGATATGCTTGTGTGTGTGACCTTTACAGATGCTACATCACCCTGACCCAGTCTCTCCACCTCACCATGAGCGGAGCCCCAGCAGGTCCGGCAGGCACGGGGAAAACCGAGACCACCAAGGACCTGGGACGAGCGCTCGGTATCATGGTGTACGTCTTCAACTGCTCAGAGCAGATGGACTACAAGGTGAACACACACTGTGTACATGTAATGCATATACAGTATATCTCAAGTCATTTATTTCCTTCTTCTTCTTTCCAAGAAATTGTTTTGCATCTGCATTCACCTCAAGCACAATTCTTGGCATGTTGCTTTAATTAAGAGGAAATTAGGGTCACTGCAGGTTTGCTGATGCATGTGTGTGTGTTTTTTTATTTTTTTAACGCTGCTTATACCCTGCAGCACAGGTCCTTCTCTCTCTCGTTCTCCGTTCCTCTTTTCTCGGTTGTCTATCATCTCCTGAGCTGTGTATTAAAGCAAGGCAAAGCTGTCCTCTGCCAACATGGAGGCCAGAAGATTAGTGAAGCTCTGATGCCTAGGCTTATTTACCTCCTAAGCCGTGTCACCTATCTTCTCAGTATTCTGGCCTTGTCGCTGCTTGTCGCCGTGTTCACTAGTCGGGAGAAAAAACCATATAATATGACAGTCAATAGAGACACAGCACTAATCTCTTTATTCAGCTTGTACCTGCCGAGGCTGCCGCATCATTACTGGACGTGGTAGTGTGCTGCAGTATAACACTGGTCAGAGTAAGAGAGAAAGAGAGAGAGAGAGAAAATATTTAATACAGAGGCTAATAAGAAAAACGCAGCGGGGGACGGGGCTTTAGTATGGCACCTACCTGCAGTCATTCAGCACTCATTTGTGTCAGATTTCTTCCTCCCTTGATATTTAACTTTATTGTGTTCCCTGCTTGTAAAGTGGCTCTGCTGCTCTGCTTAGGGTTATTACGTGATGCTCTTTGAATACAAATTAAACATGGAGTTATTAACAAACACCAGGACAATGATGCTTATTGGCTGTGGAAGGAGTGCAAATTATGCAGCATTTTTATGACTCAGATGATAAAAAGGGAACGTCTGGACGTAACTATGATTTGGCCGTCGCACCGCATCTGCTCCCCGTCATCTGTTCTGAAGTGATTCAGTTGAGACTCTAACCAGAACCTAACTTTCTCACCATGTCTCCTTGTCCTATCTTGTCTCTGTCATCCCACAGTCCTGTGGCAACATCTACAAAGGCCTGGCACAGACAGGTGCCTGGGGCTGCTTCGATGAGTTTAACAGGATCTCCGTGGAGGTGCTGTCTGTGGTCGCGGTGCAGGTGAGTTTGGCATCAGGTTAACCTCGGAATGGATTCGAATGTATACGTACGTGTGCGATGTTGGCTTTCAGTTCTCCTGATTTACCACTGGAAAAATCTCTGACACAAGACAAGCATTTTCACCATTTCAGGTTGGAAAAGGGGAAGACATATTGATATTATCAGCTGTGTAGTTGTAGCTGTTTGTTGGCGGCAGCAATGGCTCGACGGATGTTTGTGTGATACCATGAGATAAATTTTTTTTTTAATAATCATTTTCAAAATCTGTAGTTTGATGTCAACCTGGCTGACATTTTTCCATGGATAATCTGCTGCGCAAAGTTTATAAGCAATTCTAAGGACTAACTGCAATAATAAAAATTTATTATTATTATTATTATTATTATTATTATTATTATTATGATTAACGTTATTTGGCAGGTCTTTGTAACCATATTTATTCTTTAAAGTTAAAACTTTTTTTTACTTTTATATAAAAAAAAATGCTGTTTTCTGACCATTTGTAAAGAAGTTGCATTGAATATAGTCAAATGATGTCAGTTATATAATTATTATATTCTTATTACCTTGACATAAAGCAAGGGTGAAAGGCCAGTGAAGAGCATGCGAGATAGGAGAAGTGGAGAGGGCTTTTTAGTATCAGATGATACATTAAGAGTTCAAAATACCTGTGTAATCATTTGAAATGAAACATTTTTATCTCCTATTCATTTGGAAGAAAACATCTGCTTTTTTTTTTTTTATTATTTTTGTATGACAGTTTGTATTAACATACCCGGATTTTAAATTTCACAGCTCCTGCACGAAAAGCATAAAAGGTTGGCAAGACTTGTAATACAGGATAATCTGAGTAAATGTCACAGGATATTGTGGCAGTGTAAAATTATGTAGAGGTGATTTAACTGTTAAATTACAGTGACTGATGATACTAAGCACTGAAGTAGCTGTGGTACGAAGTATTATTACAGGAAATAAATTCAGGACAGAGTATTAGTATCAGGCAACTTGTTCTTTCTTGCTTTTAGGCTCACAATCTCATCTCATTTTATCTAACATGTTGCATATTATTTAGTCCATTTTAGTATGGAAGTCATTTTTAGTCTTATAAGACTGTTTTACTGGTTACACATTTATCCCAGTAACGTTTAGGAATTTACTAGCCTAAGTACCCGTCGGTAATGTTGACGGGTAAAGAGTTTTTAGAAAGCGCTAAAAGCTTAAAGTTGATCAGCATTAATGTAATCAGTGATATTATTATTGCAGGTTGAAGCACACGTACACGTCTGCCTGTTTTTCTGTATGGCAGAACAACTTATTAATACATGAAATTAGATTTTGTAAGGTTGATTATGCCTAATGCCTTGTTTATGCTGAGGTGTACTTCTTTCGTCGTCAGTCATACATTCTCTGTTCTTTTCCTAATCGTTTTGATTTAAGCGCATAACAATGTGCTCTCAGTTCGGGTATTTTACATGCCCTCACCTCTGACTGATGCGGATACGTTCCATGTTTTAACTCATAGTGGCGTTCCAGATGACTGCTTTTTATTGGTGCCATGGTTTGGAACATTCAAAACAAACTGATTTCAAACTTCCCGCAGGAATAATAAGCATGATCTGTCCATATGTGACGCATTGATCTGTAGCTACATGACACATTAAGTGACGCGTATAGCCACGCCCATTTCGATGGAAAAAGGCTATATACGTGACACATTTATCTGTTCATACTTGACACATTACGTGACGTGTATAACCACGCCCCCCTCGAGGGAAAAAGGCTATATACCTGGTGATCTGTCCATATGTGACGTATTGATCTGTCCATGCGTCACACATTAAGGAATGCATATAGCCACGCCCATCTGGAAGGATAAACGCTGTCCATATGTGATGCATTAAGTGACGCACTGTATTCTTCCAAAAAAGCACAGTGATGTAGTCTACCACAAAACTGCTTATAACATCCTACGCAACATTTTGATTTCTTTTATGGTGCAGATTTTAATTTCAGGCAAATACCGAAGGACTGGCACAGTTTCGTTCAATTCTGCCCAGCCAGTTTTGCGGGATGCTGTGACAAAATTGGCTGGACAGATACACAGACAGACAGACAGACAGACAGACATACAGAGGAAATTTTCTGAGACTGGTTTTAGGTCTTCTAATGTATGAAACTTAAAGATATTGAAAAAGCGAGTTTTGATCTATGTACAGACATAACCTTTCTTTACTTTATATAGATTGCAGACTTTACACTAGATGTCTTATGTTATCTGAACACTTGCCTGATAAGGGTTGTTTATGGCTCAGCATAATGGCCAATCAGTCAAACCATTCAGTGTAATGCTATGCTCGATGAGTGCTGCTAGTGGCCAGGGCCTATGGGAAATGTTTCCAAAAAGCTTGGTTGAAAATCCATCTCTGTGCCTTACAGCCACGGTCCTTGAAAAAAATTGACACAGCACTTGTCACACTCAGTGACTGCGAAGCTCCGAAACCGCTATGCTGCAGGAAAACTAATAAAGTACTAGCTGTTCACGTTTCACCTTCTTTTAATTAGCAGCTACAAAAGCCATTTTGCGTTACATTTGCTTTTAGAGTGTGCCTGTCAGGCTTTTATGTGGCACAATCTTAAGAAATTATACAACAAGGTAAATCTTAATTACACAGATACAAATACCTGCCTGAAGACATAATCTACTTCTAATGATGGATCATTTTTACACCTGTGAATGTATGCTGGCGGATTATTTTTTTTCTTGCCTTTTTTCCAAGTACTTGCTTAAGCAAAACATATTTAATGGCACATTTCAGGGGCTAGTGACTCCGAGACAGCCGAGAATGAAAGCGAAGGTGGACTCACTTTAAGCATCACTGCCACAGTCTGAATCCTGAAAATGTCAGAGAAATGAATGGGGTTATGGAGGGTTTTTTTTCGCTGCTGTGATGAATAATGAATCAACATTCATTTTTTTTAGTGGTGTGCTTAAAAAGAATAATCTCACCAACTTTGGGAACATCAGAGTGACTGTGCCGGGGCGTTAATGTGCCCCCTCTTCCTGCATTTGCAACACAAAGTGGCTGTTTGGTGGAGGAGGAATGTTCGATAATCCATTCTATTTAAGTCGCAACTGCAGACAGGATGAGAGAATGCACAGCGTTTAAGTTTTGCATGTGAGAACTGTTGCTTGGGCATTAAAAAAAAACAACAGAAGGAGGCCGGAAGACATATCAGTATTGAGACAAATTAGGCCAGCTTAGCATTATACTATGGGATGCACAGCACTAGTGGGAAATGGGCTCCTTAATATTGAACACAGTTTATTTTCCTCCTAAATGCTACTCTCAAATAGATTTAATGGATTCGTCTCCATTTTTTTAAAAGTAAATTCAGTTTTCTTTGCAGCAAAGCTTACTTCGATTTGATACATCATTCAGCTGAAATGCTCACCTCAATGTAAACGTATGGATTTGGAATTCACTCAAGGACCAATCCTATAATAGGATACATGACACTAGCATTATAATGGTCTAATGCCTTGGTTTATCTGCCTCTGAAATGCATCATTGAGTGCTGCGAGGGCGTTTAGTCGGAATAATTTGCATTTAGCAAACACCCGACTGCTTCGAGGATTCTGCCGCACAGGTGGAATACATTATGTGATGCGATTTTCTGATGTGGGGTGCAATCGGTGCCATTCCCGGTGAATATTTATCTGATGTACAGCTGAATTTGCTATGGCTTGGCAATCAAGCAGGCATGAAGAGATCTACATTAGGATGAAGAAGCATATGGCATTGTGATGTTTGTCTTGAATGTCTGCCACAATATCTTGAGTTACTGTACACTCAGGGCGATAGGCTGTGATATTTTTTCATTAATTTCTTTGCTATTGAAAAGCATTCCAAGCTCTGTGCTTATTTAACCTCTACTTCTTAACTTAAAGTGGCTTGCATCATAAACAGAGTCAATGCATCCAGCTTATTAATACCAGCTTTGTCTATTGTGAGCATTACAATTACATCAAATAGGCAAGTGTTACTGAGACGTTAAGCCAAGTCATCTTAGGATTTCTTTGGGGGCAAAAATACACCAGAATAGGAGCTATACAGTAGAGCAGTGGAATGATCACACGTTTGAAATGATCCAAATCATCAGTTGTTTATGGTGTTATCAGGTGAAAAGTATCCAGGATGCCATTCGGGACAAGAAAAAACGGTTTAACTTTATGGGTGAAGAAGTGAACCTGGTGCCATCTGTTGGCATCTTTATCACGATGAATCCAGGATACGCCGGCAGGACGGAGCTGCCTGAGAATCTGAAAGCTCTCTTTCGGTAAGTATGGGATGTAAATAATGTAAGGGTAAGAAAATTGCTGTGATATAAGAGGAAAAATGCAGCCCTTGAGCCCATGCTTTTATTGGAATACAAATTGTGTGTGTTTTATTCCTTATTTTATGGCCGCATGCTGTTGCTGTGTATTTTCTCTATAAACCAAAGCCAGATTTAGTTAATTGTCTATTAGAGCGTTCTTTCTCATTTTATTTGTGTGAGTATTTTCATGGCTCCTCTACAGGCCCTGTGCTATGGTGGTGCCGGACTTCGAGCTCATCTGTGAGATCATGTTGGTAGCAGAAGGCTTTATTGAGGCGAGACTGCTAGCGAGGAAGTTCATCACTCTGTACCAGCTCTGCAAGGAACTTCTGTCTAAACAGGTAAAGCACATTTTGGCATTGACACATTGGTGACATTTAAGAATCTATGTTAGGACACAAACTTTTTACACTCACTCTAGTTGTTAAGTGTGAAAATGTTAGAAGAATTGTTTGAACTTTTGATGCGCGCATGATGTGTCTGGATGTTCTCTCTGGTTTATTCACAGAAAACAGGAAAATAAATGAAATCAATATGCATTATTTACATGTTGTATAGAAACAAAAGGGTTCAGAGGACATACAATCTTATGCAAAAGTTTTGGCTGTAATAATTAAAAGATTTTGGTGATTTTTTTTTTATTTAAAAAAATGTTAACACAGTCTCTTGGAAATGGAAAAAAAGCACAATATTTTTAGCAAACATTAATGCATAGTTATTTCTTATGCCATAAATTGAACAAAGATAAAAAAAAAAAAACATTATTATGGCACTGTGCAAAAGTTTGGGCACCCTACATAATCAGTACTTAGTAACACCTCCTTTGGCAGATATCACAGCTTGCAAATGCTTTGTATAGCCAGCTAAAAGTCTTTCAATTCTTTTACTTAGGATTTTCTCCCATTCTTCCTTGCAAAAGGCTTCTAGTTCTGTAATATTCTTTGGTCGTCTTGCATGGACAGCTCTTTTAAGATCTTCCCACAATGATGTTTAAATCAGGGGACTGTGATGGCCATCCCAAAACCTTCAGCTTGCATCTCTTGAGGTATTCCATAGTGGATTTCGAGATATGTTTAGGATTATTGTCCTGTTGTAGAAGCCATCCTCTTTTTAGCTTCAGTTTTTTACAGAGGGTGTGATGTAGGGATGCACCGAAATGAAATTCTTGACTAAAGCCGAATAATAATGAAATGCCTGGCCGAAGGCCGAATACCGAACGCGGTGTTTCGCATTTTTTTCCATTTATTTTGCCAATTTATATTAATTATTTATTAAATGGTAAACAAAAATACAATTTAAAAATATTAATTTAACACAAAACAGATATTATACAAACAAAGCACAATATAACTTAAAATAAATAAATTAGTAAAATAAAAAAATATTTTTATTTGGCCATCTCTGAAGCCCCCCTTCTTGAATAGCCTATGTTAGGGCTATAACTGACTGCTGAAAGAATGTAACTCTGTATGTCTACAACAACAAATGTGCATTGAGAAGTGCAAAAAATGTGGATTTGCTGCTGCTGTTGCTGTACCCGCCGCCGTGTCTTTCTCGTACTCTGCATGATGTTCGGGGTGTCTTGATTCTAAGTGATAAATTAAACTTGAAGTGCTCTATGTTTTTGCAGATGCACCCCCTCTGGACAATTCAGCAGAACAGTGTCTGCAAACGGCCGTTTTTGCCTCTTTCTCTGACACTTTAAAGTGCTTCCACACTGCTGACATGTTTGCTGCATAAAGCGCGCGCCTCTCACTCTACGCAGGTTACTATTTGATCGCGTCATTAAAAACATCATTGTTCTGCAAAATTTATTCGGCCGTTTTACCGAAAGTGCTTTTTTTTGCCTATTTTCGGCCGAATAATTTCGGTTGCCGAACATTCTGTGCATCCCTAGTGTGATGTTTGCTTCCAGAATTTGCTGGTATTTAGTGGACTCCATTCTTCCCTCCACCCGTGCAATGTTCCTTGTGCCACTGGCTGCAACACAACTCCAAAGCATGATAGATCCACCCCTATGCTTAATAGTTAGCAAGATGTTCTTTTCATGAAATGCTGCTCCTTTTTTTCTCCAAACATACCTTTGCTGATTGAGGCCAAAGAGTTTTATTTTAATTTCATCAGTCCACAGCACTTGTTTCCAAAATGCATCAGGATTCTGTAAATGTTCTGTTGCATACATCCAACGTAAGCCATCTCTTAATTACATTTCTCACTGTGGAAACTGCAAGATGACAACGGTTTGCTATCTTCTTGTAAACTTCTCCTGTATTGTGGGCATCAATAACTTTAATGTCTTACACAGCTGCTTAGAGGAACCCAGGGTTGTTGAGTGTCTGCTAGTGTGTGCACAAGATTTGTAAAGTCAAAGTATTTGTAAAGCTTTAAAATTGCCTTTTACTAATGACAGCTGTTGCCATGCTTCAGATCTAACGAGCTGCTTAAGGTCTGAAACCTTGTAAAAAGAATCTGAGACTCTGGAACTCTTACAGTGCCCAAACTTTTGCACAGTGCCATAATAATGTTTTTATTTTTTATTTTTGTTTAATTCATGGTATAAAAGTAACTAGGCATCTACTGTATCTTTGCTGAAAATATTGTGCATTTTTTCCATTTCCAACAGAGACTGTGGTGACATCTTTTTTAATAAAAAAATCACCAAAATCTGTTATTTATCAAGGGGTGCCCAAACTTTTGCATAAGACCATACATTGGTACATTGGCTTACAAATTTAATCTGTTCTGGAGGCGGCTTCTTAAGGCAAATTTTAGTTCTGCAGAATGCATTTTCCCGTAGTATTAATGTAAATGCAGATAATCTGTTCCAGCCACCCAAAAAAAATTACCAATTTCCTCCACTATAATCATATTTTTGCATATATTAACAATTAAAGCATTTAGAAAAGACATTTAGTAGAATATGAAATAAATAGACATTAAAAATCACTTAACCTTATGATTTCTACTGGCACCAGATGCTTAAAAATGTGGCCTTTTTTTTTGGCTACTGTCCTTGCTTCTTGCACAAAATGCAAAAAACGCCACAAAAAAATATGTTAACTTGCTTTGCTTGGTTTTCCACAGAAGCGACCAAGTTTTGAATGGCTCCCAAAAGTGTACTAAACTTATTACGCATTAAGCTGGACGTATGCATACCGTGGGCAGGATCTGGCGCTCGGTACAGTCGCTCGTATGCCAAAAAAATGCTTCATATGCCGAGACAAATTTCTTGCAAGTTTTCAGTTCTTAAGGCGGAAATTAGTGAAGCATTCACAGGTTGAGGTACCACTGTAAAAGAGATCCAGGGAGCCATAGAAAGTTCAACGATGGAGTTGGTTTATAGACAGATGACAAGGATCAAGAGATGAGAGATGTAAGAGATAAATTCATGGGAAAGTTCACACAATGTCAGCAAACCCTAACGCTAGTTTTACCCAAACATATAGTATCTCTATTTATTATATTGATATCTTAGCCATGATTCTGATTTCTGCATGCAAAGCCAAATAGCTCATATGAAGTCAGCCTGTGAAAAATTTTTTGCTCTCAGTGCATTGTACCAAGCACGGAGTAAAGCACTGTTGCCCTCATAGGCATACATAACCTCCAGATGCCCAAGGTTTTCCAATGACACAGTGTTGTGCTACAGTATGACAGTATGCTATCCATCCCAGACAGTGAGCACGGTGCATTTTACTTCCTTGGCTCGTAGCCACAGCTGGCTGTAGCAGTGGCAGGAGCTGACCTAAGAAATATGGGACAATTTCCAGAGGGAATACTTTAAAGGTTGTGTGTTATCATGTTACTCAGCATTGCTAAAAATTGATCTCAGAAACGTCTCAGTTTCTCCCGGTTGCTCAAGAAAAGTGCGAAATAAGCAGAATTATGCTGTACTGTATTGGATTTGAATGGAAGTCAATAAAACATTCCCCCATCCTAACACCTTTCTTTTTAGAGTTTAACAGTTGTCATTTTGAATTTGCATATTTTTAATCTTCATTGACACAAATGAATAACTGCCTATAGGCTGCTATTATTAGTAAGTCACTGGGTTTAGTTTTTTCTTATGCAAGTTTTATTTTATTCTTTTAGTTTTTTCTTTTATTTTATGTTTTTTTTTTCTTTATATAGGGGCTATTGCTTTTATGCTATAATATTCCTTTAAAGCAGTTACAGCCAGCATTGGCATCCCATGTGGCAACCATTAAGTTTAAGTTAAACTGTTAAAATATATATATATATATATATATATATATATATATATATATATATATATATATATATATATATATATATATATGTATATATATATATATATATTTTTTTTTTTCAGAAAGCACTGTTCCGTCTAATTTCATTTTAAACCGCTCTCCATTTTCTCTAAAGGCCAGATTTTGACAGCTGCAGCAAGACCATTTGACTTTTATGGCAGTTATATCCTACTACGTTTGACTTCAGTATTTTAAAACACTCAAATATTTTCCAGGGAATAAGGTCACCACTACTATATAGTATTATAAATAGTTTTAATGATCCTGTATAGGATATAGGAATATCATAATGGCTCATTATGGCTGGTGTTTTGCCTCAATTTGGTCTTAGTGCCTGAACACTGAATAATTAGGCATGTTGTAAAGGATCTGTCACTTTAACTTGTGATTGTCAAGAAAAGAACTTTACACTTATACAAACAGTGGTGGTAAAAAATATTAAGACACCGTATGAGATGTGTTGTAGTTCTTCCTGTGCACAAAATAGGTGATTTCACTAGAGTTGTGCTGATTAACTGAAAAACTAGTGAAAAATATGGAAAACAGTATTCAGTTTCTGGAGCCATGGTCTGCATCATCTCCAGACCTACTTCTTCTTCTTCTTTGTCTTTCGGCTGTTCCCTTTTAGGGGTCGCCACAGTGAATCATCTGCCTCCATCTAATCCTATCCTCTGCATCCTCTTCTCTCACACCAACTAACTTCATGTCCTCTCTCACTGCATCCATAAATCTCCTCTTTGGTCTTCCTCTAGACCTCCTGCCTGGCAGTTCCAACCTCAGCATCCTTCTACCAATATATTCACAATCTCTCCTCTGAACATGTCCAAACCACCTCAATCTGGCCTCTCTGACTTTATCTCCAAAACATCTAACGTGGGTTGTCCCTCTGATGAACTCATTCTTGATCCTATCCATTCTTGTCACTCCCAAGGAGAACCTCAACATCTTCAGCTCTGCTACCTCCAACTCTGCCTCCTGTCTTTTCTTCAGTGCCACTGTCTCTAAGCTTTAAAGCATCGCTAGTCTCACCACTGTCCTGTACACCTTTCCTTTCATTCTCGCTGATACTCTTTTATCGCACAACACACCTGAAACTTTTCTTCACCCATTCCAACCTGTTTGTACCTGCCTCCTCACCTCCTTTCCACACTCTTCGTTGCTCTGGACCGTTGACCCTAAGTACTTAAAGTCCTGCATCTTCTTTACCTCTGCTCCCTGAAGCCTCACCGTTCCTCTCCAGACCTAAATCCAATAGAAAACTGTTGAACAAGTTTGGTGTAAAAGACAGAAGCAGTCAAAAAACAAAAAAAACTAAAAACGTCTTCTGTAAATGATCTCCAGAAAGCTAAAAAGCATGCATGGATTGAGAAAGTGACCCCAAAGTACTACAGACATCTTTTCGACTCTATGCTCAGCCAGATCCAGCAAGTTGTGCTAAATCTAAATATTAGATTGTTGTGTTGCACTTTCATTGCATAAAATAACAAATTATTCTTATAACCTTGATTGTCTTTATTTAAAAAAAATCAGAATGTCATGAAAACACTAAATTTCACTCTTGTCTCAATACTTTTGGCCTCCACTGCATTTATACCTACAGTAGCATGATGGGATATGGCCTCTCTTTTAAGTATTGTTATCATCGTTTTCATTTAGAATTTAAAGTTTAATTTAAAAAACATTTAAATATTTAGATGAAAAATTTTCAAACCCTAAGTATTGATCCAAAAACGTTTGGTGCGTATCAATGTATCGCATACTGTGTACAGTATACAGATTTAGTTTCCTGTATCTCAGGACCACTATGACTGGGGACTGCGAGCCATCAAGTCTGTCCTGGTGGTGGCTGGCTCTCTGAAGAGAGGCGATCCAGAGAGACCTGAGGATCAAGTACTCATGAGGGCTCTGAGAGACTTTAACGTGCCCAAGATAGTAACGGATGACATGCCGGTCTTCATGGGTCTTATCGGAGACCTGTTCCCTGCTCTGGATGTCCCTCGTAAAAGGGACCTGGATTTTGAGAAGTTTGTCAAAGAGTCTGTGCTGGACCTCAAGCTGCAGGCTGAGGATAACTTTGTGCTTAAGGTGAGGAAACCTGTGCGATTTAGATTAGCATTTGGCTGAACATACAGATTGTAATGATAATGTCATTGTCAGATTGTCAATCTTAAATGCAGGTTTCTTGACTTTCATATGTTTTCCCTGTGTACGTATGCATGGCTTTTCTCCAGGTTCTCCATTTACAAAAAAAAATCATGCCTCTACATTGCCTACCCTAGATTTTCCAACACGGCAACATTACCGTAGTGCATCACACACAAACTCTAAACTATAAATACACTTTATTGTTTATCACACACAGCTGTAGCCTCACACACATTACCCATGACTCCTGTCACAAGGTGCTTGACCATACCCGTACTGCCACAAGCTGTTACTGAATATGAATAAAAGAATGGCTTAGACTGGCTTCTGAAAGCACAAGTATCACTGAACTTTATTATTCTCAAGCTGTTTCAGACACAAATTTTGTTCAGAGGAACATCACAAGGACAGATGACAAAACCATTCTCTCTCTCCCTTTCTCTCTCCATTACCCACTGTCAATCTCTCAGCAAGGTCATATATGGATGTTCAAGTGCACCATTTAAAGGGAAGCTATTATTTAAAATGTCTTTTTTTTCCCACCAATTTTTAGACACTTAGATAGGTCTCAAATAGGGATGACTAACACCTGGGATCTTCCGATACAATATTATCACGATACATAGGTGTTGATTCGATTTGGATTGCGATTCTGTAATTATTACAAGTTTATAATTAAAATGCAATTTTAAAACAAACTTAGCAAATTCAGTAATTTGCTCCTATAACACACGATGGTGTGATGTGGGAATAGTTTAGAACACACCACCTGCAGGATTATAGAGGAACAGCAACGTTTCACCACTGATTCAATTTCCCCCCGTATCTAGTCTCCATTGTTCATGTACAAACAAGCAAACCTGAAAACAAACAAACAAAAATCTATTTTTGTATTGCTCATAGTTTAAACAAGCCAATTCGATTACCTTCTTATTGTAACCTCATGTAAGAAGAGCTTAGTGCACAGCTCTGCAGTTCGCTAGCCAGGATGCGTCGGCAGTGGCTCATTTACATAAACACTGAAATGGTGCGTTTGGAAGAGGAGTGAAAGAAAACGACTTTAAAGTACGAACCAATGCCTTATCTGAGGGCTATTTCACCCAGAGCATTAACAGACACTTTGGTGGACCTTTGAGACCTACAGTATGTTAAAGGAATGGTAAAATATAAGACTTCAAAGTCTGACAAATGCTTAATCCAATAGACAGACATTATATTTCAGTAATCCAAATAAATGCTTTCTGGTGCTGTTGCTGACTCCTCCAGCTTGTTCAGGCAGCATAATAAGCTTCTAAATGCAACCATTACTCCTCAAAGAGCTGTCATTTCATATCAGTCCATAGCTGAAAGGTGTTAAAGAGCATATCTCTCTAGTGAGAGGTTCAGAAAAGCTCAAAATGTCAAGGTGTCATCAGCAGAAAGATAGGAGATAGGCCTGATGCTGCTATCATTTTTTTTTCCCTCTATGCTTTTTTTTTTTTTTTTTTTTTTACATCGCCTTCTGTTAAGACCCATAAACCTGCTGGTGTGTTTGTGCCAAATAGACATTAGCGTCAAAGGAGTCTGAAACTGGATATATTGGACAAATATAAGGAAACAGAAATTACAGTGTAATAGTGCCTCAGGTGCTGGGACTGAGTTCTAATTTCCAGCATTAGGGTGAGTCTCGGATATCAGCGCTGCTGCTCTCGCCAGAGCCAGGGGAAATAAGTGCAATCTCGAACAGGTCAAAGAGCCACCCAAACAGGATAACAGCACTCCATCAGTGGAGGCTGAGCTCTGAGTGAGGTGTTTAACCCCTGCCACGGTGCAGACGAAGATGCTCGGGTATCTGACTTTAGCTCAGTTGTGCCCCGTTCATTGTGGCCACTCTTGCTCTATCATTTGCACAAGAAACGGAGAAAAAAAAGGGTGGGTGCGTAGAGTTTCCCCCACTCTTAGGCACTGTCCCTGACCAACCAGCCCGGAGACATTGCTTCAAAGATGCAATCATTCATTCCTTTGAACTGCTGAAACAGCTCTGAGGAGCCCAACAGGGAACAAAGTCAATGCCATTGATTGAACATGCCGTCTTTCAATCACATTCCCTCTGTCTCTCTATTATGTCTATCTCGTTTCTCAGTCTTTCTCTCTGTAGTTTTCATCTCTTCCTCACTGTCTGTCTCTTTTCCATGCATCTCACACCCTGTCTCCCACTCACTCCTCTCTGAGGACTTTTCTCATTTAATGCTTCTTGTTCTTATCACACTCCAGAAATGTCCCAATCGTTCAGCGTTCAGCCAGATGGGTCTAGCTGAGCAGCCTGATCTTCATCAGAGATGTCTCTTGTGAGAGACAAGCCCTGCCAGCACAATCCTACACCAGCTGATCCTGATTTTCAGCGCCTGCGTGCTTCAATTCCAGCTTGTTGTCAGATTTAGGAATGAATCTTGTAAAGCTGCCTGCGCTACACTTTAAAAAACTGAAACTTGTGCTTTGCAGGTGGTTCAGCTAGAGGAGCTCTTAGCCGTTCGACACTCTGTGTTTGTGGTCGGCAACGCCGGCACGGGCAAATCACAGGTTCTCAAGTCTCTCCACAAGACTTACCAGAACATGAAGTGCAGGCCTGTATGGGCTGACCTTAACCCCAAAGCTGTCACAAACGATGAGCTTTTCGGCATCATAAACCCATCAACGAGAGAGTGGAAAGATGGTGAGGGCTGGTCCTGCGTTTCCTGCCTTCCACAGAAAAAGATTTTCTGCCTGTTTGCCAGTTGTTTTGTAACATGACACTGATAACAGGTTTTCATTTCAGGGCTGTTTTCTAATATCATGCGCGAGTTGGCCAACATCAGCCACTCCGGGCCTAAGTGGATTGTGCTGGACGGTGATATTGATCCGATGTGGATTGAGTCTTTGAACACAGTAATGGACGATAATAAGGTACAACTCTGAGCTTTCATGTTTCAGCTCAGCAAATGTTATTTCGGCCGCATGGCTTGCATCTTTGTCCCTACGTAATCATTTAAATGCATATAATTAATCAGCTAGTTAGAATAACAAATCATGTTGCACAATATTTGAGTGCATGTGTGTATGTGTTGCTGTGGAACACTGTAGGTGCTGACTCTGGCCAGTAACGAGCGGATTCCACTGAACCCCACCATGAGGCTGGTCTTCGAAATCAGCCATCTCCGCACTGCGACCCCTGCTACAGTTTCCAGAGCTGGTCCGAGAGCCTTCCATTACACTTAGATTTCGAGAATAATTATAAGTTTTATAGACATTGCAATGATGATGATGTAGAACCTAACACTTAGTAGAGCTGGAATATTTACATTTAGGCATTTGGCAGACGCTCTTATCCAAAGCGACTTACATTTTAACTCATTTTACATCTGAGCAGTTTAGGGTTAAAGGCCTTGCTCAAGGGCCATGGGGTTTGAATATGGGACCTTCCGAACCATAGTGCAATGGTTTAACCACTGAGCTACCCCTGATCATGGGAATATAGACTTTTTATGTTGTTAAATTTCAGTTGTTTTTGAACATTTGAGCATAAGTTTTTTTTTTTTTTATGCAGGTATATTATACATCAACCCGGCAGATTTAGGATGGAATCCGCCAGTCACCAGTTGGATTGACAGGAGAGAGATTCAGTCTGAGAAAGCCAATCTGACCATTTTGTTTGACAAATACCTTCCACCATGCCTCGATGCACTCAGATCAAGGTAATGCAAAAGGATTGCTCTGTCAGATTGTGTACTGTCAGATTGTGTACTGTCAGACTGTGTACTGTCGTATGGCATTTTATTTTGGCTTTTACTTATATCACGCTAGGGTTAGGTCTGTGTATAGGATTGTGTCAGCTGTTTAAGTTTAAAAGATTTATGCGTAAATACTTATATTTATTCATGAATTAACAAGAAATGTTTTTTCTTTAATTAAATCAGTATGGTGGTGTAGTGGTTAGCACCGTGGCCTCTAGGGTCAAGGGTTCGATTGCCGCCTTCTGGTCTGTGTTTGCATGTTCTCCTCATGCTTGGTGGGCTTCCTCCAGGTACTTCCGTTTCCTCCCACTGTCCAATGACATGCAAATCAGTTTAATTGGTATTACCAAATTGCCTGTAGTGAGTAAGAGTGTGTGTGTGTGTGCTTGTTCCCTGTGATGTACACTGTCCAGGCTGTACCCAGGGTGTACCCCGGCCTAGTGCCCCGAGTCCTCTAAGATCCTCTGAGGCTCAAGTTCTCTGGGGAAGTGGTTTAAAGAAAGAGTGAAAGTTTTGTATTAGAGATCTTTTATTCATGCCTCAAAGATTGCCAACTTTCTTGTTAGGGAAGAAGTTTTTAATAGCATCCAGACTATACAGTAAGTGCTTGTCTTTCCCAGGAAAAAGAGAAAAATAACAGCGGATGTGCGAAAAATGTGGAAAATGTGTCAATTGTGATACAACAAAGCAAAAGACAATGAATATACAGTAATAACAAAAGGTATTATACGGTATATACATAAGGACAATGTAAAGCTTGAAATATCTAAATAGTATGTATAGAACCGGGACCCTGGAGGTTTAAGGCGACAGTGCTAACCACTAACCCAGCATGCCACCATATACACACAATTATTAGTAGAGTAACTCTTCCTCCATACAAAAGTCTCCCACTCTGTGGTTTGTCTTCAATACTGGTTTCCCCTTTAAACTGCTTTATCGTTCTGTGCACATTGCTCTTGTCAATGATGTCATCTCCGTGAACATTCTGTCATGCAGTGGGAGACCATCAACTGTTAGAAAAGAGGATTCGAGAGCTCAACGATGGCGCAAACGCATTACTTGTGATGTAGACTACGTTGATACGTACTCTATACTTTCTATAGAGAAAGAGTTACTCCTACCTACTGTACATATGCAATTTGGCCCACGTACTGTATGTCAGTTTAAAAGAAGATTGTGCCCACGTTTGCATTAGTTTTGGTACGGCCATCATATTATATATATATATATATATATATATATATATATATAAATAATATAGATTTGAGCTAATATCTTAGATCGTGCAGGCAGATGAATTATTATGGGTTTAAGATGCAAAACGAATGATTTGCTTTCGACAAACATTATGTTCCATAATCAATTTTCAGTTTTGTATTCATGAATGAATTAACTCTTGCCATGTTTTGGTGCTATATTGCAAAGTAAATATGCCTAGCAGTAAATGAATAAGCTGACTGGGCATTCCGTATCTAGTTTTATTAACATAATGAATTTAAAACGAGGTTCTTGAGAGAAGTTCTGTCTCTTATGGATTTCTTTTTTTACTCGTGTGAACTAGTAATAATCTAATAATAAAAATTCTTTTATGACCTCTTCAAAGCTTTGATGGTTAGTTATTACACACACACACACACACATACTGTAAGATCATATTTATGTTTCATACTGCTCTCAAATGGAATTTTATATCTGAACATAAATTGGAATAGTATGATGTTACAGTTGGTCATAACGGAGCTGATCTACTGTAATAAATTCATTCACTGAGACCATATTCACGGTGGTCCACGTTGTCTTAGCTGTCAGTGCTTTTCTTCCAGATTTAAAAAAATCATCCCCATCCCGGAGCAAAGTATGATCCAGATGCTTTGCCACCTCTTAGAATGTCTGTTGACCCCGGAGCACACTCCTCCAGATTGCCACAAAGAACTCTACGAGCTCTACTTTGTTTTCGCTGCCATCTGGGCCTTTGGTGGAGCTCTATTTCAAGATCAGGTACATAACTTGCTCAAAAATGGAAAAAAAAAACAAAAAAAAACTGAAGCACTATTGAAGACAATGCCGCAGATGGTATTTAATTTAGCTAATTTGTTTATTTTTCCATGCTGGCTGTTAGACTGTGATGAATACCGTGCACGTGTTTTTGTGGATTATCAAGCGTTTATCATTCAGTCGAATGAAATTAAGGGCAGCCTTGAGATTTGTACGTGTCTTCACAGCTGGTTGATTACAGAGTGGAGTTCAGTAAGTGGTGGGTCACTGAGTTCAAAACCATCAAGTTCCCCTCTCAAGGCACCGTGTTTGACTACTACATCGATCCAGAGTCGAAGAAGTTTGAACCCTGGTCTAAGATGGTTCCCAAGTTTGAAATGGATCCAGACATACCTTTACAGGTGGGTAGAAGTGTACCCAAGGGTGAGTCAAAAATGATCCGCACTCCGGTTAGATTAAAACTTCTGTTGCACACTCTGTCTCTTTCTGTTCAAGTCTACTGTCTCCCCAGTCAGTGTTGTGCAGGTTTGAACGTGATACGTCATTCCAGTTGTAACTGCGGTGCGATGTGAATTGCACGAGAAAAGAACAGCATCCAGTATTTCTTTGGTCTAAGGGGGGAAACCTGGTGCTAAAACAATTCACAGAAGAGTATAAACAAAAGTATTTTGATATCTGCAAACAAAATCTGGACTGATACTTTAAGGAAGGAGAAAGTTTCTTAAAGAGAATCATTACTGGTGACAAGACATGAATTCATCACTACGACCCTTAGAATAAACAGCTTTGTCCATACTGTTTCAGGCTGTGTTGCTCCTGTCCGATGCACTGCCTATACAGTCGAGGCTCTGTCTAACTGTGTTCCAGGTCCTGCCCATATTGTCTCAGTCCCTGTCCATACTGTCCCAGGCTCGGTCCATCCTGTCTCAGTCTCTGTCTGTTGTGTTCCAGGCCCTGTCTATACTGGCTCAGACTCTTTTCATTCAGTCCCAGGCCCTGTCCATACTGTCTCAGGCCTTGTCCATTCTGGCTCAGGCCCTGTCCATATAGTCCCTGACCCTAACCATATTGTCCCAGGCCAAGCTCTTACTGACTCTTACTGACTGTCTATACTATCTCAGGCCCTAACCAAGGCCATGTCTGTACTTTTTCACACCTTGTGCATATCTTCTCAGGCACTGTCCATACTGTTTCAGGCCCTGTCCGTACTATATGACCTTATATAGGCCCTAACCATATGACCTTAACCATATTGTCTCATAGTGTAAACAGCAAAGTATGGAATGGAAACATCCTCAATCCCAGACCAAGAAAAAGTTCAAAAGTCAACCACCAGCTGAAAAACATTATGCTTACAGTTTTCTGGGATTTTTAAGACCAGTATTGGAATATTATCAGGAAAAAGGTTAGACAATCAACAGTGCTCGTTACAGTGATCTTGCATTACGATGCACGTGCACACACTTTCGCCCACACTGTCGCAAAAAAAGTGGCCCTACGAGGACGAAGATTCACTTTTTGATGAAGAAGTGAAGACTTCTTCCGCATTTGTGGTTCGCAGCTCAGCATAAAATATTTTTTATAAGGAAATACAAAAGCCTGTTTGAAATGATATATCTGTCTTTTGTAAAAGTTAATTATTTAAAATCCTACAACTAGATACTGGATTATATAAGATATATATATTTTTTTTACATATAACTATATTTTATGCAGTGATCTGTTATAAAATGTTTCCAGTGAAACAGTAGCTAGTTTATGATATAGTTTATTATGCCGTACGTTTTTAATGGCCTTTCTGCTCCATAGGCATGTCTGGTTCACACCACAGAGACCATCCGTGTGAGCTACTTTATGGATCGTCTTTTGGAAAGAAGGCGGCCTGTGATGCTTGTAGGAAATGCTGGCACCGGCAAATCTGTTCTTGTGGGTGGCAAACTTGGCTTCTTAGACCCTGAAAAATACACCATCAAAAATGTCCCTTTCAACTACTACACCACATCAGCCATGCTGCAAGGTACGAGTATGAAACAGAAGAGTGTGTTTATTTCATAGGGATTGCATAAATCTCTATAACGACAACAACAAAGTGGTTTTAGCTCGAGCTTGATGGTAGGTGGGACGCTTTAAACCGTGACACGAGCGGCGATTTCCCCGAGCGTCATCTGCTTTTTTGTGCTCTTGTCCTCCCCTGCCTCGTCAATCTGCTGTGTGGTGTGTGCAATCATGTGTCCCTGCTGCTTCCTCAGCTCATCTCATCCACGCCAGAGATCCCGAAGAACGTTTATCTCTTGATAATGAAAATAACAGAGCATTCCAAGAAAAAAAAAAAGGCATGCATTTCAGAAGTGCGTTGCTGAGTCTGATATGATTTGCTGGGGTAATTGTTTGATATTAATATTTTGCTGCTGAAATCTCCTCCTCGCAAGATTGCAGCAGACGGACGGTTCATTAGCTGTGTTTGTCTTCTTTGCATATGCAATAACGCAAACAGATTTGACAAATGAAAAAAACAAAACAAGGCTAGATTAATTGTTCGCTTTCAATGTGCTTGCACTAGCCGTCTTGGAGAAACCGTTAGAGAAGAAAGCAGGAAGGAACTACGGCCCACCAGGAAGCAAGAGGCTCATCTATTTTATCGACGACTTGAACATGCCAGAGGTGGATGCTTACGGCACGGTGCAACCTCACACACTAATCCGCCAACACATGGACTACAATCATTGGTAATCCAAACTTTTCCACTTTGCTTATTTAGCATTATTAATATTAACAGGCAGCAGGTCTGGATTGCCTGCTCTAAGCCTGGCTTCTGAATTATTAACCAATGTGTTGGAGCCAAATTATAGACGCTCAAATAAACAAATTTATGAGTCAGAGCTGCTAAGAATATCTTTGCCCCCGAGCCTTGCCTACGTGGGTGCGGATGTCAATTAGCGGGTAATTGCTATGATGTACGCAATCAGGGTGTTATTCTGGCTGAGATGGTTGCAGTATGTGGTATTTGCTAAGTAAATTGTAAATTGTATCGGATTGAGTAAATGGCGACAATTATGGCAGGTTTTATTTGCAGAGAAGAGTAAAAGGAGTGCAAACTCTGTGTGTCTGGGGTTTGTTAGATTTCAAATAGAGAAAAATAGCTGAGGTCAGTAAATCCGTCAGTGGATTTGGGCAAATCCATGCTGTGCATGCTGAGAGAGTGAGTAAGATTGTGTCTGTGTGTGTGTGTGTGTGTGTGTCATGTTTCCACAGGTACGATAGAAGCAAACTGCAGTTAAAGGAAATACACAACGTGCAGTACGTGTCCTGCATGAACCCTACAGCGGGAAGCTTCACTATTAATCCACGTCTTCAGGTTGCAAGTTCTCACATACTCATGCGCTCTTATGCACACACACACACACACAAACACACACACACACACACACAAATCATTTTAGTTAGTTCTACTGTATAGCCGTATCCTATTTAAGTATTGCTCCTTGTATTCAATTAGAATGTAATTTTCTCGATCACTAAAAAAAATGTAAGTACTACTTTTGGATCACGTCCCAGTAGTGTTGCCTAAAATTGCTTTTGTGGCATTTGATATTATTTAATGAAAAGAAATGCTTTAGTAATATCCTTAGTGCGATAACATTATCAGGTTACATAAGGACATATCCATGGTTATGTTCTGAATAAAAGTGCTTGAGAGTGTAATTTGTGTTCTACTGTAGTGTTGGAATTTAGGATTAAGCCTGTCCCAGGACCTGTACTGTGCAGTACATTCTGTCCCAGACCCTGTCTAAATTGTCCCAGGCTTTGTTCAATTGTGTTCCACGCCCTGTCCATATTGTCCCAGGCCTTCTTCATACTGCCATGAACTTTTTCTCTGTACTTTTTTATGCCTTGTCCACGCTTTCTCGGGTACTCTTCATTCTGTCTCAGGCCTGGTGCGTATTGTCCCTGGCCCTGTCTATATTGTACCAGGCCCTGCCCATATTGTCCCAGGCCCTGTCTTTATTGTCCCTGGCCTTGTGCATTCTGCCTCAGGCCTGGTATGTACTGTCTCTGACCCTAACCATATTGTCTCAGGCCGTGTTCATATTGTCCCAGGCCCTGTCCATTCTGTCTTAGGCTCTGTTCAACCTGTCTCAGGCTCTTGATGTGTCCCAGGTCCTGTTCATATTGTCCCAGTCTCTGTTTATACTCTCTCAGACTCTTTTTATACTGTCCCAGGCCCTGTCCATACTGGCCCAGGACTTGTCTATACTTGCTCAGGTCCTGCCCATACTGGCTCAGGCTTTGTCAATATTGTCCCTGACCCTAACCAACTCAGGTCCTGTCTATACTGTAACCATACTGTACTTTTTCCGGCCTTGTCCACACTTTCTTAGGCACTGTTCATACTGTCTCAGGCCCTGTCCATACTGTCCTAGACCCTGTCCAAGCTCAACTTTTTTTTATGCCAAACAAAAAAAAAGAAAAAGGGTATAATTAGGTTACAAATTACAAATGCCTTCTAGACTGCACACTTGTGGATGCTGCTCTATGTATACAGTACTGTGCAAAATTCTTAGGCACACTGTATTTTTTTGTACAAACTTTGTTATTGATTTTTTTATGACTTTATTATTGAGTCAGTATAAAAACATATCTGATTTTCAAACATCAGCATTCCATCATAAAATTAAAAGTTACAGAAAAATATTTGTATGCCAAAAAAAGAAAAACAGCATATTACATAAGCGACTACTTTTAAGAAAAAAAGAAAAAGAAAATGGAAGCTGCTGCTTTGTATGCAATAAAGAAGCAGTAGCTAATTTTCTTATAAAACTGCACAAATTGTACCCGACACTAAAGAGTCCTCAACATGTCATCATGTCAGGATTAATTATACAGGTATATGTTTTTTAACTTAAGGCATCATTGCTTTACAGATTTTATTTGCATGTGCCTAAGACTTTTGCACAGTATCGTACATATATTGTCTGAATACAAATACATTATTCAGACTGAACAGGTAATGTGATCTTAATGTTAGAAGTACGAATACAAATAAAAGCAATTTTTGTTTCATTCCGTATTTTAAAAAGCTTGCCACAAATGGAGTTAAAACCAGAGTTGTCCATGAAGACTTGGAAAAAAGTTGTCACATGGAAAATGTTATTGTCCACACAAAAGTCAAAATAAGAGCACGTTCATGAAAACAGCTATTACACAAAGTGATTTCAGGGGGAGGTGAGGAAAATTAGATGAACGTGATATGCGTGATATGCATGATTATTATTGATAAGCCAGACACGTTTAGGCATTGTGAGTGAATACCAGAGAGTAGTAGGTTTAAATGAAAATTGCTGAAATAAGTTGTTGGAAGTAGATGGAAAGTGACAGTTTACTTTAACTTATCACCCGGCTTTTTCACCTCCTCTATTTCGGTACTATAACAGGCTGCCATGCCTCCAAGGCCTGACTGTAGCTAGCTGGTTTTAATCAGAAATAGGGAGAAAAGTGGTGTTTCTGACTGGTGTCTCAACATCGCAGCAGGTAGCCAATAAAATGGCACCATGGCTCACATTAATTTGACATTTGAACTGGTTAAATAAGGTATTGTAATAAAGAATCAGTTGATTTTTGATTGATATTTTATCTGATGCTAATTGAAGCATAATTATGTTCATAAATAGTATGTGTACAATACTCATCTATGCTATATATGTGTTAGATTAACTAGTTAGGAATAAGTACCAGAAAAGAAATAATAATAATAATAATAATAATAATAATAATAATAATAATAATATTGCAAGAAGATGTGAACAAAAATATTACCTGTATGCCTGGGATTATAAAAAGAGCCTTACGTTTATAGATATACAGTAGATCACGTCAACACTCGCTATAATCAGCTGTAATTAGGAAATATAAGCAGCGTAATATTCTTTATAATATGTCAGTAAGTAATCCTCTTACTTTTGGCTGTCCTAGTGGATACATTTAATTCAGAAAAAGATGGCATAGATCACACTTGCTTATGATTTCAAACTAAGTATAAATGTGAATTTTAGGATCTGTTTCAAGAGGTACAGATACAATTACAGAAACTTTTAACGCTCCAACACACCCATTCTTCAAACACCCCTACTCTCCAACATACTGCGATGTTTGCTTTTTGCCAAACACTGATAAATTAGGCTTTCTGTCGGGGTGTGCTAGCCACGAGGACAATAAATCCCACTAAACTGAGAGAAAATAGTAAAAAATTTATGCCAGTGTTTTGAAGTCCAAATCCAATATATGAATCTGTTCAGTAGAAACTGCTTTCAGCATGCATGTTTTACAATTCACCGCGGCGGCGAACTTAATTTAATATCTGCGCTGTAATCTACTTTCTCACACTTTTTCAGACAAACAGTCAATTTTGGCCAATAATGTACAATGAATGCTTGACTTTTTGTTTTATATTTTATAACAAGCAAAGTGAACTATTTTAAGCCTTTTTTTGATGATTGCGGCTTACATGAGAATAAAAAAAAAAAAGCCAGTATTTTACTAGTTCATTTACTATAATAGATTATTTTTCCTAAGTAGGCAATTTCTATATTGTAAATTCTTCTTTGATCTTATATGTAATATATATATATATTTATATATATATATATTTATATATATATACAGTATATGTACTATACATACATACATAGATTATCTCAGGAAAGCAAGACCAAAACTTACCATTCATTTAGAGTTACCAGTGCAAACATACAGTATATTAAATGCATTTAAATATATATATGATAAGGGAAAAGTTAATATATAATCACAATAAGTTAGGGATATTGTAAGAGACTTAGTGGATGTCATACATACAGTGTTTGTTTCACTTCACACCTCATTTTGTGTTTTCCATGTAATGGTCTCATTGTGTACAGGTGTGCCTTATATTGTGGCCAAACCCAATAGACAGCCTTTTTCAATATGGCATCAATTTTAACATTCTGTGGGTTTAAAAAGCTGGTATTGTCAGTAAGTCATTCCAAGTTCATCATTCAAACAGTCATGAACACACGACGTCACTTAACGGGCGAGCAGCGCCACCTGGCCATGGCGCGCCTTCGGGTCGGTGGCAGGCAGTCAGATGTTGCTCGTGAACTTGGTTATTGTACATGACTCAGTCACTGCACATTCTTACCTCAGAGACATCATAAAACCCATCCTTATCCCCAAATTCCGCGATCCCACCTCCAACTTTCTGTTCATGGATGATAATGCTCCACCATGGCAGAATTGTCACTGCTTGACTTTAGGATATTGTAGTGCCTCATATGGTATGGCCATCAATGTCTCCTGACCTGAGCCCCTTAGAGCATGTCTGGGACCAGTTGAAGCAGAGACTGGATGATCGTACCCCACCCCCACGTGACCTGGCAGAAGAGCGTGTAGGAACGCAATTGCCTTAGAACAACATCATGAGGCTAGTAAGGAGCATGAGACGTCGCTGTCAAGCTGTCATTGCAGCAAATGGTGGAAACACCCGCTACTGACATTGTCAATTTTTGTTATTTGGGGCTATCCCTCCTATTGTCTAAATTTTTGGGGTAATAAATATTAAACTAATAAACATGGTGTTTCTTTTTATACACTATTAGTAATATCGAAGGAAACTTACTTATTTTATTCAAATTCAGAGCAGATAGGAAAAGCACTTATGACAATATATCCCTAACTTATTGTGAGTAGTGTGTGTGTGTGTGTGTGTATTTATATATATATATTTTTTTTTCTTTTATATAATCAATGCAATTGTTTGCACCTTAACTTATGACAGTTAAGAAAGTTCGTTTGCATCTGCTTAACAGAAATGCTTGATTTGTTCTTTCTCAGCGCCACTTCTCTGTGTTCGCGCTCTCGTTCCCTGGAGCAGACGCGCTCAACACCATCTACTGCAGCATACTGAGCCAGCACCTGAGTGGCGAAGGATTCAGCGGTGTGCTTCAAAAAAGCTGTGCCCAGCTTGTGCAGCTGGCTCTGGCATTTCATCAGCGTGTGAGTGCCACCTTCCTGCCCACCGCCATCAAATTCCACTACATCTTTAACCTGCGTGACCTCTCCAACATATTCCAGGTATATAAATATATATGTTTTTTTTCTACAAAGCTTGAATTATTCATTGTTACCCGACTTCACCTCACAGATGCCCTTGCCCAGCCCTAAAGGTTACTCCAGAGTGTCTGAGATGTATTTAAAGTTCATTAGGCCCTGATTATGCCCAGGAGTAGATGGATGGCGTTGCTTTTATGAGCCTTTCATCTTTGAGAAGTAATTTCTCTTTTAAATTGCTATTGATTTAAAGGCAGACTTAATCGAAGAGCGGAGTTAAAGAAAAGGGGAATAGATCACATCTCATAGGTATTACGATTTTAATGTATTTAAATGAACCAACTCAAATGAAAATTTGGCTGAGGGCAATCCCTTGGCAAATATCTCTGTTGCTTCTTACTGACTTAAAGAGTCTTAAATGAATAATTAATTCTTCCTGTTTTTTTTTTTCATTCATAATCCAATGGAAATTGTTTCATTAAAGACAAAAGCCAGAGAAAATTGGCACTTTTGTTCTACAATGAAAATACGTTTGACGTTTCTTACAGCAGTTTCTTGGGTCAACCCTTGGTTACGGTTTCTTTTGTATTCAGTTTTATTGAACTTCAAAAATACATTTGTACTTTTAACAAAGTTGGATAAGCATAGCCTACTGGAAACTCCATGCTATTAACTACAGCTTTATGTGCAAAGAATTAAGTGTCCCTTCCTTTTAAGTGTGCCTTTTTTCTCCTCAACGTGCCACTGTGCCACTTTCAACAAGCTTGCACTGATGTCAGGTATTAAAAAGAAAACAAAAAAAAAGAGAGAGATTTATTGGGACTCATCCTCAGCATGGAGAAGATGAAAGAAAAAAAGGAAGAGGCTGGCCTCTAAACCCCTGTGCATTGTTTTTGGTGCAGTCAGAATAATGAAGCGAAATGAGAGACAGGCACAGATGAGACACAGTTGAGAGAGCATTTGAAGAGCCGACCTTAGTTTTTGCTTTACTAATTCAGCCACCGGTTCAGGCGAGCATTCTGTCAGAATAAACTCTAAGTAATATCCATTTTTTGACAATTTCTCTGCACATGCAAAAGCTTTAACTTAACAATTTTTATCATTTATTTTAAATAAATTATATATTTGTGTTATTTATTATTAAATTTAAAAATGAACACTATCAGGATATAAAGGATATAAACACAGTTAATTTATTCACTGTTAACATATTTACCCAAGATCAACAAATTCACTGTAATATTAACATAGTCACTGTTAGCATATAAACCCACTATTTACAAAATCACTGTTAGCATATGAATGCACTATATATTAATTTTCAACACACAGAATTGCTATTAAAATATTCACTGTTAACATATAAATAAACTATTAAGGTTTTTACTCTTTACACATTAATACACTATTACCTGTCACTATCACAGTTAACACACTTTTAAAATATTTGCTATGACAATATTAACATAATATCAATGAATTTGCACTTAACATATTAAGACTTATAACAAACAGTGTGTTAATAGAAAATATTTTATATCACTGCACTTTTAACCCATTTATTTATAACTATAATAACCTACTAATAACTTATTTACTTTAACTTAAAGATTTTAACTTATTAACATATTTACTTTTAATACATTAAAATATTATAAACAGTTGCTATTAACATATTAACACATTATTAAAATATTTATTAAGAAAATATTGGCATATTTTGAACAAACTCTTGACATGATAACACAGTATTACATTTTCACAATTAAAAAAATAATATTGACAGAATAATATATATGCAAAAATGACATATTAACATATTAAGCCATTATTAACATATTTACCATTAATATATTAAGCCATTATTAACTTATTTATTTGTAATATATTAAGCCATTATTGATATAGTTGCTATTGACATATGAACACTTTTACTGTTAACATATTAACACACTTTACATATTCACCATTAACATATTAATAACATTACCAATTCACTATTAACACATTTACCATTACCATATTAATGCACTATTAAAATATTTATTCTTAACACCTTATTAATATATTCTCCTTAACACACTGAATGTGCACACATTAACACGTTCACTGTTAATATATTTACAGTTGTTATTTAGAGATTATCATCATAGAATATTAAAACATTAACATGTTAATTGTTAACAATTTGAGATGATAATAAGAATGATAAGGCAAGAAAGAAATACAGGAGTGTTTTCCTCTGTTGCAGGATACGTTTGCTTTTAACACTGTAAAAAAATATCTTAATTTAAGTATTGCTATAAGGTTCGGTGTGTTTCTGGACTTCTCTGACAGAGCTAAAGTAATTAATTTATAGCCTGTGAATGTGAACGCTCAGATAACAAGGCTCCATTGAGAGCAAAATCCATCAGCAAGCATTGTGTCGGCTCTGCTGCGTCCTGACAGCCTCATGTTTTCTGTAGGGTCTGCCATAACAGAGAGGCAGAGCTCTAGGCAGTTTGCTGTGTGTCTGTGTGCGTGCATGTCATCTTAACTGACTTCTCCAAACGCGTGCTTGCCAAGGGAACGCCGGGGACTGCAGAGCTCATCCAGATTGAACGGGCAATCAGTTTGATTTATTTGTTTATCAAACGAGGGCACCTCACGAAACATTGTTATGCCGCCTTTAAAAAAAAAAAAAGTGTTGTTTGATAGACAGGGCATTGCTTTAAGTTTGCATTAAGAATTTTTTAAATATTAAAGGATCTTCTTTTCCACAATACCATTCAGAGGCTAGCGAACTGGGTATTTATGGCGTTTAGTAAGGACCAATAAACTCCTGGTCAATTTGAACTGTATTTGCACAGATGGTGCCGCTGTGTGTCCTGCAGAGTTGTAGTGTTATTAACAGTCTGCCTCCGTCCAGAGTTCTTCCCAACGCCCCATCCTCTATGTTCACTTTACATCATTTGCTCACCCGGACATTGAGGACAATTGTCACGTTATCATTTACACCAGAGTTAATTCGATTGCTTCCAAGACCAACGCCAGGCAGCCGTGTGCAGGAAATATAGCAGAGGGAGAAACGTGGCCGCAATGCACAATGCTGTAAATGCGAAATCCCATCTGCATACCTGACCACAGTGGATTCTACACATTGTCTCTTAATCAAGCAATTAAGAGACAGAAAGATCAGTTCAAACAGAACGCTCATGGTTGATAAGTTGATTTAAAGACTGGCATATCATTACAATGCATAATGTTTATTTACATTCAACAGCTTGTGGTGAAAGTAAGCATCATTTAATAACAATCAATTAGGAGTTAATGGGGCTTAGTGCGAGTTGTGGAAACAACAGGAAGCTGTCTTAATGATCGAAGAGTCAGAATCCAGAAGGTCTGAAGGTTGAGGGTAAGTAGAAAGTTGGCTTATGTGCAGCTGTTTATGTTCCTTCTGAGTAATCAGTGCCTTGTTGAAATATTTAAGGCCAGCAGGTTCAGGGTGCTGACGGAGGTGTTTTCAGAGAAAAGGTCTGCAATGCAAACTAGCTTGTTAAACCCATTATAGGAACGTTCCTTGAGTTAAAGTGTATCTCTTGACGTTTTTTTTTTTTTTTTTTTACAAAAATCCTCAATCATTAAATTTATAGATTACCAGTCTTTGATAGTCGCATAATGTTTTTGCCATTGTTGTCCATATTGGCGTTAATGGTATTGGTGTGACGGTGTTGGTGTTTTGGTTGGTGTGTTGGTGTTGGTAAAGTTTTTGGTGTTGTTGGTGTTTTGGCGGTTAAAAGTATTGGTGTTTTTGGTCTTGTTGAAATTGGTGTTATTGGAGGTAAAGTTTTTGGGTGGTGTTGCTGTTTTTGGGGTCAAACATTTTAGTGTTGTTGATGTTGTTATTTTTGGTGTTGTTGTGATTGGTGGTATTGTAGGTAAAGTTTTTGGTGTTGTTGGTCTTTTTGGTATTGTTGTGGATGGTGTTATGGTGGTGAGGTTATTGGTGTTGTCAGTAGTTTGTGTTGTTGATCTACACTTACATGTTTATATGGACACATTTACACACATCTACACGCACATCTACACTTACAGTACATGTTTATGTTTACATTCTGGACCATTGCACAAAGACACTTTAATAACGCACCTTAATAAGTCACTTTTTATGCACATTTGCACACCATCTTTCTTCACCAAATTTCAATAAAAAAAAAAAAATTCTATGTGCAGTATATTTCTATTTTTATTTTTATGTACAGTATATTTCTATTTTAATTTCTATTTTTATCCTAGTTAAATTTAATTTTCTATTTTCTATCGTATTTCTTTTATTTCTTTTATTCCTGTTTATTTCTTATTATATGTTTTAATTCTCTTTTTAAGGTCACTGGCGGTCGTATAAGCATTTCACTTATTGGTTATTGTTATTGATGTTGTCAGTGTTTGTGGTGTTATTAGTGGTTATGTTTTTGGTGTTGTACTGTATGATGTTTTTCATGGTGGTGGTGTTTTTGTTTGTGTTATTGCTTATCTACTAGGATTCATTGTTATCAGAAAATGCCCATTTCATATCAAATACTTTTCTGTTTCTATTCTATTCATTTTATTTCTAAGAGAGTGGAAACAGTCAATTTCCTCAGGTAATTAAGACATTGTGTGCCATGGCATTTAATAATTTGCCTGCTATAATACATTCCAGTATCAGATTTAATCTTCTGTGGAAGTCAATTCTTCTATGAACTTGTTTTGACACGCAGTAAATGGTTTATCCCTCTCTCTGTTCAACCTGTCAGACCTTGGTAAGCATGATGATTTCCGTTCTCTCTGCATTTGGCCTGAATACAGAATGACCGTCCTTCACGACGGCGCAGCTTGTCGTTATGAACGCTTCATTATTCCTTTTGTACTTTTAGGCTGCAGCATCTAACGCACAAATGCCAATTAAAAAACCTGTCCTGCGGGTTGTACGAGGTGATAATATATATCTATATATCTTCTCCATTTCAGGGTATTCTCTTCTGTAAAAGTGAGTGCATCAAGACACCTCAGGACCTGGTGAAGATTTACCTCCATGAGTCTAACCGAGTTTATCGGGACAAGATGGTGGAAGACAAGGACTTTGCCACTTTTGATAAGCTGCAGGCTGAAGTGGTGGGAAAGTTTTATGAGGTGAGAGGCTTCGGCTTCAGTTTGACAAAGCGGGTTGTGGTCATTAGGGCATGTATGTCCGGTTCAGCGAGGCTGGTCTGGTTCGGTCAGTCAGTACTGCCTGAGACAGACAAAGTTAATCAGAGCTAAAGCCTGTCAGCCTGCACTGCCATCAGTCCAGCAAATTAGAGGGAAATACGGAGAATAAAAACGAAATGATGTAATGGCTGTTCTTTCTGCTGCCCACTGACTCCCTTGGTTTATCACAGAGTGGGTATTCTAGTAGAAAGAGGAAGAAAACTGACAAGCCTATCCTGCTATTCTTCTGTAAAGCAGCATTCTGTCAACTTCATGACACAAACACACACACACACACACACATTCTCAACTCTCCCCAGTCAAATCCGCCTAGTCCTGCTGTGTCACTCTATCATGTCAGCCAAGAAAGGAAGCTGTCCAGCTCCATCGTAGCTTTGTGAAAAAAGTCATTATGGACTGGGTTAATAGCACCAATTAAACCGAAACAATGGTCTATTTTAGGTGAATATTATTTACATACTGTAGATATGGACTATTGTCCTCTCCTAAGACAGCATAATTCCTAAGTTGGTATTTACTGTTTAATATTTGATAAGATGCTAAAGTGAGTTTGTGTTCCCTCCAGGACATGGAGGAGGCTCTGGCAGAGGCCAGGGTGATGAATATGTACTGCCATTTTGCCTTGGGCATTGGTGAGCCAAAATACATGCCTGTGCAGTCATGGGAAAGCCTGAACAAAACTCTTCTGGAGGCCCTCGATGGCTACAACGAGGTCAATGCTGCACTCAATCTCGTTCTCTTCGAGGATGCCATGTGTCATATGTAAGTAAAAAAAGATGAGGATTTAGCTTCATATGTACTGTATAACTATACCTGCTGCATATGAGAAATAGTGCGAGGGATGTGCTGGCCCTGATTATGATGGTGGTGGTGGTGCTGGTGCGGCGGATGAGGAGGAAAATCATGACAGCGATGATGATAATAAAGCTGATAACGAACTGACAGCGACGAGTTCCGCAATAACAACTCTAATTCCCTTCCTCTTGCATTTCCACCCTTCTCATCTGCTTCAGCTGTCGCATCAACCGCATCCTGGAGTCTCCCAGGGGAAATGCCTTGCTGGTCGGGGTGGGCGGGAGCGGCAAGCAGAGCCTGACAAGACTGGCAGCCTTCATCAGCTCCCTCGAGGTCTTTCAGATTACTCTGAAGAAAGGATACGGCATCACCGATCTCAAGGTGCAGCACAAACACGTACAACACGGCTTCCCGAGCACCCTATTTATTTTCTAAGCGACACACTGGTGGAGACGAGATATCATACTTTTGTTTACTTTCTTGGAAAGTATATCAATCCTGTATGTGAATAAAGCTGGTCCCTGTAAAACCTCTCACTTATAATGTTTGAACATTAACATAGACCCTTTTGATGAGTCTGTGATATTATGCAGAGTGGCAAAATGGCGATCTGACGGGAGTGTGTGTGTGTTTAGAGCGATTTGGCAACACTGTACATCAAAGCCGGGGTGAAGAATGTTGGCACGGTGTTACTCATGACAGATGCCCAGGTTGCAGATGAGAAGTTCCTTGTGTTAGTCAATGATCTTTTGGCATCAGGTAAGCACTGAAACGTACTAACTCCCGGCCGGCTTTGAAGTCGGCTTTATTTCTCTGCCATCTACTACAGTATTTATACATATATATACCACAGGTTAAAAAATTCATTCCACTAATGATCTATTAATGCGATGTTAGTTTAAAGTAACATTATTGCAAGTAATTTCAGAGCTGAACTTTTTTGTTATTGGCTCAGAGAGGAAATACTAAACAACAGTAAGCTGTGCTCCCTTATGCTACCTGGAAATATTTAATCCTAATATTTACAACTCTTGACAGAATAGTAATTTCAAGCCCCTGAGTCACTTAGCTGTCATCACCCTTAGCATTTCACCGTGTATATATTTGTTTCTCTTGCTCACAGGTGAGATCCCGGACCTGTTCCCTGATGACGAGGTGGAGAACATCATTAGCAGTGTGAGGAATGAGGTGCGTGGCCTGGGCCTCCTTGACACCAGGGAGAACTGCTGGAAATTCTTTATCGACCGCGTCCGTCGCCAGCTGAAGGTGTGTGTGTGTATGTGAATGAGTGACTCATGGAAACATCAACTTTCTACCATGATTGCTGTTAGGTTTTTCTGACAACCTCCACCGTCTTCCTCCTCGTTCCTTGCGATGGTCGGGATCAGGATGGATATCTTTAGCATGCAACTTTTTCAGTGTTTGTCCCCTCCCTTGGACATGTTAATGACTTCATTTGATGTAACATATGTGATGAAGACACTGCCATCATGTGTACTGTCTGTCTTTACAAAGACATTAAGGCATTCGGCAGACGCTCTTATCCAGAGTGATTTACATAAGTGTTTGTCATTGGATAGATCCTTACTCTGGTTACTAGGTTACTAAGTACAGTAAGTACCATCAGTCAAACACTGTCGGGAAGGGTTTTTGTGTGTGTGTGTGTGTGTGTGTGTGGGAGGGGGGATTAGACCAAATATCTAAGAAACAGTTAGGTCTTTAGTCATTATTTGAAGATTGCCCATGACTCGGCTGTACGAACAAACAGTCTAGATTTATGTCTTCCTCGATCCCTGAGAGATGGTCGGACCAGTCGAGCAGTGCTGAAGGTTTTAGCATTTGGTGTCTCTGCCGGCTGGCAAGTGTGTCTGTGTGTATCGAGGCGGGGCGGACCCATCAAGCAAATCTTTCCTCAATGTTAAACCTAACAATCTGGTGGCTCAGTCCATTTCCATGACTTAAACAAATTCAAAATATTCAATGATGGACTGACATCTGTTCTCAATATTGTATAATTATACAGTATATAATGAGAGCTGAGTCACAGTTTCGCCTTAAGGTTGCAGAATTGTTTATACATTTCAATCTCTTTAGTGTTCTGAAATATTCAGACTTTTTGCACTGCAGTCAGGATGATTAATGCCACCAATGTCTTAGGTAAGTCATAAAACCTGCGAGTGCTTGTACTGTGTACAGGACAATAATCAATAAAATGCTGGCGTGATGATGTTACCAGAACAAAGTGACAGCATGTCCCAAAGGTTTTAATTGAGGATTATGTATTAAAGAATTGTTCTTTAACAAGTCTTGGGATTTTGTATATTTCTATATGTAGGTGGCGCTGTGTTTCTCCCCAGTTGGTAACAAGCTGAGGGTGCGCAGCAGGAAGTTCCCGGCTGTGGTCAATTGCACTGCTATTGACTGGTTCCATGAGTGGCCACAGGAGGCGCTAGAGTCAGTCAGTATGAGGTTTCTACAGGAGGTGGAGCACATTGAGGTAAAAAAAAAAAAAAAAAAAACACTCTCAGTATGGGTCAGGGGACAAACCCCTTGTGACACAGTGTTCCTTGACACAGAAATGTCTTTTAATAGATGGTAATTACAACATAAACCTTTTTTTACTACATGAATCTAGATAGTATCCAAGTGCAAGCAACTCTCAGGGTGAGCTGTTAATGTAATTTAATGCAGAGTCCATTTTTTTTTTGCAAGTCAAGACGCCTGGAGTCATGAAAGAAATAATTAGCCTCCACCGGGTGGTGTAAAGTCATTCTCGGTGTCATGTTTGGGAGGAAATGAAATGATGATCAGAAGTGAATGCATTGACACCTCTGGCAAGGTGGTGTTGTTTTACACTCAAATGAAAATGAGATTTTCTCCCTTTTTCCCCACATGCCTAGCCACAAGTGAAGGACTCGGTGAGTAAGTTTATGGCTTACGTCCATGTCAGCGTCAACAAAATCTCGAAAGACTACTTGGTCAATGACAGGCGATACAACTACACTACACCCAAGTCCTTCCTGGAGCAAATCAAGCTGTACAGGAACCTGCTGTCCCTCAAGAGGAAGGACCTCAGCATGAAAATGGAGCGATTGGAAAATGGCCTGCAGAAGCTCAACAGCACCTCGGCTCAGGTATGTCTCTCATCCTGACTGTCTAAAATACATCCTCAGGCAAAAAAAACATTGAACGTGCTAAATGATTATCCAGTGTTAAAATGGGTACGATGTCCAAAATATAGCATGGTAAAGAAATCTGAGGAAATGCACTACGCAGAAACATGCATGACATTACGGTTCAGTGGAGTTCATCCCCAGCTTAGGTCCACTGCTTTCTGTTTTGATATTCCGCAGCAGTAAGTGCGCCTTTACTTAAATGAGCCATCATGAAAATTAACATCAGCAGGCTCTTCCCGGCAGAAGCCGTTTCATTTTCAGATTACTGCCCCCATAGATGTCTCTTTAAAAAGACACACTGGAATGAGCTTTAATTGGTTCTATTTGGGGTCGCCTATTATGGCTCCGTTTTTCTTTCCAGCCATCAGTTCCTCCCTGTAGATTTCGAGGAAAAGATCGGGTCAGTCGGTGTCAATACTATGCACTCCACACACTGCAAAAAAAAGACAGAAAGGTCTGTGGAGTACATTAGTGACAGAACATCGCCTGTGTCAAACCAACATGTAATTTTGCATAATCCCAAGGTTAATAATGCTTAATTATGGGCTGCTGGAATTTTAAACATTGTTAGCACCTAATATGCTTATCCTCCTTACGTCGCCATGCTTTGCCCTGTAATCTCACCGACCGCTTCTTATAAGGTGCACTGTGGCTTCTCCGAGCCGTTTCGTGTCAGGTTAGAAGCAGGTGGGTGTGAATCCCCGAGGTGCAGAGCTGCTAAAACTCTCTTTTCAATCACACCTAATGGCTTCAGGGCAGCATATCTGGACCTCGCTACGCTTTCATCGCAGAAGCAATCGGAGATCTCATTTGCACGCATAAGTCACACTTCTCGAGAGGAAGGTAGGAAAACTGATTTGAAACACTCTATTGTAAGGAGAAAGATTGACGCCCACCGGATAGGCTTGTTTAGATTGGTGTCATGGGGATTGATGATGATGAAGAAGAGGAAGAAAAAGAGGGTTGGGTCAGGAGTGATAGCTGGCTGGCTATCAAAATAAGAAGTGGGTGTTAATGAGGGAGAAAGTTTATTGGTGTTGTAGCGCTCGCCTTTATTGAAGTGGGACCGCTGTAACATGTAATTAGCGAATATTGATGCAAACTAGCTGGTCCCCACTCGCATTGCCGGAGACTTCATATGGATTTTTGACAGGTTATCTTTTATTAGATCCATTTATTAGGTCCATTATTAGATTGTGTAATATTTGCCCATTGCTTTAGGCACATGCTGAGACCACATTACTTCAAATTAGTGTTATTTTCTTCCTTTTCATCGAGAAAACAAGCAATATTTGGTTTCAACTTTGCTATAAAACTAGATAAGGCTGCTTTATTAGCAATAAAGTCCCTTTTTTTCCGACAAAACTCTTTATAATAATGTTAGCTGATTCATTTTCGCATAAACGTGGTTATCTTTAATCTTTTCCAGTCTCGTCGTTGAAAGTAGCTTTTTAGCAGAGGACATACTGGTCTGATACGCTTTTGATGGAATCTTCAGCCTCTACATGGTGCAGTCTCTGTGCCAAAGTTGCATGTAGCTCTCTGAGTACCTTTTCTTCTGCAGAAGTGGGGATCATTATAGCTGTTTCATGCAGTCTGGAGAGCGAAGAGGGAGAAACTCGGATGAAGTGGGGATTTAAGTGTGCTTTCTGACTGTGCTTTGCGAGCAATTAGTACTCCATCATCTCTACCTCCTATTCACCTGTTTAATTACCCACACGATAGCAACTTGATTTTTGTGTGTTTCGCCATTCCGCTACCTCGAAGGTGGTTTGTCCCAGACGCCTCATTTTCTTCTGACTAATCAGCTCATTTGGAAGTAAAAAAAATCTGCTTTTGATTTTTTTTTTCAGTACCTTGAGAAGAGTTGAGATTGCAGAGGAACTTTTTTCTTTGTATATACTTTACTCATCTAACAATTTGCGCAGTCTAGTTCATACATCATGCTGTTTTAGATTGTTACTGATGGCAGTTGTATAGCTAATTACTTCACTGCAATTCTCTTCTCTGATTGACTTTTCCCTCTCTGACAGTGTGCGGTGGAAAATGGCCGTATCAAGCATGTTGTAATTAGGAAAGACTTTGACTATTATACACATCAATTATACCTACAGCAGCCGGCGTTCCTGGTATTGTTTTCGCCCATTATCAATTAAAAAATGAAGGCGCACTCATTTCTCCGATAAAATCATAAATACAATTTTAATCCAACTCCACAACAAAAACAAATAATCTGTTATTCATAAGCTCTGGAGATGCAATTAGATGATAATGACAAGTTCATTAGTCTTCATACTTAATGGTTGTGATGCTCATGACAAATATAGCTTACAACATATGCAGTATTCCAATTAGCATTTGAATTTAAATTATTATTCTTGTTGTTTATTACTTGACTGTAAAAAATTACTAGAAGTTCGTAACTTAAAATGTATTCACTACAGTACATTCACTCTAAAAAAAGCAGGACTACAGTATGTATTGTTTTTGGTCTTGCTCAAAAACATGCAGTAGCAGATCAATAATGCTAAGCATATCATAATTTGAAAGAACACCATTGTTTTACATTGCAAGTTACAATAACCCTCACAAAAATAAAAGTTTAGTGAGTACAAGTTATTTCTGTAGGGAATTTACACTGATCAGGCATAACATCACAGCATAAAATATTACTAAATGATGTTGGTTACGGGTTGGGACCTTCATAGATTAGGCTTATTTGTCTATGAATCTTATTTATGGGAAGATCTGGGAGTCGAAGACCTTGGGCATCTCTATTGTAACAAGCATTGCCTTTTTTTCTGCAATTTTTGCTGTGTTCGCTTTTATTAGACTTTTTATTAGGCTTTTATTTGGGATCGGACCAGACGGGCTGGCTTTAGGTCTCCATGGGCATGGTTGAGTCCTGGTTGTCCATGATCCTTTCACTGGTTTGCTGGTAAATAATTGTTAGTCAGTGCTAATGTTTTAATGTTATGCCTAATCAGTGAAAAATAAAAACCAAAATTCTGAATACGATGACTTGCTACAGTAGTTGTAATTAACCCCTGTTGCCCTGTTGGCACTTAAGAAACACTATAAAAATTTGTTTATGTGTACGGTTTAGACAATAATATAAATTTTAATCGGTTTCAGAAATAATTTTATTCACCAAGGAAGAAAGGCTGTTGTATTGTGAACATATGATAAGCATTGGTGTAACTATGGAAATGATGAAATTGTTTTCTCTTTGCTGTAGTTGTCGGGGCAAATAATCAGAGTTACATGAGCAACTTGTTACATTGCATGATTGTAAATAACACAAAATAGTGGTTTTCTCAGTTGCAAGGCACTGATGCAGTAATGTCAATTAAACATTTTAGTTTTTAACGTTTCATACATTTCATTATACCTGCTTACCAACACTTTTTACTACTTTCACATTGTCTTCACCTTTTTTTTCCTCCTTGCTTCTATCTAACTTGTGGCCTGATTCGGTAATAACATTCAACATCACTTGACACTTTTCCTAAAAAGTTCAACTTTTATAACTTTTGAAAGCTCTCCTCCGTGAGCAAAATATGCTAGTGGCAGCGTTTTTTTTTTTCCATTTTTCCGATTTTCAAATCCAGCTTGCTGTGTGCCTGCTTCCCATAGGATTACATGTAAAACATGTGCTGGCGTTTAAGGAAAAAAAATAATTGAAAGCAACCTTAGCATTCACTTACAAGAACCTGGACCTGACAATCGTTCCCTGAACGCAGAGCTGGAAACGAGTTCATTTCAAACCAGGAAATTAATCAAGTGCAGGGAAAAAATAAATCATAAAAAGAGGTCTAATTGAAGTGCATAAGGCATGACAGGATGAATAACGAAAGCAGCAAGGAAAAGAAAAGTGCCTAAAAATTACAAATGTCTATGCAGGAAAGATCTGAATGTGCTGGATGTGCAAGTTTTATCTCCCTCAAGCATTTTGAATCATCCCCATGCCCCGTTAAAGATTATTGAAGATTCATATTGAAGATTAACAACTGGATAATCTGGATGGAAGAATCATAATAGAGCAGGTTTGGTCAATTAGTATTAGTATCACGTCCTAGGGAGTGTCAGCGTGCAGGACCACAGATCACTGGTGTGCAGTAATACTTAAAAGAAACCTCAGCAGCTCTTTTCTCACTGTTCTAGCAACCAAGACCTAAGTAAGACACCCTACACAACAGACACTACCTTTCTAAAGCTTTTTTTGTGTGTGTGTGTCTGGTTTTTTGTCATGCATCCTTTGGTAGGTGGATGACCTGAAGGCCAAGCTGGCTGCTCAGGAGGTTGACCTGAAGCAGAAGAATGAGGATGCAGACAAGCTTATTCAGGTGGTGGGCGTGGAGACGGAGAAGGTGAGTCGGGAAAAGGCTGTGGCTGATGAAGAGGAGCAGAAAGTGGCCAGCATCGCTGAGGTTGTGGGAAGAAAGCAGAGGGACTGCGAGACGGATTTGGCCAAGGCTGAGCCTGCTCTCATAGCAGCCCAGGAAGCCCTCAACACACTCAACAAGGTCAGACACACAACATAGACTTACAACATCTTCTTACAAATTGGCTCTCTGTGTTACTGCTATACAGTATATGCTATTATTGGATTGTCCTAATGTCAGAAAATGAAAAGCAGTGCTGCCAGGTTAATTATTTTTCTCTGTATAATAGGATGTACCTAAGGATTGTTTTCCTCTTTTACCACAGCAATTTTTATGTTGTATTTTATGTTAATTGGTTATAATCATCAAATTCTTGCTAGTTTGACCCCACTGACACACAAAGCTCTGACACTGGAGACTCCTTCCATAAATGTAAAAAAAAAAATAAAAATCAAATAAAAACTCTCCTTACAGAGAGGTTAAAGGGGTAGTAAAGTCAGTGCTTACTTTAAATTGATGTGCATTTAAATATATTACCATAGGTCTTGGTTGTTATAAATTTATCTGCTTTGTACACTGAATTGTTACCTGGAACATGAGGACCCTGTAAGTAATCAGGGCCGAAATCCACAATTCCCTGGTTATATGCAAAATTGCATTTTAAAATTTATCTGAGACTCACATGAAGCTTTTGCAGTCCCACTGAACTAGTTGCTATCCTTCAAAATTACAGGGTATTCAGTAAAATTTTTACTCGGTATTAATTTAATAATTAATTAATTTAATTAATTTCTATAGAATTATAAGAGTTAAATTTGTGCTTTTTGAAACAGATTGAAATAAAAAAATCCAAACTATCCCATTAACCCTATTAATGTTATAATGGTTTTGTCTAAAAAAAATTTTTTTTTGTTTTTTTTGTTATACAGCAACTGAATTATTGTAATTTTTGTGTTTATTCATGCCTTAGATGTGTGTGCATGGAGTTTGCTTGTGCTTGTTCCCATGCTTGTTTTATTTATGTACAAATCAAATGTTAAATAAGTACAAATAGTCACAGCCTAAAAATCGAAATCTTCTTCTGTTTCTTATTTATTCCATCAGACCTTTATACTAGCTTTTCTACAATACCAACTGTGGCCACAAGGTGAAAAAACAAATTGTACAGAAATGATGGGCCACATGACGAGCGGTGCTTGTGTCACTATGTAATTTTCTTTAGCATGAGCAGCAGTATTCAGTTGTACAAAAGTCAGTAGCGATAGTTTGCAGATTTCAGACCACAGAAATGTCCTTTGGTTAATATATGCGAATGCTCATGTCTAATTGACTCTATATAAAAATAAGAGCAGATCTGATTGTGACTTTATGAGCATACTTATGTCTTTAATTATGACCATGAAGTTCCATATGGGAACTACTGGAGATAATACTCCAGTGCTGGAGATAATTTCCTCATGCTTGTGTATTTCTTCAGTTAATATAGAGTGCCTTGAAAAAGTATTCATACTCCTTGAACTTTTCCACATTTTCTCATGTTACAACCACAAACGTAAATGTATTTTATTGGGATTTTATTGTGACAGACCAACACCATAACTGTGAAGTGGAAGGAAAATTATTTTAAAATATATATATATTTAATTTTTTTATTATTATTTCTTTTTTTTTTTTTTTTTTTTTTTTTACAAATGTATGTAGACATACATTTGTATTCAGCTGCCTTTACTCTGATACCCCTAAATAAAATCCAGTGAAACCCACTGCCTTCAGAGGTCACCTTAAATAAAGTAAATAGTGTACAGTGTGTAGTTTACAGTAATCTTATTATTAATACAGCTGTTCTGTGAAGCCCTCAGAGGTTTGTTAGAGAACATTAGTAAACAGACAGCATCATTGAAGTCCAAGGAACACACCAGATAGGTCGTGGATAAAGCTGTGGAGAAGTTTAAAGCTAAAGTTTAAAAGGTTAGGTTATAAAAATATAATATAAAAAGTCTTTGTGAGACTTTAACTGTCTCACAGAGCACTATTCAATCCATCATCCGGAAATGGAAAGAATACGGCAGAACTGCAAAGCTACCAAGACATGGCCGTCCACCTAAACTGACAGGCCGGGCAAGGAGAGCATTAATCAGAGAAGCAGCCAAGAGACCCATGGGAACTCTGGAGGAGCTGCAGAAATCCACAGCTGAGGTGGGAGAATCTATCCACAGGACAACTATTAGTTGTGCCCTCCACAAACCTGGCCTTTATGGAAGAGTAGCAAGACATAAAATCCCAATAATGTGTCACAATTTGGAAAAGTTCACAGGGTATGAATACTTTTGCAAAGCTAGTCACAGATGGATAAAATAGACTGAGTTATTAAAATAAAATAACTTCTGAGAATTTCTAGAAAGGGGTTTTAATAATTGTTAAATTGTAATAATCATCAAATTCTTGCTACTTTGCTAATGTAAGCTAATGCTGACAGGATTTTTCTGAACAGCTAAAAAAAATCCACCTGAAAATCCACCTACTTAGAAATGTTTAAAAAATGTCTCTTTTCAGTTTTGGAGTATTTACTCTCTCTCTCTCTCTCTCTCTCTCTCTCTCTCTTTCTCTCTCTCTCTCTCTCTCTCTCTTTCTCTCTCATGTAGCTCATTTGCTAATTGGCAAAACACCAACGCAATGTCATTTTTCCTCACTGTTGCTTTTTGCAGCTTCAGAGAAAAATGCTCAGTCAGTGGCTGACTCTTATCAGTGGCTTAGAATCTGTGAAACCTGTTTATATCATTTAATCTTGAAGGATTGCAAAAAGATAACTTTTAAATGTAATTAAATATAATCTGATTATCACATAGTGAGAGATTAAACAAATCATCTGTCAAATAACAGTAAAATGTGCACATTGTGCTCAAAAGTAACTGAGGGAGGAGATGGTGAAAAAGCAGCATCAGGCTCGCAAACCAGATATATGAGGCATTATGGAGCTTTATATGAGGCATTATTATTATTATTATCTGAGCTACATCTGGTGATACAATTCTTATAACTGAAACTGATCTACAGATAGCCCTTCTCATCAAAATTGCTGGTAAAGTTATTCACCAAAGTGAGAGTGATTTAAAAAAAAATACTGTTTAGTATGAGGTGACATTTGATTAGCATTCAGTTTGCAATTAAGCATTGCCACACGAGAGGAAATACTGTTGTACGGTTGTACAGCACGACTGCGATGCGATTTACATTCATTCCGATTTATAATATCAGCTGACATCCGGGGTTTCAGGGTTAAATCCCCAATAGCATTAAATGGAAAGCTAGGGCTCGATATAGTGTATAAGCTACAATCGCTTGTTCCGCACACTAAATAGTGCCCTTGATCAGGGGTTAGAAAGGGATTTGGGTTAGAAGCCAGTTAGGTTTTTAAGTCATGTTAAACAAAATATTGTTTAAAATGGCATAACATTTTCCGATGTGTTTTGAATTCGAATTTGCGACTTGAGTTTGAATGTCTGGTTTTAAATGTGGGTTTTGTCAGGTAGATGGTCTCCCCTCTTCCAGACCATACAGACCTGCTTTCAAATGAGATTTATTGTAAATAACAATTGTTAGAAAACCTGTGACGCTCTATTATCACCACGAGTGGAATTGCTCAGAACATGGTCAGAACTAATTGTTGTATAATGTTGTATTTACTGTCTTTTAGAACAATCTAACAGAGTTGAAGTCCTTCGGCTCTCCTGTGGCTGCCGTCACCAACGTGACTGCTGCCGTCATGGTCCTAATGGCTCCTGCGGGCAAAGTTCCGAAAGACAGAAGTTGGAAAGCAGCTAAAGTCATGATGGCTAAAGTCGATGCCTTCCTGGACTCACTAATCAACTTCAACAAGGAGAACATCCATGAGAACTGCCTGAAAGCCATCCAGCCCTACCTGCAGGACCCAGAGTTCAAACCAGAGCTGGTGGCAGCAAAGTCTTATGCTGCAGCAGGCCTCTGCTCTTGGGTCATTAACATTGTAAAGTTTTATGAGGTTTACTGTGAAGTGGAGCCCAAGAGACAAGCCCTGAACAAGGCTAATGCAGAGCTAGCTTCTGCTCAGGAGAAACTCTCCGTCATTAAAGCAAAAATCAATGTAAGTCAGCTGCACCTGAGGCTTTTTTGTCTCTGTTTCTCTTTCCAACAACATGAAAATGTTCAGAAGCATTGTTATGTGCGCTTAGTATCTCTTTGCAGAAATGGTACAGGCTTCATTGAAAACACTCCTAGAGAACGTTTTCAGTTTTATATTTCAAAGTGATAAAGCTGCGTTTTCAGCTGCTAATTGTGTTTGTCCCTCTGGATATTATCACCGCAGCGAGGATTCATTGTTGAAGCAGCTAACTCTTCGTTAACTTTCCAAGGCTACAAAGAGTATAAACAAATACCTTGTTTATAGTCTTATGTGAATAGCGTTTAGAAGTGTTCATTTCTGTTTTTTGTGTCTCTCTTTTAACAACCTCTATTCCTCCTCTCCCCCTGACAGCTCCTTAATGAGAACTTGGCAAAGCTGACGGCAAAATTTGAGAAAGCCACAGCAGAAAAGCTGAAGTGCCAACACGAGGCCGAGACCACAGCACGCACAATCTCTCTTGCCAACCGCCTGGTGAGAACACCCCCTTCTTCCCCATACATATACACGCGTACCCATACACACAAACACACACAAGTATATGGTTTTTGGCTGTATTGCGTTGCTCTCCTCTGGAAACCAGTGGATTCCTGTGAAGTTGATGATGATGTGAAAAAAATCCATTCAGGTAATTTTTGGCAGCTGAGGTCTTAATTACACAATAAACACAGCAGACGGGCGGACAGATCTGCCAATCAAAGCACCATGGGCAAAATCTGTAATCATTACTCTTTCCTAATGTGAGCCAATTATGGAAGTAGTTAAAACGTTCTTTCCAAAACAATCTGTGGGAACTGTTATCAGTTGATCTTAACGACATGATTCATATTCATATATTAGTGAACCATTCCTTTTCCTCAGGTTGGAGGTTTGGCGTCTGAGAACGTGCGCTGGGCCGAGGCTGTGGCTACCTTCAAAGATCAGGAGAGGACACTCTGTGGGGATGTTCTTCTCATCACTGCTTTTGTTTCTTATCTCGGCTACTTCACCAAGCGCTACCGCCATGAACTAATGGACAATACCTGGAGGCCTTATCTTAGCCAGCTTACAGTGGGTTTATTTCCATGTCTATTAAACTTTCGACTGTTTACTCTGCCCTTATACAATGTTAGACGACATCAGCTTTCCTGTAATCTCTCTAGCTTTATAACAACATCTCACTGTTTGTTCATTCAATTTAGTTTTATAACATTGTTTACTCTTAGAAATGAAACCCGGTGCAGTGACTCATGTATCTTTTCTTTTTCTCCTTCAGGTGCCTATCCCAGTCACACCAGATCTGGATCCTCTCACAATGCTGATGGATGATGCAGATCTCGCGGCCTGGCAGAACGAAGGGCTTCCAGCTGATCGAATGTCTACAGAGAATGCCACCATCTTAACCAGCTGTGAGCGCTGGCCACTCATGGTGGATCCTCAACTCCAGGGCATAAAATGGATTAAGAACAAATACGGAGATAATCTTCAGGTTATTAGGATTGGACAGAGAGGGTATGCAATTACTTGTTTGTTCTTTAAAAGGAAGTATGTTTTCTTCATTTTTAATGATGTGATTTTCTTTTGCTATGTGTTCTCTATTTGTAGATATTTAGACTCGATTGAGAGAGCCTTATCTGCAGGTGAGGTTGTCCTCATTGAAAATCTGGAGGAGACTGTTGATCCAGTGCTTGGGCCCCTTCTTGGTCGAGAAACGATAAAGAAAGGACGGTATGTGTTGTGAAAACTTAAGTAGAATCATTTCAAGATAAAAACCGCCTCTTAAACAACCATTTATAAGATTGAATATAGGAGCAAAATCTCTGCTAGTAAATTCCCTGTGCATTTTACATGTACAGAATATTTATTATAAGACATCAGTCCTGTATATTATTTTACCCTGGCTAACATTGAGAAAGTACATTTAGAAATGACTTTAGTTGTTCAGACTAAAAGTATACCTACAATACCAGTCAAACGTTTGGACACACATCATTCAGGGTTTTTTTTTTTTCCTGTTTTTTATTTCTTTTTACCTTGTAACACAATGCTGAAGACGTCCACAATAAGCAATAATTGAGATGTGTCTGCTACTTATGCTCTGTAAAGCGTCATAAGGGCTCTAATCTAAAGTGATGTTAATTGGTGATTTTTGAGGCTGGTAACTCTAAGTGAAATGTCTGCAGCAAACGCAAGTTTTGGTATTGCTTTCCTGAGATGTTAGCCATGAGAGCCAGGTTCATCATGGTGCTTGATGGGTTTTGCAAATGCACTTTAAAAATACTGTTCTTGCTAGAGCTATTCCTGAACAGCAGACAATGATGTTGTTATGAGTGATTTAATTATGTTTGGGGAAAAAAAAGTTTTTTATACAGTGGAACCTTGGAGTACGATCATAATTCATTCTCGAAGCATACTTTTGTATTTCAAAACACTCGTAAATCAAATCGAATTGTCCCATAATAAATAATGGAAACTTAAATTTTCCATTTTGCTCAAACCGCGTTACTCTCAATCTGAGGTTTCACTGTATATAGTTTTGAAGTCTCCAATATTGTTCTAGAATGTAGAAAATAAGTCACTACACGCCCCCCCTGCGACCTTGTATACAGGATAAAGCGGTATAGACGATAAGATTATGGCGACGGTTTAGAGGGTGTGTTCAAACTTTTGACTGGTATTGTACGTTGAACTGTTATAAGCACTGTGTAAATCTTTCCTATGAATGATTACCTGAAAAGCTTTGTTGTGAATAAAACAGTGAAAAAATTTTTTGCCCTCTCCCCCAGCTACATAAAAATCGGTGACAAGGAGTGCGAGTACAACCCTAGTTTCCAGCTTATCCTCCACACTAAGCTGGCTAACCCGCACTATCAGCCGGAGTTGCAGGCCCAGTGTACGCTGGTCAACTTCACAGTGACGCGGGACGGCTTGGAAGACCAGCTCCTGGCTGCTGTTGTCAGTATGGAGAGACCTGACCTAGAAGAGCTCAAGGTGAGAGCTGCCTCACTTAATTATTTTCAATTGCCGCTCATCTCAGGCATCTCACTATTACGCTGATGGGATAATATACTGTTGCGCACCAAAGTCTCCCCTGAAGATCATCACTGTGGCTTTCATTAAAAGCAGAAAGATGGCTCTTTGATATGAGCTTATCCTCTTACTGCTTTGTGTGGAGGAATTAAGCACATGGCAACTAATTGGATGTGAACATTTTTAGAAGGTTTTTTTAACCTAATTGGCTTCATCAGTTGTGTTTTGTAGTTGGGGTAAAATCAGAGATAATTGGTCATGTTATAATAATAGCCAGCAGCTTTTCAATCATCATTTTGTAATAACAAACACATTCAGTTTTTGCACGACCTTCAGTTTCTCCAACATGTTTCATGATCTTAATTCAGTTGAGGTTTCTGGGTGGGCGGTTGTGTTTGATGTACACTTCAGAATGCCCATGCTGTTTGACTCCTCTAAAAGCGTCACGTAAATCAAAGCAATCGTACAAACTCAAAACCACAGCCAGAAATGGGGCCTGCTCTCGAGATTACACCTTCTTTACTGCCACACTATCAGAGCTGACGCTGTCTAGACTTCCCCTCTCCTCTCATTCCCTTAGACAGTACACTGATTCGTATGCAAGACTTCAGCGTTAACTTGAGGGTTTTTCAGAATTAAAAGTTGTAATACTCGCTAGATCATTGAGACAGGGAAAAGCTTCTGTATCTCTTTTATGCCTTTTTTCCTTTCTTTCTTCTTTCCTACATACATTATTTCCCCAAAGTGTGTACTTAATCCGAACCGGAAGGTCGTCAACTGTAAACAAATTAGTACTTTTTGAAAGTAACTAAAAAAAAACAAAGAACTGTGATTTGCCATAAAGGCATATCCCTTAAGTGAAAGCTGCTATAAAATTTAATGAAGATCAGTTCATCAAAAATGAACAAGGATACTACAGACAAACTATATTATTAGCTCAATAAATTCTCCATGCTGTAAAAATTCACATAATTACTTCATGTTTCCAAATGCATGGGAGAGAGCAGAGTGAACTGATTGCCTGTCATGCTTTATTTTCCTGGGCTTTTTATGAAAAGCTCCATCTCACAAAGCTTTTTTTATATAGGTTAAGTTTTGTTTCACTGAAACAATCTGAAAGCTTCTTTAGATTTTCTTTATTTAAAAACATTCAAGGGAAAAAATGCGCATTTGTGAGCTGATCTTGGACGAGAAGCCCTGGCTCGGAATCTCTGCTCTAATTCATCCCAAAGGTGTTCTATCAGGTTGAGGTCAGGACTCTGTGCTAGACAGTTCTTCCACACCAAACTCCCTCATCCATGTCTTTATGGACCTGTATTGGAGAGGAGACTGCGAGCCAGGCCTTCTCGTCCAACATCAGTGTCTGTCCAACTAAACATTGTGGAAAGCCTTCCCAGAAGATTTGAAGCTGTTATAGCTGCAGAGGGTGGGCCAACATCATATTAAACCCTATGGATTAAGAATTGGATGTTACTTAAGTTCATGTGCTTGTAAAGGCAGGCAAGTGAATACTTTCGGCAATAAAGTGTATATTAACCCAAAAATCCTAACACTGCCATCACTGCCTTGTACAGTGGCCACTATGCATAATAGGTGCATCACTTCCCTTCTTACCCTGACACACCCATTGCTCTGAAATTGAGTCAATCTGGACTCATCAGACCACATGACATTTTTCCATTTTTCTATATGTTCCGTATCAAAATGAAGCCTTTTTTCTGATTAGTCTCACAATAAAACAAAGTTTTCAGAAACATTTAAATTTTCACACTTAAAATGGACTCAAATCTTTTTTTTTCTCCACCGCCTATAGACAGTACAGTGGATTAGTGGTTAGTACTGTGGCCATGTGGCTATCTCCAGGGTCCGGGTTTGATTCCTGCCTTCTGCGTTCTGCATGTCTTCTCTGTGCTTGGCGTTTTTCCTCCGGGTGCTCCGGGTTTCTCCCTCAGTCCAAAGACATGCAAATTAGGCTAATTAAGGTTCCCAAATTAGCCATACTGTGTGAATGAGTGTGTGTGCCCTGCAATGGATTGGCACCCCATTTAGGGTGTACCCCGCCTTGTGACCCTGTATACAGGATGAAGCAGTATAGACGATGAGTGATTAATATTTTTTTAAATATAAACTGGTGACAGGTCACCCAGGGAAAACAATGCAGAACAAATTGCCCAAAAAAGTCAGTGCTATCCTCGATTGTAAGACACCAGAATGCTCAATGCATTGCATACTGTACCACCATACTCAGTGTCTGGAGGCAGACTGATGACCAGGCCCCCAAACTCCCCAGATCCCAATCCAATCCAATCCAGCATTCATTGGATAAACTGGGCAAAAATGTCTGCAGGCCACAGCACCTCAAGCATGTGCTGCCAACATATACATGCACACACACACATCATTATTAGGTACACCTGGCTGGTATTGGATTAAACCCCCTTATGCCTAGAAGAGATTTAACAATGTGCTTGGAAACATTCCTTAGAGATGTTGGTCTGTTTTGCCATGATTTGTCTGTTGCACATCCATAATGAGAATCTCTGTGTATATATACAGTACATACATGTATCACTCAATGGACCGTAACCTGCATTCATGCTGATCATGAGGAAAGGATTGTGAGCTGTGTAAATGTCAGCTGAGTGTGCATAGGCACCTGGTTCCTTCTTTAGCGAAGAAAAAAACAAAGATCCTTTTTTTTTTTTTTTTTTTAAATGAACTTAACCGACTACCTCATTATTTGGAATTATGAATGCATTGGCTCACTTTAATTTTACTTTTAATTAAACATGCTGACTGGTTAATTGTTTATTTTTCTCATGTCTGGGGAAATTGAATATAATTTTTAAGAGTCCTTACTGACTCATTAAGGAAGATAAGTGCTTCTTTCACCTTTTTAGTTCAAAGTTGCTGATTTTGTAAGGTCAAGGTCAGTGATGTGTAAATGTAAATGATGTCCAATAGAAAGCTTATATATTCCGTAATGGTTAGGTGGCATGTGCATTATTAATGGTGTTATACAAATCTCCATAATAGGAATGTGTAGTATGTTCACAGACAAAATAATAAACAAGATATGTTTTTTTATTATTATTTATAAGAATTACTGTTAACCATCAATCCATCCATCCATCAAGTATACTGCTTGTCCTGTGTAGCATCATGGGGGCCTGGAGTCTTGGAGCATGGAGCTGGGTACTCCTTGAATCCAATGCCAACCTATTGCAGCAAAAACTGTTTGACTTTTCTTTTCTATCTAAATCCATACACATGCTAGAGATTTAAATGAATATGTCTTCATGCAAAAGACTTTTTTATGCAAAGATACGAACAAGAAGAGCACTTATCACAAAGCATCCGCTTGAGAGTATAAATATGCATCAAGACTGTGATCCTTTGAGAAGCAAATAAAAAAAGTTATGCAAGAAGGAGGTTTTTACTTAAGCAGCGACATATAAAGCTAACAAGACAAAAAAAGATGCACTACTTTTAGCATATTAATTCACAGTGTGTTAGAGTGTTTCTGGTCAGGATGGTGGTGATTTAAATGAATCTTTTTGTTAGTTTGTTTTTTGGGGAGACGGAATCAAGTCAGCTAGTTAGAAAATATTGCCGGCAGGTGCAAACAAAGACCAAAGATCAATTACGCAATCCAGTGTTGGAGATGATGTTAGAGCCAGAATTTTCACACCATGCTGATAGTGTTGGTATGTATACTTCTGGGATTTCTTCCAGAGTTTTCCAGTGTTACATATTTAATTAAAAATAAAACCCTTCTGATTTTACCCTCTTGTAATATGGGCATCTATGTTCGTTTTCATATTTGTAAAAACTTATCTACTTGACAATAAAGAAAAATGTCCTGTCGCAGAAAAGTTTACAAAGTCCTCATTGCATGTGGTGCCCACAGGGAAGCCGAGTTAATCCACTCAAACCCTTTTTTTTCTCCAATATATCTGCTGTTTGCAGATACAGTTTGTATTGATTACTGTCATCTTTAAGGTGTCTGACCACTCAGTTGGTCTAACCTGCGGCTCTTGGCCTCACTTACTTTTCTCACAATTCAGTGGTTTAATCGCGGCCCTTTGTTGTTGTTGTTGTTGTTTTCAGTCGAACCTTACGAAGCAGCAGAACGGCTTCAAAATCACTTTGAAAACCCTGGAAGACAACCTCCTCTCACGCCTGTCTTCGGCTTCGGGAAACTTCCTGGGAGACACAGAACTTGTTGAGAACTTGGAGATAACCAAGCGCACGGCTGCTGATATAGAAGAGAAGGTTGTCCGGTTCAGTCTGTATAAATCTAATCATATTGTGGAGGATGTTGTGAATAACATCACATATTATAGTAGAGTGTTTTATTCAATGATTAGTTCTAAATGTGAATTATGGGATTAATCATTGCCAATGGTATGTGGGCATGAGGAGAATAAGTGTGTGTGTGTGATTTCAGGTGAAAGAGGCGAAGGTGACTGAACTGAAAATCAACGAGGCGAGAGAGCACTACCGTCCGGCAGCTGCCCGAGCCTCACTCCTCTACTTCATCATGAATGACCTCAATAAAATCCATCCTATGTACCAGTTTGCTCTCAAGGTATCCCTCAGTACTGACCCTGAACTTCAAGCACAAGTCACTGTCACTGTGCTTCCTCTGTCTTACCCTTTGCCTCCTCTCTCTCTCTCTCTCTCTCTCTCTCTCATTCTCTCTTTCACTCTTTTAACTTCTAAAATAGGGCATTTAATACACTGCACTGTCAGCATCTGCAAAACAATCACAGGCTCTCTGTAATGAAATGGGAAGTTTGATTCTGACAAGGTGTCAGCTTTCAGAAGAGGAGTTTCGCGAGCATTAGTGGAGGATAGATTAAAAACACTTAATTAAGCCGCTCGTCGTCTTTGTTTCGGTGGCGTTCTCATATTTTGAGACAGTCACCATGCTGTGACAAAATGCAATCTTCAGCTATCACAAAATAATTGCTTTGTTCTTTCATACAAATTTATGCAGGGGAATGAGCATGAGCATAAGCGTGTACAAACTTCTATAAAAAGCTGCCTTTTAAAACATCTCGCTTAACGCAGAGGTAAAACGGCTCGGTGATTAATTGCTCAGCAATGCAAATATTTGGAGCTGGTTTATGATCTAGATTTTTGTCTTCTTGCTTGTGTGTGTGTGTGTGTGTGTGTGTGTGTGTGTGTGTGTTTGGGTGTTTACTGTCAGGCCTTCAGTGTGGTTTTCCAGAAAGCTGTAACGAAGGCAGCACCAGACGCGGTGTTGAAGCAGAGGGTTTTAAACCTGATCGACAGCATCACGTTCTCCGTGTTTCAGTACACCACCCGCGGCCTTTTCGAGTGTGACAAACTCACATACACGGCTCAGCTCGCATTTCAGGTAGGGTATTTCCCCTCATTAGATCTGTCACTGTCTTCATAAGCATCTTTTGCCTCAAATTTTCTCTTTCTCTCGGTCTCTCTCCCTCTCTCTCTCTCTCTCTCTCTCTCTCTCTCTATCTTCGTCTTGTCTCTGCAGATTCTGGTGATGAATAAGGAAGTCAACACTAATGAGCTGGATTTTCTGCTGAGGTATCCCGTCCAGCCTGGTGTAACATCCCCCGTCGACTTCCTGTCTCATCATTCATGGGGAGGAATCAAGGTAAAACCAGATGTGTGCACTGAGCCACTCCTTGCATTTACTTCTGATTTGTTTAACAAGCAATCGGTAAAATGTGTACTTATGCGTCTTAGATGATGACTTGCATTACAGTTACATCACCCACTCAAGTATGCACAGGAACTTGACAAAATATCTATTCAACCAACCAACCATCCATCCATTCATTCATCCATCCATATTGTATGACTCAACCCAGCTGCTGGACGTTTTCCTTTTTTTTTTTTTTTTTGGAGTCACAGATGCACAACACACAGAAAAACATTAGTGCTGAACATCTCCAAGGGCAATGTTGAGCAAAAGTTTACCTACTTGTCAGATCTGATAAGCGCTAAGCTGAATCGTAATGGCAAGTACATCCCTGGTGCTTTCAAAGCATGTTAATGTTTAAGTTAAAGGCTTAATATAAAGACACATCATTTCAGAAGTTGTTCTAAAGTGACTGTTTTTGTTTGCTTAAGCGTCTAGTCCTGCAGCTGTAATACATATCTGCCATAATGCCTGTCGGAGTCATTATGCTTTGTGGATTATATACAGTACTGTGCAAGTATTTATTCCAAAGATACAAACTTTCTTGTATTTTAAATGTAGTCTTAAGAGACAGTTCTCCAGGCTTCGGTCTAGTCCCAGTACCTGACTAGTTTCAGAGGAATTATTTTTTTTTTGTTAGTTAAGCGACACAGTGATCTATGAATCACACTAACATAAAAATAAAATAACAATAATATAACTTAAGGTTAAAGCCAGTGAGAAACAGGTGTTAAATAATTGCAATAGAAGAGGGAGGAAATGAGGTTGCTGCTGAGGTTTTTACATAAACAACCTAGTTTTAATAATAATAGTTTAAATAATTTATAATAATGCATTTCAGCCTGTCACATTAAAACATTTGTTCCCATTTTTTTTTTATTTTGTCTACATCATTTAATTTATTGTAAAAAAAATGAGGGGTGGCTCAAAACTTTTTACAGACTGCATAAATCAACACTCTGTCTACGTATGTAAGGCAATACGATACATGTAAAACTAGTCGATGTACAATATTAGAGGCCAAAACCACAATGCAAGGAAAATTTTGTATTCGTAAAGCTTGAAATAAAATACAAATCAAGCTACATATTATAATTAACAGGATCCAGGAATGGTCAATATCACTACTATCTGCTTTGAGACAATGACCATTGTTAAAAGCGCTATATAAATAAAATACTTTAACTTTGCTAGCATAAAATACTTTATAATATATGAAAAGCCTTTTGGTTTTACCCTTTTTGTTTTTCTAATTTAAATAAATAAATCAATAAATAAAAAAAGATCATACTTTATGTGTGTTTGCTGTTTCCACCTGCACATTCATACAGTTCAGCCAATCAACCTCAGCGACACACACATAAAAAAATCATGCATACAGGTCAAGAGATTTAGTTAATGTTCACATCAAACATCAGAATGAATAACAAAAGTGCGATCCCTGTGACTCTGACTGTGGCATGGTTGTGGGTGCCAGATGGGCCGGTTTGAGTATTTCATAAACTGCTGATCTCCTGGGATTTTTAGACACAACAGTCTCGAGAGGTCACACAGGATATGTGTGTGATTATATATAGAAACCTCAGGTCATAACACTGTCTCCAGAGACTTGTACTTCTGTGCTTCTCTTCGTACCCTGACATGCCCATCACTCTGGAATAGGGTAAATCATGACTCATCATGACGTTTCTCCATTGCTCCAAAGTCAATGCTCCACGAGCATAAACACAAGACACTGATTATCTTGTCTCTCAGTCATGGTTTAGTTATAATTCTGGGCCAATGCCAGATGGAAAACAATGGATGCGTGCTGACTTTTGGTTTGCATGGCTCACAGATCAGGCAGGAGGACCCCTTGGCAGAATTTTGGTTGGGGCCCCAGGGAGGTCTGGACTAGCTTTGTTTTGCACAGTTTAAGTCACATCATTTTTATGTCACTTTCAAATAGCTTGTTTTTTAATGAAAACAGAATTCATTTTAAAACTTGAAAAGTTAACTGTGCAGTTTAAGACTGTGATCAGTGCTTTGTTCTTAGCCACACTCAACATTACTGTTTTCAACATAAAAATATTTGTTATGGCCATAATTGTGCTTAAAAGGTTTACTGCGTATGATTTTAATGAGCATTTTCTGATATGAAATACTTTTTTTCACATGGTAATGGATGATGACGAGTGGATTTTGCGTGTGCAACCTGTGTGTGGATTTGGTTTGTATAACATGGGGATGGGGAGCAATTATCAAGATTATCAATTATCAAATATCAAGAATAGCAATTTGTTTTTGATCATTGAACCAATTATTTTGGAAAGTACAGTTCTATATAGTGCTGTGGAGAAGTCTCGAGCCACCCCTCATTTCTTAGTGTGCTTTCAAAGAGACAGACTTTTCTGTTCTTTTCCCAAATAAAATGAAATATACATCATTTAATCTAATGTAATTGAATTTAATATGAACATTTAAGGTGTGGCTCAGTCAAGACCTGTTGCACAGTACTGTGTTTCTGCTGTGGCGTTAGTGGGAAACTGTATTATTGTGTGTAATGTTTCTCTACAATAGTTGTTTTTTCCTCATTTTTCATGAATGTTGCTCAGAATTCTGGGGCTCAATGTGAATAAGAAAGAAAGTCTTTTACAATACGAACTGTTTCTTTTTGCACCATCAGCACTTTAGAACTCTTCATTGTGAAGAAACTCTCTAATGTTTACTCAGCAATTTAAACAGTATAAAGACAATTTGCTTTGCCATTATATTAAATTAACATCTAAACACCCACCTCAAACCTCCCTGGGACTTTTTTTAGTTGCCAGCCCTTTTTTTTTCTCTTTAGCAGTTCGACATGGCTCATTCAGCAATTACAGCACCTGCGTGCATGCAATATACAATGCACGCCAAGTATTACAGGGTTATTACAGTGTATAATGTGCTTTAATCTCTTACTAAGACCTGTAAAATTTAAATTGAATTGTAGGTGGCCCGTAATGCAATACTCTGTTAATCTATTTATCAATGTATGGGCATAAAAATAATAACTCAGAAAGAAGGACATGCTTGATAAATCTGATTAATGCCAGTGATGTAGCTTACCATTGCTCTTTGTTTCTTTTCCTTAGGAGTTATTTTAGATTAAGTGTTTTTTATTACAGTAGATGGGACAGGTAGCTCAAGCACTTGAGGCTACAGTTGCTGTACAGAGGGTTGGGGTATCGAAGCCCCGCCACCACAGGTTTGCCAATGTTGGGTGCCTGGGCTAGACCTTTAACACATACAATAATCAATCACTAGAGATGCAGGGCATCCTCAGTCCTCCACCCAAGCCTGATGGAATTGGTGGAATGATCCAAAAAGGGCATCTGGTGAGAAACCTGTGCAAATGTTTTATTAGAAACTAAATTGATATTAAATAACCGCTTGAGATTTTTTATGTATGTAAATATGCACTATTGCTATTCACGTATATGTCTTTAAGTACAGTGATCAAAATGCTTTTTTTTTTAACTTATCCACGGATAAGCTTTGACAAAGTTTTTTTGCAGACAACTTTCTGATCTGTCATGTGCACAAAATTAGTATAAAATAAAGAGGCAACAAGACGTTTCATGTGATAAATATATTATACAGCCCTCATATTATATACCCTTCATATTTTGTTTCCAACGAGACAAACATTCTTTTTTATTACTTTTTTTTTAATGTCATCTTGTGCAATAATTCTCCAGACTTTCTGAAGGGATTGCTCCTATATTATTTAATCTACACATTTAAATTTATACAAATGCATTTTGTGTTTACGAAGGCATGGGCACATTCCAGGACACAAATTGTGTGTAGTTTTGGAAGCATGAGGAAACATATTTTTCTTCTGTGCTATAATTGCAGGCAAAGGCAATTAAATTAAATATAAGTCAAATAAAGACAAATAATTGTGGCATACAAGGAATAAACCACTTCAGGACTAGTTATAGGTAAATAAATAACTGCTGTGAAACTTTAAATCCTCTAGCCAAGTGATTTATGTTTTCTCTCAGGCACTTTGTACAATGGATGAATTCCGTAACCTGGACCGGGATATTGAGGGCTCAGCAAAGCGCTGGAAGAAATTTGTGGAGTCAGAGTGTCCAGAGAAAGAGAAATTTCCCCAAGAATGGAAGAACAAGACATCGCTGCAGAGGCTGTGCATGATGCGAGCACTACGACCTGACAGAATGACGTATGCCATCAGGTCAGTAATCAAATAAAAATCAGTCAAAGTAATTAAATAACAAGGTGGTAATTAGTAAGCAGGTTTATTATAAACATGTCATCACTATACAGGCTGTAAAACCTTCATTGTTAACTTAGTTTTGGTCAGGTTTGTGTTTTTTATATTCCAGCTCTTCACATGCATGACTCAGATTGTCAGTGGCTAAAAAATTCGGATTAGCTGGCTTAAGGCTGTAGTACAATATGTGGCTGTCTGTAAGCATGGACGAGTGGGCAGATAATACCTTTTACAGTAAACAAACAAACAAAAAAAAGCATTCTGTGTATACACCAATCATCCACAACACTAAAATCTAGCTGTCTTATACTGTACTTGTGCTGCCAAAACGTGACCAATCAAAGCATGGACTTTACAAGACTTCTGAAAATGTTCTTTGGAGTCTGGCACCAAGCTAGCAGAAGATCTTTTAATCCTGTAAGTTGGTGCAGACTCGATGGATCAGACTTGTTTGTCCGGCACATTCCACAGATGCTCAATAAGACTGACGTCAGAAGAGTTTAGAGACAAAGTCAACACCTTGGAAACTGTAATTTTCCTCTAACTATCCCTGACATATTTTTTTTGCAGTGTGGCAGGCCTGTGGCAGTGTAAAGTACTTGGTCTGAAACAATGTTTCGGTAGGCACGTGTCAAAGTAACAGTGCCAGGATCCAAGATCAACAGATCATAGCCCAGGCCATACCTTTACCTCTGCTGGCTTGCCTTTCTTCAGTGGTGGATCTTCATGCCATATCTTGTCCAAGTAATGCCAATGCACCCAGCTGTCCACATGATTAAAAAAAGTAGTAATTCATCAGATCAGGCCACCTTCCTCCAATGTGCTAAGATTGAGTTTTGATGCCCATATGACTATTGTAGGTGCTTTGGCGGTAGACACGGGTCAGCATGGGAACCCTGAGCTGTAGCTACGCAGCCATTAGTTCACTAATGTTGCCACTTTTGGTACTGTAGGTACTAACCGCTGCATACAGTAACAGAAACACCCACTCTGTTTCATTTGGCTAGATATTTACATTTACCTCTTGCTCAAAGGCCCAACAGATGCAGTGCTTGGGCTGGTCTTTGAACCTGGGACCTTCATCAGATCAGTAGTCCAGTACCTTAACCTTTGAGCTACCCCTGACCCTTATAACAATTTGGCACTTGTCAAAGTTACTCGGGTATTTCTACTTGCCCATTGCTTCTAACACAATACCTTCAAAACTGTGTTTACTGTGTTTTTTTTAACTGTTTGTTGACTTATATATCTCAACTTGACAGGGGCCACTGTAACGACATAATTACTGTTATTCATATGACCTGTCACTGGTTTAATTGTTATGCCCGATTGGTGTATATACACAAGCATGTCATTTGGCTTATGAAGGGATTATATTATACTAACAATTCTTGTTTAAATGTGCTGTATGCAACTGACAGTGGACACAAATGGCTTGGAAATTGTACTCCTGAAGATGTTGCATGAGCACATTTTTTTACCCATGCACATTTAATCTAAATTGTCTTAGTGACATGTATCACCATTTTAAACAGACAGATAGTATTATATTTTAAATGCATGTTAAGTAAAAGTCATCCGTTTCTCTGGACAGAGATTTTGTGGAGGAAAAGCTGGGCAGTAAGTACGTGATGAGTCGATCGGTTGATTTCGCCATCTCCTTCGAAGAATCAGGAGCTGCCACGCCCATATTCTTTATCCTTTCTCCTGGAGTCGATCCACTAAAGGATGTGGAGAAACATGGTACAGTTGCTTAGATTTTTTTTTTTTTTTATCTGTTTAAAGATGAAACTTTTTAATGGCCTCCTGTTCAAATCCATGGTGGCTCATGGACTGTTGTTTTGGAAGATGTTTCTGAAACAGAAAATACAAGTGTTTCATTTAAAAAAAAAGATAAAATAGACGTCTTGTATCAGGAGGCCAGCTCTGGCTGTCCATGCATTGTGTGATTTGAAAGGGCACATCTTAAAGGCTCCTGGAGGAGTGTGGAGATCGATTAGGCATGGCTGTGTGTGTGAGTGTGACTAATCGAATCATAGCCAAAGTGCACCACAATCAATTAGTAAATGCTTGCCTAAAGAGAGATCCTCTGACAATTGCAATTATATTGAGTGTCTGTATACTGTATATACATGTTTCACGTGTAAATAAAAGGTATAAATTACGTAGTTGCTGCTAAACAATATTGTATCTTGCAGGTCGAAAGCTGGGCTTCACGTTCGACAATAGAAATTTCCACAACGTGTCTCTCGGCCAGGGCCAGGAGGTGGTGGCTGAAAGGACTTTGGATCTAGCTGCACAAGAAGGCCACTGGGTAATATTACAGGTAAAGACAAACGGCTTGCTGTTTAAGCTCACTTTGAAATACACTCCTGACTTCACGACAAAGATCATTCGCTTCCCGATGCCCTTTTTAATAGCAGTTAACCTGCATTTAGCTGATCAGCAGCAGCCTCGCCATGGGAATTCAGTTATGAGTTGTAAGTATGCTAATGTCTTGGTCAGCAATGTGTGTTTCACCCAGTCGCCCAGGCTTCCTCTCTAGTGATTAATGACTCATTTGGTCTGCCAGAATAGTGGGAGAGAGGAATGTGTCCTTACTCTAAGCCAGCATGATGGCCCAACCCCAGGGAGAGATGCGCACTCCACTAATGAGTCTATTAGGTTGCTTCTACTCCATCCAAATGTCAGTGTGAAAACACTCTCCGCTCTCCTGCCCAGCTGCTTATTATGGGTATTAGTTTGGAATGGTTCCAGCTGCTATTGAAAAATGACATATTCGCCAAATGCGTATGGATTGACAGACAAAGAATCAGTACAGTAAGAAAATGGTGTTTTTAATACGGATTATCTACTGGGTTTGGATAAATACTGAGGTTATGGCAACAAAAGCAGAACTTACCACACAGATGGATGACACTGCCATATCTCTTTGCAACAGGACTGCATTTTTAACTTTCTAAAGAAGCACCAGTACTGAATCCTAATGGCCCTTATTGGCAGCTGGAAATGGCAGCAGTGGACAGAATGTGAGCGTTCTTCCTTTAAATCCCCGAGCTTTTCTACAGCATATCACATACCTCAGGAACTCCAGGCGAGGAGACGAGTGGTTGTTTAATTACTTTTGCATAGCAGTGCAGATCGGTTTGTTTAGAGTAAATTCTTTCCCCTCCCGTAAGAAAGCTTCCACTATATGCCTCTCCCTCCACTAATCACCCACCCCACCACCCATTTGTTCCTCAAAAGTTCATGGAAGCTCAGCGGGTCAATGGAAAGTTCCCCTCCAGTGAAGGTTAATTATATTGCAGCACACAGAGCCCAGTCGACCAAAATGCAGAAAAGCACTTGCTGTGGAGAGGCAATCAATTGCAGAGATTGGAAGAGAAAATCCACAGTCTTGGGAATCAAGTGGCCTAAACTGGATGGACTTCCCCTCACCCCCCTCCCTCCCTTGCCTCATGTTCCGAAATGTCCTCTTAAAGGCCTACAATGAGCTGTGAATTGGAGAGCATCAAAAAGGAACAAGGTGAGATACCTCAGGGCAGGAGAAAAAAAGCATTATTGGAGAAAAGGCTGCCATGGCAGCATTCAACTTTTAATGAGTTTTTCCAAGAAAAGAAGCAATGCCGCACATTATGGTTTATTCTCAGACTGTGTCACTGCTTAGCACCTACAGCTCACGCTCACATTCTGGTGCCATTTTGATGCCAGTGTATACGTCAGTGTTGTACCAGCATAATGTACCATGAATTGTGCTCTTAGTGGAGGCTGTTATTTTTACTTAGATGCTCAAGTTCTGTTCTGACGGCACTTTTTTTTTTCTTCCCCTCCTGATTATTTAATTATGTTGTTAACAGGTTATGCTAATGAATCAGACACAGTAATTGTATAATCACTTCATACAGCTCCAAAGCCGCTGATTGCAAACTCCGACACATCTCCTCTTCCATGAATGCAGACACCACAGATGTGGCGTCTCCCTGCTGGGCGAGCGCTTGATAAGCCAACGTGTTTAGCCAGGGGAAGGCGAAAAAAAGGACACACTCTGCATGCTGGCAAGCCGCAATAAAGTGCAATAACAGCAAGTACGCGTTGTTAGCAGCAATCAAAACACCTCTTCTCCGACAGCGTGGATAACTTTCTCTCATCTCTGAGTGCTGAGAACATCGAGGGTCGGCGCTTTTCTTTCACAAAGAATTCATTTCCACTTGCTCTCTGTCACTCTGTGCCCTTTAGAAACAATGCGGAAAAATTTGCGCTGACGAGTTAGAAATTGTTTTGTGCTCTAAAGTGGTGTGGTGGGATCCCATCATCCCAATCAACTCCGATTTAACGTTTTTCTAGGAAAATCATCTGACCAAGTCTTTTGATCACAACATGTATCGCCCTTCATGTAACAAGAGAAATCTTTTCAGGGTCACTATCGTTGAATCCATATTTAATTCACACTTCAGTGTAAATGAGTCATGCAAATTTTTATGCCAAGCACAAAAATGAAAATTTAACAATCTGCAGGTCATAGAACTACCACCATTAAGATCCGGATGACAACACGCCCTCTTCGTAATCTAATCACATATTAATTTCTTTTTTTCTTCCACCCAGAACATCCACTTGGTGGCCAAGTGGCTGGGCACTCTGGAGAAGAAGCTGGAGCAGCACGCCAATGCCAGCCACCAAGATTTTCGAGTCTTCATCAGCGCCGAGCCTTCGTCTTCCCCTGAGGGTCACATCATTCCGCAGGGTATTCTTGAGAACTCTATCAAAATCACCAACGAGCCACCGCTGGGCATGCATGCTAACCTGCACAAAGCTTTGGACAACTTTAACCAGGTACACCAAGACAAGTAACATATGGTGCATGTAAAACATATGGCGCGGCAATCTTTTATCTGTCATCTTACAAGCGAGGATTTTCAGACACACTCAGACAAAATCCAATTACAGATGTTTGTTTAAAGCACATCTTAGACAGAATTAAAAAACTCGAGTGCTTTCGGAATAGCTCCGTTTTTACCCTCAATCTGGGCTTGCGCATATCACCCTGGTAGTCGTCTAAAAGATTTGGGTTATTGTCATGGCTAATGATGATTAAAATTCGGCATGTCTTGTCAGTGAAACCCAACCGATGCCATTAGCCTTGAGTTTGCTCTGAGCTCTTTTCGTGCTTTGCCAAGCTGATGGATATCTATCAGATAAATGCTATACTGTGCGACGTGCCGACGTTGTAACTTTCCTCTGTTAAATGGTTTCCGCTCCAGTCATGTACGAGCCTTGAAAGCAAATCAGTGCTGTAGAAAATAAACGCGACCTAATTGTCTCACCAGCTCTAGGAGGCTGCAACATTCTAAAAACAAAAACTGCTTTTCTATATTGACATTTTCAGCAGCCAGAGCAACTTGGTGGTTGAACCAATTTCTTCCTGTCGAAGGACTGATATATGCGATTGATATCGGCGGTATACACTGCTCACACCACCTGATCTAAAAAGCAATAAACATTACTACCAGGATATTTTGTGCAGTTTATATTGCATTCTAATGGTCCAGTAAAGGTACATTAAGATTCTAACTATTGGTAATGCGAAAACTACTGGTAGTATATTTTTATTAGTTTCTCCCTCTGTACCTGGAACCATATCTGCTTCACACTTTACATATTTTATGTGCGAGGGTAAAAAAAAAAAACAAGAGTGAAGTGAAAAAGTGAGAAAACACTGTTCTATGCAAAAGTACATTAACAGTTTTACAGACGATATAGAAGCTAATATGGATTTTATTTAACATTTTACAATTAACAGAAATCAGAAAACATTTTTAAAACAAAAGTAAAAAATAAATAATGGGGAGGGACAGAAATTAAGATAGACATACACACAACCACACATACACACACAAAGTGAGTCAAACATTATTTTTGGCTGTAAAATTTATTTTAATTAACCTTTAGAAAAATACATATACATACGTTTTTCGGCATAATCTTCGTGCTTTTCAATTTTATACTTAAAATACTTTGTTCATCTGTCAACAAGCTTTTGTATTTCGTCATAAAAAAATTTTAAATCTGAGCTGTGAGCCACAAAATGTCTTTGTCCTTGTAGAGCTGCTTTCAGGGGACCAAACAGGACTATGTCTGATAGAACACAATCAGGACTATAGTGAGGATGCTTTAACACCTCAAAACAAAGTTTTTGCAGAATGTCGACAGTGAGTGCGGACGTGCATCGTCACATTACCCTTGGATAGCAGTCCTCTGCATTTAATAAGAGGTTTAAGCTTTAGCTTTTAAATAAGCATCTCACTGTAACAATCACTCTTGAGTGTTGAATCTTTTTCCTGATATTGTTTCAATACTGACCCTTAAAAATCCCAGAAAACGATAAGACACAATTTTGGCTCACATTGCAATTAAAAATGAAAACAAAATCCCGTTGATGTAAAACAATCCCACTTGCACATCAGTGACTGTGGAAAGAGTAGCCTTGAACGAAAAGCGCTGATAAGACATTGAAGGTGACATATGTTTTAAAACCAGAGTGCGGATAATTTTTGACTCACCCTCATATGGGTATATACAGTATGTGTGTGTGTGGGTGTGTGTGTATCTGTGTGTGTGTGTGTGTGTGTGTGTGTGTGTGCGTATGTGTGTGTTTGTGTGTGTGAGTGTTTGTGTGTGTGTGTGCATGTGTGTGTGTTTTGTGTGTGTGTGTGTGTGTGTGTGTGTGTGTGCTTCCCCAACGCCTTTGCATTTGTGGCTAATAATGCCCAAATGGTATCTCTTTCCTTTTGCACTATACAATGCTACATGACAGTTTATTTTAATCCAAGCCCTCATTTTTAATGCTTTTTCGCCTTGACACACCCACGAGAAACAGTATTTTAATCACAAGGACGTTATTCTCTTTGGATATTCATATTCAATTAACATTTTTAAAATAACCAGACCCCCCCACCCCAGGTAAAACGTGATGCTGCTCGTTTTCTTTGAGCCTCTCAGCTGTGCGCTAGAGGAGGAATGCAGTGCTTTCAGTCGTATTCACCCCAGTGAAGCTGTGTTTGGAATCTTAATGCGTCCTGTGTCTGAATGAGAGGCTCTATAACTCCACCTTTAGCTCAGCTCTCGCGTCGAACATACTAAGTGTTCTACAGCCTTCGTTGCATGATACGTATAGGAGATGTCTTCGCAATTTATGTGGTGTTACTGGTGTGTCTGGCGAAGAAACTTTCCTGTGAGACCAGTTGCCATTTATTTCTTTTACGCCCACCTGATCCCTGTCGTTAGAGTCATCTTTAATAATGAGCCGGGGGAGGGCAGGATTGTTAAGCACAGCGATAAGTGATAACAATTAAGAACATCTCAGACGTTACTGAATCTGGTCCAATCATTTGTCTTCCCTAATGAACTATGTAGCTCTGCTGGGAGCTGTAAAGGAAAATGGACACTGGCAGGTGGTTAGTGATAATAGCAATAATAATAAAAACAATTGTAATAATATAAAAAAAATAATAATAATAATGATGCTAATAATAATAATGATAATAATAATAATAATAATAATAGTATTTATATGAAGGCATTCATATATCTTTCATCCAAAAAAATACATAAGTAAATTGTCGGGAATTTGAAGAGGTGAGGATGCAGATGTTGCATTCTTTTTGCTAAACATCATGCTGGACAAATGTGAGAAATGGACACATTTGTGTCAAAATAGACTAACCAATTCATAAGAATCAGATCTCAACTGCAGACATAATCCTGGTCCTGTGACCAGCAGCTGATGGGAGCTTTAATTCAGCGCCTCTGTGCTGCTCAGCATTAATTAATGAAGTAACAAAGTAGTGAGTGAAGGAAGGAAGGAAAGAAGAAAGGAAGGAAGTAGCAAAATTTAAACAACTTGCAGCTAAATTAAATACAAATTCTAAAGATTAAAGACAAATATTAAAATAAATCTACTGCTTGGCCAAAAAAAATTTACCAGTTAAAATTAAAAAGGGAAATACTTAAGAGGCTTTGTTTGCATAATTACTGCAGTGATTCATATGTTTAAATTGGCAACAATTCTTTTAACCCTAACTGATGCCATGAGTGATATTTCTTTCACAAGCATATTGGGAGATCCTGTTCAGGGAAAACGATTTCAGTGTTTCAGGGGGGAAAATATTGGCTTTCATTATAGAAAGAAAACAACTAGGGTGAAATTACTGGGATTATGTTAAGACTAGAACTAGAAGAAATGTTTTTTTTTAGTAAAAGCATTCCTACATGCTCGGTGTAACGAGAGCTCAAAGGATTGGGACTAAACAGCTGTGTGTCAAATCAGAAAACATATGGCAATAAAATGAAGTCTCACTGCCTGATTGCGCTAAATGTAATCAAAGCTCTCTTCGACATTGCTAATTGAAGATGCTGCATGCATGTCATGTGAGATAATATACAGTATACTCATCTAAATATACAGTATTAGTCAAGGGTTATTTTAAGACACGAAGTTCAGCAGTTCTGGAACAGTTAGACAATACTAAAGTTGCACAATACTGTTAAGTGCTTTAAAAAGTAAAACAAAACATCAAGCACCATAATGAAACCGGCTCTTATGAAAACCTTGCCAGAAAAACAGGACCAAGCCTTCAAAAATCCTGAAAAAATAACCAAATGAACAACAGATCAGATTAGTGCCATTGTGAAGATATATCATCTCAATATAACCTGTTCAAAAGATGTTAAGCATTGTTTTACAGTGGAGAAAGAAATAAAAATCAGGAAAGACTATGGAATTAAAAGGTGTGTCCAGACTTTTTTAAATGGTACTGTATATATGATTTCTAATATTGACCTGCATCAAACAACCAATAATAACAATACAGTACATTCACTTTTATAAGTGTATACTTAATGCTTGATTTTCTTTTCCTGACTTTTTCCCATAAATTATTTCTTTTTGACAGGACACGTTGGAGATGTGCGCACGTGAAAATGAGTTTAAAGGCATCCTGTTTGCCCTGTGCTACTTCCATGCCGTGGTAGCTGAACGGCGAAAGTTTGGCCCTCAAGGCTGGAACAGGAGCTATCCGTTCAACACCGGTGACCTCACCATCTCAGTCAATGTCCTCTATAACTATCTGGAGGCCAACAGTAAGGTGAGGACCAAATGCCACAATTACAGCTGGAAAGAAACAGATTTGAGGATGAAATAAAGAGTGAAAAAGCGAAAGGAAGAATAAAAGTGAGAGAGGGTAAAAACAAGGCTTGTTGACATATGCCCTGCCTGCAGAAAAGCGAGTTAGGCTTTTGCTGAAGCTGGTGAAATTACCCTTCTCTACCCACGCACCATCCTACTCCAAATCGAAAAGCTTTGCCCTTTACTACACGAAGCCATTCCACATTTCAGAGGTTGCTTATATGTGATAAAACTACAATAGAAATAAGTCTTGCATTTCCCATGAACCACATATAAAAAGATATAGTTTTCAGGAAGCATTATATATTTATTTAGTTGGATTCAAGAAAATGTAATATTATTATTTTTTTTTTGTATTTTTAATTTTGCCCTCATGCTACAATTAAATTATTGGTATGTCTGCAAATGGTAATACTGAGATATTAAGCTCTTGTATCTAATAAAGACTTTCAAGCAAGATTGGCATGCAGCCTAAGAGTTCCCCACCGACTTTATCTTCCGTGGTCACAGAGCTCATATTATACACCTCTTACCTGGAAGAGCACTTTATCTGTCAGCTGTATGCCGGACAGTATATATTAGCCTAATCACATTACACTCAACAACGGCCCATGCAGGAGCTCCAGAGACACAGTGGGGTTGCTATGCCACTGTGCCACTCTCTGGTAAGTTTTTGGTGTTGTTCAAACTGGAAAATAATAGCTAATAAGTGTTAAAAACGATGACTTAAATTACTGCAATGCAGAAATAAGAAAATATGGCAGAGGAGATGATCAGTAGGATGTTCACCTTAATTCAATTTGGAGACGTAGAAGAAGCTGGACATGCGATTCTACCAGGTGTAGACATCTCCAGGCCATTTAGTAACCTGGGGAGATGCAAATCAGGCTACACATCTACTGTATACCTACCAATTTCTGTATGAACAACCTACTGTACAGCGTAGGCTTAAAGCAAAAGCATAAATCAGCTGTTAGAGATTAGCACTGTTCCACCTTCAGTTTTGGGTGTTTGAATCTTGCATGTTCTTCCTGTGCTTATGAGTCTCCTCGGGGTACTCTGTTTCCTTCCATAGTCGAAATACATTTAATCATATTGTATTTTAAATTGTTTTTTGTTGTTTTTGGGTGTGTGCGTATGGTGGGGGTGTTGTGCCCAGAAATTGGTTGGCATCCCATCCAGAATGTACCATTCCACCTTGTGCCTAATTTCCCTGGGATAGGCTCCAGTTCCCCATGACCCAACACAGAATAAACAGTGCACTGTAATTACCAGATGGATGAAATCTATTTGAACTGAAATTTTCTTTGTCTTATTTTTTTTTTGTAATGTCTCCTTCAATACCTATCCAAAACCTTTCGAGCTTAATTAGAGTTGCTATATTTCCCTCTCCAAAAGGTATGTCAATATTAAAAAATCAAGGTTACTCATTTTCAAAGTCGGCTTATGCAGAGCTGCTTAAGTTAATCACCTGTTTGTAGTTCAACCCTGAGGTTGCCGAACCTTTTTTCGAGAAGACACTGTAAGTGTTGCCTTTACTCTTGCAAAATGATGGGATAGAAAATGCAGACTCAAGAAGCCTACATATAGATTTTTTCGCTCTTACTTTCTTTTTCAACTTTTAGCAATATGGCTTCCATAATTGTTCTTCTGGAGCAAATAACTTGATCCAGCACCTTATATCTTTTTGCATATCATTTTTAATCATATCATCTGACAGTTTACTGAATGCAGAACTTACGCTAACTTAGAGCATAAGATAATAGATAAGGGTTATACAATATAAAAGTGTTTGCAGGACATGTTGCAGGCTATTTAATCTTACTTTTAATAATGCTAATTTTTTTGTTAACACAACACACTCTTCTGTAAAAATAAAAAAGGCATCTAACTTGACCAACATTTTTGGCATGGTAACAGATAACTTCGATTTTATTTGTAAAAAAAAAAAAAAAAAGAAAAGAAAAGAAGAATTCTACAATATTAATTGCTTCGTCATATTTATGTTTTAATGTATATATTAATTGTGCCTTAAATGGCTTTCCACATACTTTATAGTACAGTATCTGCTTTCAGTAAAAGAAAAAAAAATCACCCCACATTTTCACCACTGTTAGTAAAGTATGATGTAATCATGTTGGGAAAACGTGTCATTTGATAAAATGCATTTTTTGTAACAGATGGTAGTGGAAATATTTGCCGTTTAAGCCTTATTGTATGCAGGTTGTGTTGTGCAATATAGCACTGTTTACTGCATAGAACATTAGAAATGAGCTCAGAGATGTAATGCAGTCTCCAGAGTGGAAATCTCGAATGTGTTTTCTGTTTTTTGTGTTTTGTTCAGGTTCCATATGATGACCTTCGTTACCTCTTCGGAGAGATAATGTATGGTGGCCACATCACAGATGACTGGGACCGAAGGCTGTGCCGCACCTACCTGGAGGAGTTCATCAAGCCTGAGATGATGGAGGGGGAGCTGTACCTGGCCCCAGGCTTCCTACTGCCTGGGAACATGGATTACAACGGCTATCACAAGGTAAATGCACCTCCTGCCACCTCTTTCCCACAGAAACAGAATGAAAGTGAGAAATCCCTCAAGGGCTGTGTACCCGGTGTTATTTTTGCAGAAAGAAATGAATGTAGGGAAAATGCCATCAAGCCTGGTTATTGTATCATCATGCACAGTGGGTTGGGATAAAATAGTATTGAAATAACTGAACTATCCCAGAAGTTCTAATTATAGGTGTTTTCAAAAAAATCAAAGAAATGATAATGCTTTAAAACACATCTTCATTTCAATTATGTTCTACCATTTGTTTTTCTGTATATACTGTATAATTATGCTGTTTATTTCAGTTATGGATAATATGGGTAGTTTTGGTTCTAGAATTTTGTGACATCGCAAATTAACTACCATATACAAGATCAAGATAAAAAAAAGGTTATAACTGCTGAATACAGCTAAGGTGGGAAATTAAAAGGCATACCATTCCACACAGTAAAATCCCCAATGTTGATTTGTTGATTTAACACTTTCAGGGATTTGAGTATGCTGGAGCATTTTAAACATTGTAAAGTGTTATTTCAACATTCTACTGTAGGTGTTAATTAAACACTGGAGATTTTGGAGATTTTACTGTGAGGAAGCCAGAAAAAAAGATGTAACTGGCTTCTGGATGAAATATTAAATAAAGCCAAGCAAAGAGAATCTGCCAAAGTGGCAGGTAAACAGAAAGAAGTAAGAAGATTAAACATGGATTTTCAGAGGGAAGCGAGGAAAGACAACAAAATGTACTGGGACCAGTAAAACAAGGAGCTTGAAGACGACAGCACGAAGAATTGTATTTGCGCAACTCAACAGGATTTAAATGACATTTAACGCCTGCAAAAGCATTATCAAATACAAGAAAGGAAAAGCCACCCTTGAGGAAGACGTGGCAGGGGTGATGACCCAACTGCCAAATAAAAAAACCCAGGTTGATCATTACAAGAGTGCAGTGAATACCAAAAGAACATCCACAAGTGCTTCATCAACTACGATTTTTGACTGTATGGATCATGATAAACTGCGGAATGTCCAGCAAGACCACTGGGAGCCAAAACATTTGGTCAAAATGGTGCAGTTGTTGAAAAAGAAGTCAGTGTGTGATCTATTCCCCTTACTTATTCAGCCTGTATGCTGAAATGTTTATGAGGAAGTTGGAGATTGAAGAGTCAAGAATCGGAATAAAGACCGGAGAAAGAAACATCAATAATCTTCAAAATGCTGATGAAAAGATCCTTCTCTCAGAAAGCGAAGAAGGCCTGAAACATCTGATCAAAAGAAACAAACAAGAAAGCAAGAAGGTTAGCCTCCCCCTGAACATCAAAAAGACCAAGATCATGTCCACTGCAAGGAAAGGAAATGTCAAAAGCAATTGCCTGTTAGCAGATCGATAGAGGCGGTGAAAGCAGTATAGCAATAAAGCACTGAGTCACATTGGTATTCACAGCACTGATGAGCTTAAACCAAACATGTAAAAGCAAGGACGTCAGGCTAGTAATGAAATGCTGATTAGTTCATGCCATCATGTTGCCCGTAGCTACATGTGGCTGTGATAATCAGACCATGATAAAGCTAGACTGGAGGAAAAATGACTCATTTGAGCTGTGGTGTCGGAGGAGACTCCTGCGCTCTCCGTGGTCAGCAAAGCTAACGAACAAGGAAGGACTGCAACCTATAAAACCACACTAGCCATATTCACTGAAGGGTAAAATGAAAAAACTCAGGATCTTTTTTTTTCTGCAATGTCATGTGATGATCATGTGTGGTCAAGTTCAAATTGGTGAAAACAGTTATGTTTCGATTCTTTATGAGGAAAAGAAAACCGGACTGCCAAAAAATATGGTGTTTAAAGGGAATCAAATAATAATAATAATAATAATAATCATTTGCAATTCACAGCCATTTACAATTAGAACCTCAAAATCTTTGTTAATTAAACTGATGATGTCCTGAAAAAACTTAAATATATACTGTAGACCTCTTAGTCTTTCTTGCAAAAGAATATTTCCTGCTTGAACATTTTTGAAAAACTAAAGTATATTTTTAGAAGTTTAGCTGTATATTTTATTATACCAGACGACTGTCTGAGTTTTTTTTTTTTTTTTTTTTTTTTTTGATGCATTCACTAAGATATTGTAAATAGTATAGGAAGCCTTCTATGCGTTTATAAAGCCTATTTTTTTCTAAAATGATGAATGTTTGTCACATCTTAATTCGGTTATGCTTAGTGAGATTTTAAGCCTAACTGTATTATGCTGAAGTTGTGCTAAGATAAAGTGCTAAAGCATGTGGCATTTTTCCAAAATCGCAGAAATACCTGAGGCATATTATAAACTGTATTATAATGTTTATGTATTTGAAGCCTACATTCCTACAGCTGGTTTATAAGTCCTATGAAGGGAAAATCAGTTAAAATGTTTTGACAGACTGGGGCGATTTTTACTCATTCCACTTTAAATGAATAACAACAAAAAAAAAACTTTACTTAATATGGACAAATGCTGAGATCGAAAAATATGTACATATTTACAAAAAGCTACAATATGCATATCACGCCTAATTGATTTTTTTGACTGGATTTCAGGTTTCTTTTTATACAGCTGATAATTATAACAATTGTAAGAGGTCGTTTTTTGCAGACTTCTTCTGTAGAGTAACTACCGATACTACTATGTTTGAAGTATTCTGATTTATTAGTCAATACAGCTTACAGACCAGACTGTGCACTTTTTTATGTACATCTGTAACATCTGCAACTCAAGGTCAAATATGCCCGCAGGGAAAGTTACAAATTTTCAGAGTTGGGTTATATATCTGTATGAAAGTGCAAGTGATTTGCAAGTGCAGTTCATGCCTTCAAAATTCAAGCCAGTTTTTATTAAGCAGAAATATACAAGAAGAATTTCCAGTAGTGTCTAGACCATCAACTTAAAATGTTAAGCACTTGCAATTTAACCCACTAAAATATCTATCCATTAACCCACCCAGAAACCTATGTAGTCTAACTAGGGAGGATGGAGGCCAATGGTGACCATTGTAACTATTCCTATTCGCACAACCGTGGTAGAGCAACATTCACACAGTATGGGCAATTTGGAAACACCTAATCTGCATGTCTATGGACTGTGGGAAAAAACAGGAGTATTCGGAGGAAACCCACCAAGCACAGGGAGAACACGCAATTTCCATGCACACAGACCGATTCAGGAATCGAACCTGGGACCCGGAGGTGCAATGCAACAGTGCTAACCTCTAAGACACTGTGTCACCACTGAAATATCAGGGATAGTATATGGGTCAATGACATGACGCCCCCTTTTCCTGTCCGGGTTAATTTTATTTTGCAGAAAAAACTAAAAAATAAATACATAAAAATTTCTTATCTACTTGTTATACCTTCTTTACCTACTAAACCACTCTAACTTCTTCAAATTTTTTAGTTTTTCATCATTTTTCTGCTATCCGAAGTGCCAAAACACCATATGGGGCGACCGTCCTACCTTGACTTTAGTTAGGACAACTGGTTTAAAAACACTTTAAATCAACTTAAATATATCTCTTTTCCTAGTTGGCATAATTTTAAACATGTTTTACATCCATTGACAAAACTATAAAGCATTTGCTCATATATTTTTATCATGATATACAAACGAATGTTGTCCGAATTATGTTGATTCTATCCATTTTATCCGGGGCGACCATCAACAAACCACAATTTTGGGACCTTTATTTTAAAAAACATCTCAAGGATGGGATACTGCATCAGCCAGACACAAGTGAAGACCCCCTGGAAACAACTGTATAGTAAATCAGTCTCTCTCATTTAGTAAGAAAAAGCTGTTTTTTAACGGCTGTGATGTCGTAGTCACTTTTGGTCATCATGTGGGGCGACCACCCCAAAACTGTGAATTATAATTTTTTTCCACAAATCTATATTTTGATGATAAATTTGATAGTGCTTTGTCACTAGAAGAAGCTAGTTTGGTTTCTGAGGCTAACTGTTAGCCTGTTATACTTGAGTAAACTTGAAAACATCATATGGGGCGACCGAGTATCATGTGGGGCGACCACTGCTAAATGTTTTAAATGATAGATATATGTCCTATATTTGTTTTCATATTCTATACATCAATTATATACATAGAGTTAATTGTTTAAGTATAATTATTTGTATATTTTATCTTTTTTTTTTTTATTCAGCCATTTTCCATTCCTTTTATAGGGATAAACATTTATTTTAACTGGATAATGAAGGAGACTCTGATATTATAGAATAAACTTGTGAAATAATGGTTTTCATAAAATGAAAGGGCACTAAAGTTTATCTTTCTTCATCAGTTACTTACTGATATGAGTTCAACTAGTCTTAATGATACATAAAAATGTAAATTCTGAGATATATTATGGTCGCTCCAGATGACTTTTAAGGCTTTTTTTTTTTTTAAAGTCTTATCCGTCAATGACCCATATGCAAAATGTCATGTTAGTTACTAATAAAAGTAATAAAAGGTAAAATTATTAGTTACTTTTTTAGTAAAAGTAATGCTGTACAGTATATTACTACTGTATTATTTATTACCATTCTATAACAGTAATATATAACTATTACTGAGAAGTGCAAAACAAAATAACTAAATCAAAAAACAAGATAAGAAATTCCAAAACAAAACAGCAAAATCGAAAACAAAATAAAAAAAATTCAAAAACTAAAAAATATAACTGAAAACAAAATGACAAATTCAAAAAACAAACAAAAAAAATTTAACCAGGAAAAAGAAAAAAAATTAAAATATAAATAACAGACCTGAAAACAAAATAAAACCTAAAACAACATAACAAATCAGAAAAAAAAACTCAAAATGAGAAAACACAACAATTTAGTCAAACCACAAGAGGTAGGTATAGTTCATTAAATTCTTTATCGCTAATTAGAAGAAACATCTGTCTTAAGACATACTGTACTAGAAGTACTCTCAAGTCAAGTAAAAAAAAAGAAATTTTAAAGCACATTTAACATAACTTAGTTAACCAAGATGTACAATCCTAAAATACTGAAATGAATCCTTAAATGAAAATACATTTAAATGTCCATTAGGCTGCAGTACGTCCTGTTTTTGTGTAAAAGATTTGTCTCGTCCAATCAGTGGTAAGAATAAACATGCCCATGTGTGGTTTGCAAATGAAATTCTTACCGCTGTCTTGAGTGGCAGATGTGTTGTCCAATCAGCGGTATAAATTTCATTCGCAACTAAGCACATAAAATTAAATCACAGTTTTAGACGCCAAATGTACCGTTTGCCCAAGTTCTTTAGGTCTTCTCTGTTAGTGGGTCTTCTCTGAGTTCTTTAGGTCTTCTCTGTTTTACTCAGACATTTAGAACCACACCAATAAATATTTAACAAATTATCATAATTATTCTTCAAAAATTAAAATGCTGTTTCTAATGTTATTTAGGCCAGCAACACAACAAAAAAACATAATATATTACAAGGATGCTCCCTCCACCAAAACTAAAATAAAATAAATAACTAATTGGGAACATTGAATGGTAAAATATTTATTAATAAATAATATAATTTATTAATAATGCCCAATATATACATTTTAGGGTATTGTTACATCAGAAAAAGTGTGTATACACTTCAGTTTGAATCACACAGCTAGACATGTGCAGCTCTAAAATAACCTCTGAGCAACTGTTAAGTTTTGGTTACTGGTATTGACAGTATTGGCAGAATAACAGAACACGGTTATGAGACCGTATAAAAAACCTTTATTTCTCCATATAATCCCCTGTTCCTCTAATGCACTTATTCCAGCCAGCATTCTATGATCAGACATTCCATTCACTGGATTTTCATGCACAACAAAATTTCATCAGAAGTCCTGGTTTGACTTGAACACCCCTTATACAGTATGTGTTTCTTATAGTTGCTGTGTTAAGGCTACATTCACTTAAATTAACTTCAAAGTGTTCATTCACTTAAGCTATTGTTTGTGTGCTGACTTTCTGTGGTGTCTTTTTTGTGTTGCATTCCTTACTTTAATTTTATTTTCTGTATATTTATAATAGCAATCTTGCTGAGCAATTTAACCCATGCTTCCATGACACATAAATACTTTGCTGTTTTGATCTCTCTTGTTTTTTTGTTTTTTTTTCCCAGTACATCGATGAAGCACTGCCCGCAGAGTCGCCCTATCTGTACGGCCTACATCCTAACGCTGAAATTGGTTTCTTGACTCAGACATCTGAGAAGCTCTTCCGCACTGTTCTTGAGATGCAACCCAGAGACGGAGGCTCTGGGGAAGGCAGCGGCACCTCCCGGGATGAGAAGGTGCGCACATATTAAAGTGTTCCCAACAAAACAGCAAGAAGCAAAACTTTTTGTGTCATAAAATGACGAAACATGAACAGATGAAATGTTGTTGCTGTGCTGTTTTTTCCCCTAGCAGTCTACTGTCGTTTGCTGTTATGTACATTACGAGTGCAAGCTGTTCCCATTATTAGCCATTATTCACAGTATATTCTCAACTCTGTATTTCATGGCCTCTTTTTTTTCCACCCCAATTACCATCATCATTGGGGTGAAAAAAAAAAACCCTGACTAGGGTCATCTACCTTTAAAGGGGGTCATCTTCATTACACTGCCGTTTTTAATCCAGAGACAGAAGGCTCTCCTGTCTGAAGAGGCTAAGTGAAGCTAATTCCCCAGAAGTGGGCCCGGTTCAGTTAGCTTTGACATTTAAGAGATTAGATATGGGTGCTGTGGAAGTGTGTCTTGATGCATTATGACAGATGACCTTTTTAAGCTAATATTGGGATTTGTAAGCAATCACCATTTTGCATTAAACAGGTCAGAGACAAACACTTCTTTTTTTTTCCTCCTCGAAATATTGACCATTTTATACGTTTCCTCTCTTGAGTCCATAATAGCCTGATGTTCAAGGAACAATTAGGGAAAGACGAAATATACACATAAATGTTACAGATTTGGACATCTAAACTGGCCCTCCATGGCTCACTGAAATGTTTCCATGTTAAAGGTGAAAACCGTCCTGGATGAGATCCTTGAAAAACTTCCAGAGGAGTTTAACATGACGGAGCTGATGGGGAAATTGGAGGAGAGGAGCCCGTACGTGGTTGTGGCCCTTCAAGAGTGTGAGAGGATGAACATCCTGACCCAGGAGATCAAACGTTCAGTCAAAGAACTGAACCTTGGACTGAAGGTACTGTTCAGAAGAGATACACTCATGTATGTACAACTATAATGTATGAATATTGATTTTCCTGGTGTGTGGGCTATTAGGATGTATTTGTCTCATTGCTCTCTTGGTCAATCTGATAGCGTGACATTTCAAATGTTCTGTGAGTGCTCCATTACAGGTCGTTCAGGATAAATGAAATTTAAGCACCAGGGTGCTACAAATCGATTGCGCTGCTCATTCGAAAGCTATTTTAAGTGCATTATATCACTGAATGCCATTACACTCTTGATTAAGGAGAAGTGTGGGCCGTTTAAACCTTGCCAAAATGAAATCTGATTTACTAGGGATTGCTACTATTGCGATTTAATTCTTATCAGATGTAAAACAGTTCAAGTGTTACAATGCTCATGATGATGATCGTCTCTGTCTTTGGTAAATACTTCTATAGCATTTCATACGCGAGGCCAAATCCACATTGTAAAAATTGTAGTAATAAATTTGTTCACTACTACTGCTACTGAGTAGGAATTATTATTATTAATATTATTATTATTATTAATGAACCTCCAACTCGCCATGCTTCTCTTTCAGGGTGAGCTCACAATGACCAGCGACATGGAGACCCTCCAGAACTCCATCTACCTGGAGCAAGTTCCAGACTCCTGGAGCAAACGCGCGTACGCATCCACATGTGGCCTGGCGCTCTGGTTCACTGACCTGCTGTGTCGAATCCGTGAGCTGGAGAACTGGACCTCAGACTTCAATTTGCCCTCTGCTGTTTGGCTTGCTGGCTTCTTCAACCCGCAGTCCTTCCTTACAGCTATCATGCAGTCGACGGCCCGGCGCAACGAGTGGCCTCTTGACAAGATGAGCCTGCAGTGCGATGTCACCAAGAAGACTCGAGAAGAGTTCAGCTCCGCGCCGCGTGAGGGAGCATATGTACATGGCCTCTTCATGGAGGGAGCACGATGGGATACACAGGTAAAGTAATGGTTTGGAAAAAAAATATTTGCAGAAATTTTATAGATTAGAAAAGATTAGCTCACATAAGTTGGTTAAGTTAATTTTAGCCTTTATTTGTCACATATACATTACTGTGCAGTGAAATATATATATATAGCATAGCTGGGGTCATAGCGTAGGGTCAGCCATGATACAGCACCCCTGGAGCAGATAGGGTTAAGGGCCTTGCTCAAGGGCCCAACAGTGGCAACCTGGATGAGTTTGGGCTCGAACCGCCAACCTTCCGATCAGTAACTCAGGGCCTTAACACACTGAGCCACCACTGCCCCATAGATTGAAAATATGAATTGTGGGAAGATGAGAAGTGGTTCAGATTGAAAGTGATTAAGTCATAAATGTTTAAGTGATTAAGTTTTAACTGGTACTGTAGATCAATGTGTGAAAAGAAAAAAGAAATTAAATAGTAAAAAAAAATACACTAAAGCTGGTCAGGTACTTGCACTGGACTGAAAATGAGAGTCGAAAAAAGTTGATTCCTCAAGACTATGTTCAAACATCCAAAAAATCAGGCTCTTTGAAAGCTCTTAGCTCAAGTCTTTTGCACAGTACTGTATGTGACAGCAGCGTGATACTGTACCTACAATCACACAGAAACCAGAGTTTCAGTTAATATTCACATCAGCCACCAGAATGGGGGAGAAAATATGACTCAGTGACTTTCACTGTGGCATGGTTGTTGGTGCCAGATGGGCTGGTTTGAGTCTTTCAGAAACTGCTAATCCCCTGGGATTTTCACTCAGAAGAGTCTCTCGAGTCAGACACAGTATGATGCGAAGAGAGAAAACATCCAGCGTGTGGCAGAAACTGATGAGAGAGGTCAGAGTAGGATGGCAGAATGACCGGACTGGCTCGAGCTGATGGGAAATTGACAGCAACTCAAATGAAACACTCGTTGTAACCGTAGTGAGCGGAAAAGCATCTCGGAATGCACGACACATCAAACTTTAAAGCGAACAAGCTACACAAGAGTACACCGCGTTCCTCTCCTGTCAGCCAGGAACGGGAAACTGGGGAGACAGTAGGCACAGGACTGCTGCTTATGGTATGTTTTTGCTATTCTGTATACGCTTTACAGACTGTTGTGCATAAAAATCTGAAGATTAGGTCTGTTTTACAGCAACAACCAAGTCACTGAGATTACATTTTATTCCCTCTTCAGTTCAATCTGTTTCAAGCTCTTGACTTCCATGATTTTATTCCTTGTACTGCTGGTACATGATTAGCTGATTGGATAATTGCACGAATGAGAAGAGGAAGCTGTACTTCTAATACAGAGTCTGGTGAGTGTAGACAGGCTTAAAATGGCCTACATTACAAACAGTTATACTGTATCATATCATAAGCCAGACATCAATGTGTGCTAGTAGGAGAGGCTGAGGTGTGGCATCTGCTACTGATTTAATTGAGATTTATACAAGAATTAATATCTCAAACAAATGTATTTCTGCGAAAATTATTTTAAATTGTTAAGTGCAGTTGACCATAAATGCATGGCATGGTGTGTATGCATCATTACATAATATATTTAAATGAAAAATAAAGTGTTCGACATTCACATCCATACCTGTTGTCGTGGAAAGATTAGAATACGAGTAGGAGACGTTTAGTTTTAATCTATAAAAAAGGCAACATCTGTCAAGGGCTAGAGCAGACACCCGTCAATATGTGTGTGCGAACACACACACAAACACACACACACACACACACACACACACACACACACCTACCCCTCGAGAGCCATGTATAGGTCTTACATTCCTCAACGATTCTCAATTCACTAATTTCACTGAGTTCAGGTCCAATAGAGTCTCTTAATGACACCAGCTGGATATTAAATGGTAATCTAAAGCTAATCAACCAGTTGATTTAGACACAATAGATACAGATTTTTAATAAATAATAAAAAAAAATGAATGCAGGTTAATAAAAAAAGGAATAGTCTGGTCACAGCTATAAGGTACATAGATAACTGGGGGAACAGCTTGCACTGTGGTCTTTACAGGAGTGTGTAAATGTGTGCTGCTTTCTCGGGTCTCTAAAGGCAGGTTTTAATTACAGCATGTGAAAACCGTGCATGGATTCATTTTTAATTGGTACCCCAGCTCGGCTGTTTTCCCCTATACCTTAAATCGACTTAGACAGAGAGCCAGGTTTGCCTCTGCGCCACATGGGAAAACCCACACTGCAGCTCGCCAGCTGTAAAAGCATAAATCAACACAGACGCTTCTGAAACAGCATGACTGGAGAGATTCAAAGTTTTGTCATGATGCTAGAATTTAAACGACAGATTTTTCTGAAAGATTAAACTGACATACTGTTTTACATCATTTACTTGCACTGTTTTAGATCTTCGGAAAGTGCAAGTGCAGAACACAGCATCGACTGAATGGTACAGAGAGTGGAAATCTAAAAAGGAGAGAAATTCAGTTTTGTTTTGTTTTTTTTGCATTATAAAACCAGGTCCTCTTAAGTATGAAAAGAGTCTCAAGTAGGAGTCGTTAAATAGTATGGCGGGGAAGGAGAGGTGGTGGGCGCAGAGCCTCCATCTCGAATAGAGAAAAAGAGAGATGGGAATTTAAAGAAAGAAAGTTAACCAGGAAGTAGGTGGAGCTTCATGCGTGGTCTTTCTTCAGTTATTTCATAACTCCATATTCTGTATTTGATCTGTGGTTTTAATAGCTGTGAGTGGGTTACCAGGTAAAAAGGCAGCTTTCAGTGCAGAGGTGATTGAGCACAAAGTACCAGACCACGCAGGTCTCAGGAATGTAAAGAAATTTGATTTATGTGACTGTCTTGGAGTAGAAAATAAAGCGTATGCCTCAGAAGTTGTGCTGCTTTTTATTCATGCAGAAAGATGTTGGAATTTGTTCATGATGCTATTAGTGGACTAATTGAAGCAGAGATCATGAACTCATCCTCATTATCAACACTGCGTCTTTGTTAACACTGAAAGGAGTCCAGCTTCGGCTTGATATCCATGATTTAAGCATTACAAAATAAATCTTCTCGTGATGTTTGTCCAGCGTAATGGGAAACTGTTTTAATTTCAAACACATTAACTTCCTCTTGTTCAAAGGGACCCTGGGACTAATGCTGAAATTTTAGCGAAATAATGAAAAACGCTCTTCACCAAGATTAATTGGATGTGCTGTTAAAAGACTTGTCAAATTAAGTTCAAGTTAAGTAAATGGATTAGCAAGGTCAGATGTCTCAGCAGTGTTCTGCAGAACAAAATACAATCAGCTGCATAACAATCTTCATAAACTTTTCACAGCAGAAGGTTTTGTATGTGTCACTGTCTTGTAGGCCGGCGTGATCGTGGACGCACGTCTGAAAGAGCTCACCCCAGCCATGCCAGTCATCTTCATCAAGGCTGTCCCTGTAGACAAACAAGAGACACGGAACGTCTACCAGTGTCCCGTGTACAAGACCAAGCAGAGAGGACCTACCTATGTGTGGACGTTTAACCTGAAAACCAAAGAGAATCCGTCCAAATGGACTTTGGCAGGAGTGGCACTGCTTCTCCAGATATAAAGCATAACCACATATGCATATATATATATGAGAAAACTTCTTACTATAATTAACTGCATATATGCACTTTTAACAGGAGTCTGATACCTTCTGTAGATTGCTTGTGTTTTAGGTGTGTTTTCTTTATTCTTTTTTCCTTCTTGGGGTTTGAGGGAGTGATCGGGGAGTAGTTACTGATGTATGTTGCCATAGCTCTATGCCAAATATTTAAATAAGATAAGTAGAAACTGTGATTTTATTTTTAAATATCAGCTTTGATACCAAGCAAGCATCAAATGCTTAATTCTGATTGATCCAAAATGATTGTTAAATGTTTTTCAATAAAAACATAGCTTGGGGAGTAGTCTCATGGTAATGCAATCATTTTAATATGATATATATACATCATTTTTGGAGTAACATCTCATTTACACAGACTTTGTTTTTGTGGGGAGCGCCGCAGTGGTAGCAATGTGGCAAAGTGATTAGCTACTTAAAGGTTAGGGTTCGATTCCCGCCTTGGTTCTGTGTGTATGGAGTTTGCATGTTCTTCCCATGATCGGTGGGTTTCCTCCGGCTACTCTGGTTTTCTCCCACAGTCCAGAAACATGCAGGTTAGACTGATTGGCGGTCCCAAATTGCCTGTAGTGCATCAATGAATCTAAGTGTATGTGTGTGTCTTGTCATGGATTGGCACCCCGTCCAAGGTGTACCCCACCTCGTGCCCTATACAGTATAAAGCAATAAAGATGATGAGTGAAATGAAGTGAATGTGAGTGACTATGAGCGGGTATGTGTTTATCATTTCTGAAAGGAGTCTCTAGTGACAGCATTTTCTAAACATCAAAGGTAAAAAGCTGAATCAAAAGTTTTTTCAAATGAGAAAGTGTTCAGGACAGACTATTCTTAGTAACAGTCTATTCGTAGCGCAGTCATATAGCGTGCATGCAAATGATTAAGGTTGGGGCTCGTTTAAGTCTTAGCAAGTGAAAATATATTATCTATTATCTGATATATTATATTATTATGCTAGTCACATTTATATAATGTCATCGGGGTGAAAGTCGTTTTAAATTCTTGCCAGTACTTTGTAGCCGAAAGCGAGCAGAATAAACCATGAAGGTTGTGGACAGGCCTATAACTCTTATAAAGTTATCTTTATGGTTCCACTTATTTTACTTTAGTATGGCCGCAGCTAACTACAGTAATCGCTCAGAGAAGAAACATTTTATTAGTTGAATCCCAAAAAGCATATAATGGGAAGCGTTTCGTATGTAGGGTACACAATCCTTTGTTCTACACATGACGTATTACCCCTCAACAGGGGTTATAGAGGGATTTGGGATTCGGCCTTGTGTTAGAAGTTGGTTAGCTTTGTGGTTTGCAAGCGGCGACATGAGTCATGAACCTGTTGTAATGAAAGATTAAAACACAACATGGATGGTTCTTGGGCAGTTTGCAATGACTTAGTGCTGTTTAAGAGGACAACATTTGTCTACACACAAATTGTACTGTCAGATAATGTTGCATCTTTCTAGAAATGAACGGCTAAAATTAGGTTAACCTATCAGCAATAGGTGTCATGATTTTATATTTGAATTTCCTTATAATCTTATGTTTGATTAAATTTCCATTTGAAGTCTAATTAAAATATTTTCATATTCTTATCATTAAAGAATAAGCTAAGTTTGACTATACATTAATTAAAAAAAAAACTGGCATGCTAGCATTTTGTTGGATCGCCTTTAGTTTTATTTATCACACACATTCCTTGTGGTGTTATTTTGACAATCTTATGCATTTCCATCAAGAGTCGCTGAGATCCAAATGACAAAGAGGCTCAACCACTCCGGACAGTCTTCTCCAGCACATCCCAAAGAATTTCAATGAGGTTATGGTCAACACTTTGTGGTGGACAATTCATGATTCAAAATGTTTGGCATTGTTGTGCTGAAATATGCCTGTGACACCAGGGAAGGAAAAACTCCATTGATGTGATAACCTGGTCATTCAGCTGCATTTCATTGCCATATAATGTTGCTGAGACTAGACCTGACCCATTGAAACCACCCCAGATGATATCTCTGCCTCCAGAGGCTGTAGAGTGGGTATTATGCAAAATGGGTGCATCGCTTCCCCTCATACCCTGACACACCCATCACTCTGGAATAGCCTCAATCTGGAATCATCAGACCACAAAACACTTTTTCGTTGTTTCAAAAACCCATATTTATGCCCCCTAGCAAACTGAGGGTTTTCCATCGATTAACATCACTAACAAGTTTAGTCCTAATCCTGTGAGCTCTTGCTACATTTACTTTTAAATATAGCTGGAAATCTTATGATGCAATTACACAAAGCATTTAAGTGATATCCGATCACAGTCATTCATGATTTTTTTTTCCCCCAACCACATTCCTTCCACATAGTCAACAGTTTAGCAGAAAGTTGCATTTTAAACCTCCATTTTTAGGAAAATCTGCCATGCAGGAAGAGGTCATGCTTGTGTAATAGGCCTGGCTATGAGAACATAAGAAGAACATTGCAGGACATGCTTCAGGGTGGCAACATTGGGACTTATTGCATCATCCTGTTACTGATTTTATTGTAAAAGCATGCTCCATTGTGTTTCATTTTTCTTAGCTTACTGAAAATCATGCTGTAGTACTTTTACACACCTCATATTGCTTTATTCTGTTCAAAGAATCCCCTTTTTATATTGAAGTCATCTGTCTGTTCTCTCTTTGTGAGTCTTTATCCTCTGAGTCTTTCTGCTTGGACTCTCAATATCAGCTGTCCCACTGAGCCAGAACCATAACAGTCCCTCTAACCTTTCCCCATGAAAAGTCTCGACTCCACATTCACAAAGAGCTGCTTCTTCAGATCCTACCATGTCCCTGAAATGGAGGAAAAACAGAAACTGCTCCCCTGAAGATATTGCAATCGTTGCGCAGTATTTTTCTGTGAATCGTCTCGCACAGAGATGGCCCTCGAGGGAACTTTATATCTGTTATTGAGCAAACCTAACAGCACATTCAGACACCGAGGTATGATACAGAGCCATGCGGAAAGGGAATACAGGAAATGCAATAAATATACTGTAGCTGGAATCCAATTATAATGATCTAGCAAGAGTAGTTTTAGATAACATAAAGAATTTCTCCTTCTGTACCTACAAAATCCCATTCCAATGAGTATAGTTCAATACACTCTGCATATGCTGCTTTTAGTTTAAGAAAAAAAAAGATCAAGATTTCCTGTTGGATACTGAGATTAGGTTAAGTTTAGATTTAGGTGTATGAGCAGAATTAATTAGCTGCATAAACATTCATGTCAGCTGAAGGCCGTAACAGGAAAAGCGTTTTCATGCACTTGCTCTATTGGTACAGAAAATCTGCTAATATCTGCTGAAGAAGAGGCTTTCCTTTAAACATTATAAATCTCTTACATGAACCATTATTTATAAATATAAATCTAACAATCATGTAATGTAATCCTGTTTGCTTATTAAATTGTATTACATTGATTTTTTTTTATGCTCGGCAGAATGAATTACTGAATCAAAAAAGTTTTTAATAAGAGTTTAGCAATATGCAAAACTGTATTGAAGCTCATGCTTTGCCACCAAAGCTCCTCCACAAATGATGTTGTGCTGGCATCTGTCCATGATTAAATGTATGGTGCACTGATTAAGGCAATTAATCAGATAATGAATGCAGATTATAGAGAATGAATGGGAGCAGATAGAGAGAGAGAGAGAGAGAGAGTCCGGCTTCCAAGGACAGGAAGAGAGTCCCACTGTTTTTGTTGTAAAGTAATTTTTGAGATGTAGAAAATTTCATGTTGGATAGAAGAAATCAATTCCCATCTGCCTTTAAAAAACTTTGCTAGATTGCCTTAGAGGAAAGTCTTGTCTATAAAAAGATGCAATGCATTGTGATGTACTGTACACCAATGGACCACAACATTACAATGAAAATCATTCTGTCCAGTATTGTTTAAGTTCTCCTTGTCCTGCCAGGGCAGCTCTGGCTCCTTAGGGCATGCTTCCACAATACATCTGGGGGTATGCCATGATATCTGGCACCATGACATTGGCAGCACATCCTTTGGCTGCTGTGAGTGCTGTCTTCGTCTATCAGATTTGATTGTCCAATGTTTGGATCTGCAGACAAGGAACATCCCACAAGACCTGTAGGTTTGGAGTTGCTTTGACCCAGTGGGATGTTTCCAGGGTTTAGTGGTCAGTGTAAAGCTAAAATAAGTGAAATGATGGAGCTGAAGTCATTCGACAGGAAACAACTGTGACATGATTAGAGTATGACATAATACATGTAACAGTAAGATGTGAGACATGGAAGCGCAGCGGCTGCTGGTCATCTCCGGGACAATGAGGGTATGATAATACTGCTCTTTACTTATACAGTACAAAGGACTGATCATTTAAATCTGAGTTACTTATTATTTGATTTAATTGCTTGGTGCTCATTACAAGAAAAAAGCAGTAATTTATGTTATGCTACTGTATAATTGTTGTTTAAGTGTTTGCATTTTATCACAAAAAATGTAATATGATGTTGTCTATTACATGTTTCCTAAAGGGTTAATGGGATAGTATGTGTTAAGCTTAGTTAAATAATTTAGCTAAATTGAAAAAAATATGTATTTAACTAACATTTATTAGAAGTAGTGATTTAACTATTATTTATCAGAAATAGTGATGTACCCTTTTTCTGTTTTTTTTTTTTATTTAAGGTTATCAACCACTTAATTGAATCTACTTTGAACAATTCAAACCTGCAAAGCTGCCAGACACAAGAATTAAAAGTGATTTTGATCCAGACTTGATCCTCATGTCCCCTGTAGTTGGTTATGGCTTTTTCCGAGTTTGAAGCAGAAGCTGATCAGGACAGGACCTACCAAAAGTGGTCCAAGGGAGGAAAACCAATGAACTGGCAACAGGGTTATGGCTGGCCAAAGCTACTGTAGATACCATTGGTTCCAATGGTAAGGTGTCAGAACACGTAGGTCATTACTGTTATGGTGCCAAAGGTGGGGACCTACTTAATATTAGGAGTGTGGTCATAATGTTATGGCTTAGATCATTTAAAAATCGAATTAACAAAAAATGTAAAGTAATTTAAAATCAGCATTTGTATGTCCACCCTTAGCCTGCAAAATCAGAATTGCCATTAATTCTACTAAGGGGTACTCGCACACAGTTTTTGAAGGAACTCGGCAGTTTGGTTGTTTCAAACATCTTTGAGAACTAACCAAAGATTTTCTGTGGATATACAGTAGGCTGCCTCCACCATGCTTCACTGTTGCCTGCAGACACTCATTCTCGTACCGCTCTCCTGCCCTTTGGCAAACAAACTGCCTCCTGCTACAGCCAAATATTTCACATTTTGACTCATCAGCCCAAAGCACCTGCTGACATTTTTCTGCACCACAGTTTCTATGTTTTTGTGCATAGTTGAGTAACTTGTTTTGGCTTTTGAAGAGTGCAATTCTTCTATGAAGACCACTTCTGGCCAGAATTCTCCAGGCAGTAGATGGGTGTACCTGAGTCCTGCTTGCTCATCTACTGCATTTAGATTCTTTGGCTGGCCCCTGTGTCTACCATCCTTAACACTACACATGTGTTATGATTCTTTAAAATGGCTTGGGCAGTACATCCTAAAGCACCAGTCTGCTTTGAAATCTTTGCCTGGGAGAGACCTTGCTGATGCAGTATAACTACCTTGAATCTTGTTGCTGTGCTCAGTCTTGCCGTGGTATATGACTTGTGACATGAAACTGTCTACCACAACTTCACCTTTGGCTAAACGATGAGTTTGGCTGCTTCTCATCTTTAAGTTTAAGCCTCTTACACAGCTGTTTCTGTTTCAGTTAATGGCTGTATTTCAATACAGATATGAAATGAATGATCCTTAACACATTGCTTGGTGTAAATGGGTAATCATACACCTGACTCTGAACCTACAGTACAAACCCCCCTGACTTTATGCTAGTTTGCAAGTGTACGAATTGATGCTGGTGTGAAGCCAAAGTATAGTCACACCAAATATTGATTTGATTAGCACTTTGTAAATTAATTAAAATAAACAATTCAAATATGTTTAAATATTTCTAAATATTTTTATTTTTTTTAAAAGCATTCTTAATTTACAGCATTTTTCTCTGTGTTGCTAAGGATGGCCTGGACTGTCTAAAGATCAACATGAGGTTGCTTGGAATGGTACATGTCAATATAAATACCGACCGGTTTATTTAAAAAAAAAAAAAATTATATATATATATATATATATATATATATATATATATATATATATATATATATACAGTAAATTTATATATAGCTGCGTTGTTAAAATGTGCATTGTTAAAAGTGCTATAATTTCAAAAATTTTAATGGAATTATGACTTATGAGGATTTCTTATGAAAAATTAAATAACCTAATTAATGCTATAACATAAAAGCTGTAAGATTTTTGTTAAAAAGTATGACATCGCTAGCTTTATTTTATCTTAACATCTAAATCCAGCAGTAATGACTTGGCATTGGAAAGTCAACGATAAAATTTTCATATGCAATGGTAAAGAAATTGACAGTTTTTTTTTATTGTTAATTTATCTATTTACAGCTAAATATAATCCAAATATAAATGTATTCTGTAGATTTCTTTAAAAAGCAACTTTGGCCCAAAGCTTTCCTCTTAATGAAGAGCCTTGTCATATTTTACAACATTATACAATAAAAAGATGATAAAGGGAAGTTATTCCAGATAAGGTGATATAGTGAGAGAGAAATAAAACAGTGAGAAGCTCTTAGTGCTGTTGCTTTGAGGTAAATACAGTAGAGAAAAGACGAAAGCCCATCTGCCATCACACTCCCTGCTCTATTTTTTTTTTTTTTTTGTAACCTGAAGAAATGCTTTACGCCTCCACCAGGACTGAGCTGGCATTTTAGAGCTAACAGATGAAATGTGTATTTTAATATTTTATGGTCAAACCAACAAAATCATTAATTCACCTTTAGTAACCTCTCTATCCTGATCAGGGTTGCATAAATACAGTACAAGGACCACTGGGCACAACACATACATTTACATATTTGTTCACATCTTGGTTTAATGTAGAGTTGCTTTTTGCCATAAATAGGATGAAGTTGTTGGACATCTACCCATCACACCTATATCTGTTCCTGTTGCCAAAAAGTACAAAATTGTATAGAATGTTGTATAGTGTGGCAATACAAGTTCCCAAAATTGTTCCAGCATAAAAATGCACAAAGCAAGTCCCATTAAGACATGGTTTACAAAGGTTGGAGTGGAAGAACCCAAATAGCCTGCACAGAGCCATAACCTTAATCCCACTGAACTCCTTTAGGAAAAACTAAAATGGCAATAGTGCCCCAGGCTTCCAGAGCCGGACCTTCTGTGGCTGAATGTCCAACTCCCCACAGCTACATTTTAAAATCTAGAGAAATGCATTTCTAGAACTGTGGAGGTGAACTGCAAAGGGAAGATCAGATCTGGAATCAGGTATTTAAAATGCAAATGTGGTGGCATGGGTAGGTGTGCACAAACATTTGGCCATACCTTCAGCATGTTTTGAAACAAAGTTAAGAACTTGGAGTAAACCCTCATAGAAACTGAACAAAGAGAGTTCCCCAAGTTTAGGATCAAACCAGGAACCCTGGAGCTGTGATGCAGCAACACATCTCACATCTGCAGCAGCTAAAAGCAACATTAAACTAACTGCTAGAAAGAAACTTTTTAATGTGATGCTTTGTCCTTTATCCCTTAATGAGTCTGGGAAGCTCTTTTCTTTTTTTTTTATGTACAGTGCCGACAGAAAGTTTTTAGACCCTTTCAAGTTTTCCCACATTTTGTTATTTTCACATTTATCTCAAGATTGATTCAAATATCATTCTACAAACAATGCTCCATAATGAGAAACTAAAATCAGGTTTTTAAAGTGTTATTCATAACATTTTTAAAATAAAATAAAGACTGAAATTTCCCGTTCACTTAAGTATTTAAACCCATCACCCAGTACTTGGTTAAATCACCTTTGGCAGCAATGACAGCCTCATGTCAGCTTGTGAATGATGCTACAAACTTGATAAACCTTTATTTTAAACCTTTCGTCCATTCTTCTTGGCAGAATTGCTCAAGCTTATCTAAGTTGGATGGGCACAGCCATTTTCTGGACTCTTCAGAGATGCTCTGTTGGGTTCAGGTCCAGGCTCTGACTGGGTCGGTCCAGGACTTTCACATAGTCACATTTTCACACAGTTCTTCTAAAGCCACTCCTATGTTTCACCCGGAGCTCAATTACAAGTGACAACAGTCTAAGGACTTTCTGTATATAGTATGTCTGTAAAAATACATACTTTTACATTCATGATCGGCTCAAGTTCGAAAGAACAGAAAGACACAGCCTTGGTCTTGATATAAAATCATGCAATATAATTTCATCTAAACAAATACTTTTTTTTCCTATGATTTTGTCCATGGCACACATTTATAGAGTCTACCAAATATTTCTGAAGAATTTCTAACTCCTCTCCACTAGCTATTCCCAAGCCATACTCGCTAGGTTTTAGCTGCGTGCCTTCATGACTTATTACAGTGACATTCCTTTTATTCACCATGACTGCCATTCAAGTTTTTTAAAAGGCCACATAAGGCTGACAATTAATTTTTCATATTGCATGGGGTATGTTTGCACTGCAGGGAACATACACTGGGGGAGAAAGTGTCAGTCCTCTTAGAGAAAGGTACCAAAGCTTGTGGCTCAGAATGGGAAAGAAGGTGGCTTTAATCATTTTCTGTGGGAAATGGTAGTTGCTAGGTTACAGGTCAGTGTTGAGAAATGGGCTAATGCAAAAAAGCCAGTGAAAGCACGGCATATGTAATTATGCCTATACTTCAGCATATTGGCATTCTAACTAGGACGCATATCCAATGTATAGATTCCCAACTTCCAATGCTAATGTGCCTGAAAGTGTTGTGCCATGACACCGAATGCACTACAATTGAATATGTGTGCTTAAAGCAACACTTTAGAGTTTACACTCCTAAGTTATTGTCAGATAGATACAGTAAGATTGAAATGATCCATGATGTTACAGTCTCCAAATGATTTGCCTGAAAATTGTCTGTATTAGACAACCAACAGCTTCACTTACTGTATATTCACATGTGGAATTGCATTGTGCAAAGACTATTACGACTACTGATACTATTTCTGTCCATTTTGTTTTTCACTTTAGTTATGTCACCTGACTGGGTGAAGGTTAAGAGACAAGCTCACTCTGCCTTGGAATAATATGAATTATAGAAAATTCCATAGGAAATACTTAAAAAACATTTTGCATGTTAAAAGATGGTGATATTTCTTTAAAACAAACTTTAAGTGTTTTAGAGCATTGGTGGCTCAGTGGTAGGTTTCTCGCCTGCCATGCGGAATGTCCAGGTTCAATCGGCACTTAATCCCAAAGCCCAGCTCCTGGATGCATTGCCAGTCCCAAGCACGGATAAAGTAGGAGGGTTGCATCAGGAAGTGCATCCGGTGGAAAACATGTGCCAAGTTGGATGGTCTGCTGTGGCGATCCCTCCAACATTATTGATATTTTATAATACTATAATGCTAACTTGATTAATCAGACAGAGGTTTTAATAAGGTATTTTAGAAGTGTACTGTATAATGTATTGCAACTGTGATAACAAAGGCTTTTTTTTTTTTCTTTTTTTTTTTTGCCCATTTCCTTCAGGTACCTTCCACCTTTGTTACATCTGGTCTTCGGGTTATATTTCTATTTTGTACAATGACATTATATCCTGACACTGACATCATTATTTTTAGTGGAACAGCAACTCTGGAAGTTGAGTGAGTAGCCCTACTTGTTACTGTCTTGTTACTGTCTACTTGTCTAGACCAAGCACTTTATAATAGCTAACAAAATGTCCGCCCTCTTATGGCAGACTGTGTTAGCTCACAAGAGCCCTTAGAGTGAACATGTGGACTAGATATAAAAGTACAATTGGTATTCAGATGTACTGCTTTTAAAAGTGATGATTTCACACTAAGGAATTCATATTTTCATATTTGTTATTTATGTCTCTTACTCTTCATAGCTTTAATAGTGTCTATGCTTTTAAGAAAACTTTGCATGCACTCTTTATCCTACAACTTCCTAATGCAACTGACCACTTTGTTATTTTTATCAAAAATATTTACATATTTAGAAAAGTCCTCATAATGTATGTTCTGTGATTTTGTTGATTTGTGTTTGCATACATCCAAAGACAGGGCACTTACTGTTCTTAGATATTCTTCGTAAATAAACATGGTAGTGATTTTGCTGGCACAAAACTAGTTCTAATCTCTAACAGATGTGAATTTGCAGGGAACGTACTGTAATTTTTCATCTGCTAAAAGCTTTGCTAAATAGAAGTACATTTACACTTAAAAGTTGCAGCAGACTGACAAATGTTCACAGTTCTGTAAAAGCACTTATAAGTCCTGTATTCTAAATTAGGAATTCAGATGCAAGAAGGATGTATTTTAAGCGAACAAGACATTGCTTTCAACGTCGGAGCTAGTGAAAGCTTTTTTTATTATTTTATAGAGGTTCTGTCCTAGCCAACAGCCATTTGCACTGTGTCAAAGCTGGAATATGACCCTTCAACCCTATTTCAAGCACATCTTTAGTCCGCCTGCTTTACAATTATAGTTTCATTCAAGTGTCATATTTTCATCTGCATGCTGATGGGCCAGAACATGAAAATGGCCTGAAATGTAATGTTTGCCATCACCCCTGCATGTGTGGAGGGTAGTGCTGCATCTATCTGGGTCTTTGCCCACTGTAATAAATGCATTTAATTCCCTGGAGTTGAATGAATTTAAAAGATTTCATGTTGTTTGGTATGCAAGTGGCAGGTATTACTTCTAATGTAAAAAGTGTGATTCCTCGTTGCCCTTTTTCCATCGTTAAGTTATTGGTGATGGAATGAGATGGTTTAAACATTTCATTGATTTGGAACACCGATGTATGATACCACCTTCCCAGCTAATCTTATATCCTACATGTAATAATGTGTAAATCTGTGACTGTAGTTCTGTGAGTAAGTGAAAGTATTTCTAAGTGGGAAAATTAATCCTGATCAAGTCGTCAATCAAGGGCCGTTTAAGTCAACCTAGGCCTTGTGATGAAATTTCTTATGAATTAAGAAATAAAACAAAACATTTGATTCATGTAAAAGGATGTACTGTAAGTAGTGAGTGACAGTCCTGGCCGAGGTGGCTCAGAGCCCACTGCAGTCAGGGTTCTCATGAGCATTCAACGAGTGCTACACCACATCCTTGAAAGCTGATGGATTACTTAGTTATTAACCTAGTTAACCCAGTGTAAGTATGTATCCAATGTTGTAAACATTAAAGCACTTTTTGTAAGTCGCTCTGGATAAGAGCGTCTGCCAAATGCCTAAATGTAAATGTAAATGTACTTGATGTCAACTTGCAGAAGAGATGCATCTACCTGTGAGATCTGTACACACAATCATTCACAAACAGCATTTGCACATTAAAGGAACTCAGCTAGGAGTAGAGTCCTGACGTGACAACATGGTTGGCCCCGTTAATGGAGTTCCTGGAAGACCAGCGTATCAGACATGAGGCAGGCAATCGTATATTAATGGTAATAGTGCATAAGGGCATGGAATAAGTTCAATAGTGTATCATGAGTTTACTTAAATCAATAAAGGTAGATTTTTTTTATTTATTTTTTTTTTTTTGGGGGGGGGGGGCTTACAGTATAACAGTTTTCTGTTATTCTGCACAATCAAAAGTCCTGGTTTGACTTGAACACCCTCACAGGAAAGGTCCCAAAGGTTCATAACATGCTGTACTCTGCTCAGGATGAAAATCATTCAAACTTACCACCGAGTACACGGGTTACAATGAAGCAATATTCTGTCTATAAAATCGGGTTGAGGCAGATTGTGAGCTTCATGTTCCAGGTTCCCAAATGTCCATGACAACCCTATTATTACACCCCAGGACATAGCCATAGTATGTGTGGAGTGGTAAATTGAAGAAAGTGTCCTTCCCATTTTCTTAACCAAAAGAGCTATCCTGTCTTTAAAGAGTATCAAAGATGTTCCACAGCTAAACAGCCCAGGCATTCATCATGTCCATCCAGCTCCATCTGGGCCTGAGAGAACAAACAGCATGTTATCCATTCTAACATCAAGTACAATGACCTTGTACAAACTCCCCACATGGGTGCATGGTCGCAAAGTGATGATCTTAGTAACAGTACTCAGCAAGCAAATGAGAAAACCCATTTAGTTCAGTGGGAGACTGCCCCTGAACCGTACGAACTGCCCACTGGTGGTCTGGAGTGTAATGAAGTAGAACAAGAAGGGACAATATTTCTACACCAAAGTAGATCAACACACCCACTCAGAGAACAGGACCACAGGCTTCTGACGGATGCAGAGTGTATAAATCACCCAATGCTGGTTTAAAATGACTGCTGTTAACCATCCAGATTCCTTAAGCCATATTAGATTATTGATTCTAAGCATCAATCTTGGCAATTATCACTAAGGTGACTGTAATATTTTCCCCCAGTGAGTATATTTCACCTTGTGTTTATGTCGCAACAACACAACATAAATTAAGTGCATGTTCATCAGTCAAGGCAGTGATGCAATGCAATGCAGATGTAAGCAGCTGATCTGTCCTGGAGTAATAACATGCAGTTATTGCACTTACATAATTCTTAACTGCCAAATTGTGTCAATTAAATATTTATAGTAAAACATTTGATAGCCAAATCATTTTAAATGCTATTACCCTTTAATGAAGCTTTTACTATAAGGCAACCATGTGACCATAATGGCACATACACACTATATGGCCATACTGTAGGTTTGTGGACATGTGACCGTCACACCCACGAGTGAACCATCTCCAAATTTTTTCCACAATGCTCGACAAAAAAAATTAGATATAGTATTGCAATTTTCATTCACTGGAATTTAACAGGCTCGCCCCAAACATTGTTCCAGCAAAACAATGGACATGTGCACAAACACAAAAGGTCAATGGAGACATTGTTTGCCAAGGTTGTAATGGAAAAAGATAATTAGAAAAGAAACATGAGGGCTAAATCTGGTAAGGAGCATTCAAAAAGCACATATGGCTATAATGGGCATGTGTCCAGTAACATCTTGCTCATATAGCGTAATTATAATTATCATTATACGTATGAGAATTTGTGAGTGGCTACAATTTCATGGTTATGTCGGATCAAGTCAGTAAATAATGATTTGCAATAATTAGCATAAAAATAAGGATAACTAGTTTAGGACTTGCTATGGTGTAAAGACATTTTAAGAATATATTAATAATGCATTACCGTCTTGGAGTTGAAAAGACGTGTCTGGGTTTGGTGGAGCACGTACTGTAGAAAGTGTAGTGGGGTAGGGTAGGGGTACAGGCGCTCAGTGGTTAGGATTTTGGACTACTGGCCACCAGGTTACAATTCCACTGCTCAGATGTATAATTAGATCACTCTGGAAAATGATTTCTGCCAAATGCCTTCATACTGTAGTAATAGTGGTGGAGGACTTAATAGTGGTTCACACACAAATGAATTCCAATAAGCCTTAATATGAAGGCAATTTGATGGCTGGGTCAGCTATTTTGCTGAGAGTCAGTTGCAGAAGGGTCTGCTTATGTAGGGACTCAAGACACTTCAATATCCTTTTTCCAAATTATCTTGTTTATAGATTTGCATTGGCATTAAATCTCATCCTATTAGAATACAAAGCAAGTTGACTTGTGATAGCTAGCTGGTTGATGAAGTAAGTTGGTAAAGAATGTTATAAATTAAGTGATATGTGGACAGGTAACAAATGAGAATGGTAACTTTTGAATTTGTTACAGCTTTCTTCAGCTAACATGTACACCAATGGGGTGGGGGTGGGGGGTTGATATGGTGCCAATCCATTGCAGGGCACACACGAATACACACCCACTCATTCAGGCCATTGGGAAATTCCATTTAATCTGCATGTCTTCGGACTGTGGGAGGGAATGGGAGTACCCGAAGGAAACCCACCAAGCACAGGGAGAACCTGCAAACTCCATGCACACGGATCCGAGGTAGAAGTGAACCTGGACAACTTCAGGGAGGCGCAAGGTGACAGAGCTTACCACTAACCCACCATGCCAACTATGGTGAACAAATAACCATTATCTTCTAGTAGAGGACAGAAACAACAGTAAGGAAATTTACGATTTACCTGAAAATCCTACCAGGTAAAATAAAATTACCCAAACAGGAAGACACCTACCAAAAGTGGGTAATGCAGTAATCCCATAGCATCTACCCAGGGATCTTAACTGAAAATGGATGGAGGGTTTTTTTGTTTAGATATTGCATGGTCATGTAACTGTAAAAACTGCCAATAAATTGTTTTGATAAAACATTCTGAAATACACTTATCAGCCATAACATTAAAACGCAAAGCATGTGGTGTAAGTCCCTCTGGGCTCTGGCGTCTTGGGGCTTGACTCCACAAGACCTCTAAGGTTGTGCTCTGGTGTCTTGCATTTTGACGTCAGCGGCGGATCCATTGGATGCTTTAGGTTGCGAGGTGGGAAATCCATGGATCTGGTCTTGTTTGTCTGGTGCATTCTGTGGATGCTCAGAGATCTGGGGAATTTAGAGGCTGTATCAACAACCTTGAACTCTTTGCCTGCTAAGCCCCATATGCGGCAGGCTGTGATGCTCTGGGCCAGCATTGACTTTTCTCAGCAATTTGTGCTACATTGGCTTTTCTGTAGGATCGGACCATGCATTTGGTCCCCGCAGGCCTAGATGAGCCTTATGTACCCATGATCCTGTCACCTGTTTACTGGTATACAGTATAATCGATAATCAATGTTCAATTCACCTGTCGGTGGGGTTAATGTCGTCGCTGATCGGTGTAGATGCATGTTACAGTATGACGCACACAATAGGAATACTCTGGATGAGGATTATGTTTAGAAAAATAAGGATGGTTTATTTGAAGCAACTACAACAAGCATATTATATTCTTCTTGTGAGTCACTCACTGGAGCACAGTCTACAGCCAGATATCAAGAGTGGTCATGTAGTTTCACCCAGGTCTCATTCTACAAACACAATTGCAATGACACGTACAATAATTGTATTCGTTTAAAATGATCCAATATTGGGCTAGTGGGTCATATCTGTAAATAGTGAATTTCAAAAATAAAACTATACAAATGCCAACCAGAACAGACTTCTTTCAATTACTGCGGCTAAAATAGCTTATTTACAATCATCTATGCAAATGAACTTGCCATTGTCCGTCAAACAAATGAGCAGAAAAAAAAAAAACGGTCAGAACCAAAAAAAATTTAATTAAACAAAACAAAAACAAATTTAAAAAATTGCTTTTAATCAATTGTGCTTTTTAACCCACAAAACCACTTCGTTGATGAATAAGAACAGTTTCATAGAGGCACCAATAGAAGTGCTAACCTAAGTTTCATTTAAGAACTTCTAAAGCTATGACTAGGACTTTAAGTACAAACAGTATGTGTATTTATATATTTATAAAGTTATATAATTCCATTACACATTCGCACCAACTAGCGGTTTCATTTACACCTTCTGTCGTTCTGCTAAAAGTCTCTGCACATTTTTTCCCCCTGCAAAGCCCTTAAGAACTGCAGAACTGGATGGATAGGTTTCTGACAAGCTGCACAATTTTCTCATCCTATATCTGTGATCTACAAACACACAAAAAATAATGGGTATGCACACAGCAGGGTCTCTTGTCTGAATACAGAGAATATGTGGAATAGAGTATAGTGTAGACAAGGACTGGTATTAAGACCTTTCTGTGTGTGTGTGTGTGTGAGTTCCTGGTGGATGGCTGAGGTCCGGTTGAAATCATTAAACAGTCACTTCGGTCTTACTGCCTGTACGGTAGTGGTGGTGATGCTGCTGCTGAGCCGCCTGTGGGACATAGTGCAGCTGTTCCACGGTCTGCGTGCGGCGTGAGGCAAACGCCTGTCTCTTGGAGGTGGTTTGGGGCTTGTTCAGCGTGTTGTGCACTGCAGGAGCGGCGCTGTTGTTTGAGGCACTGGGATGCGAGTGCATTTTGGTCATCTTGTAGCGGTCCAAGAGCGGCGTAGTGGGCATAAACACGTCCGTGTGCGATATGGCTCTGGACATGGACTTGTCACCGTGAAAGCTGCCATGTTTGGACAACATCGTCTTATCTGGTGAAAGCAGTGGGTCCTGCGAGCGTAGCCTGTCCTGCGAGTAGAGGCGTTCTTGCGAGTGCATGCGTTCGTGAGAATGCAGACGCTCGTGCGAGTGGACACGCTCCTGCGAGTAGCGGCGGTCCTGCGAATGCAACCGGTCCTGGGAGATGAGGCGCTCATGTGAGCGGAGGCGTTCAGCTGACAGCAGCTGCTCGTCAGATAGGATGCGTTCGCCATATGGGGACGCAGGGTAGGGAGACACAGGATAGTCCTGAGCATAACCACGCTCCGGAGACAGCACGCGGTCTTGAGACATGGCTCTCTGTACACGGCGAGGACGCTGGCGTGACGACTGCTGCTGCTGCTGCTGTTGAGCCTGTTGGTTAGTCTGAGAGTCCTGGCTTATCTTGATCATGTGTAGTGGCAGGGTGCCACGTGCTGCTAGATCGGGAAGGTGCCGCTTCCGGGTGTAGTAGTCATCCACATCCTTGTCAGCTGTGGGAGAGCAGAGTCAGATTTAGTCAAGAGACATCACCAATTGTGTGGTTTTTAATATAATTCAGAAAACTGTCATAAGTGTAAACACGAGCAAAACATATGTGCATAGAAGTCATGCAGTTTGTAACCAGGCACATGCTGGAGGCTGTCTACTGTACAGGTAGTCAGCAGTTTCAGGCTTGATCCTGATAGGAGGAACAATACGATTCTTTATCCTAAGAAAAACTTGTGACAGCGTCATGTGTCCTTCTCAACAAAAGCAACCTAATACTGTAAATCTTCCAGCAGATGAAAAAAGTGAAAGATGGCAGGATTGTAAACTCCTGACTGAGGAATAAGCTCTCGGATGCATGCTGTCTTTCTGTAGCCTACGTTGTCTTAACTGCTTTTTAATCTTAATGGTTTATAGCTTCTGCAATCTGGTTATGTTAAGTAGTGGTCAGACTAGGCCTCTTTAAATGAACGGTCTGAATACAAAGATAAATTAAAGTTTCTCATCTAAGTAGTAGGGCAGCTTACTACAGTGTTTTATTTATTATTATTTTTTTTTTCTTTCCAGTTATACAGTATTGGGTCTTTATAAGCTTTGCTTTACAGAGAGATATTAGTGGTTTTATGTAGTACATGATTTGGTCTTTACATAAAAGTCTACAAAATAGTTCAGCTGTTTTGTTCAGCTCAGCTCATAAAGCTTTGAGAAATCTTGGGTTGAATACTGTATATTCCTCCTACTTTGCTGTGTATGTACAGTAGATTCCATTACTGACTCAATAATGGAAAACTGTTATGAAGCACAATCTTAATAAAAATGATCCTATTTAAGGAGGTAATAAGACATTTTTTTTTACACCTTCACTGAATTACAATGTGATTAATATTTTGGAAATGAAAAACAAATCAATAACTTTCAGGATAAGGAATTAAAATTACAAAGTCAGTCCATAAGGCTAATTGAGGATTCTTTTCTCTTCCTCTGTCTTTCGTGTAAAGACAAAAATGTTGTATAATTTGACCTCAAGTTTTCACTTACGACATTCATAAATGCTCCCTCATTGTTAAGATGTCTAAAGTGTTTATGAACATTATAAATGTCTTATAAATTATAAAAAATCCCAAAATGGTAAAATGTATTATATTTTTTAATTATTATTCTTATTATTATAATTCCTGAAGCTAAGAATTTAATATTTACAACATACACCAATCAGCATAACATTAAAACCTTTTAAATATCATTTGAGTTCCCTTGGTGACACAAAAACAGCTTTGACCAATCAAGGCATGGACTCCATAAGGCCTCTGTAGGTGCGCTGTGGTATCTGGCACCAGGACAGGCCTATACTGTACACAGCAAGCTGTGATGCAATAAGTGTTCCGATACCTTTCTGTCATGAACAGTATTGACTCTTTTTCAGCAATTTGTGCTATATTGGCTTTTTTGTGGGTTTAGACATAACAGGCAAGCAGTTGGTTCCCAAAGGCATAGATGAGACTTCCATGATCCTGTCACCCATTTACTGGTGCATAATTGATAACGAGTGTTACTGTTACGGCTGATCGGTGTATATGCTCATGGTATTTATTATAATAACTGAATGATAAAGTCTGTTTTATTCCACCCCTAACAGTTATATAAGAAATACCAGAATGTTGAAATAAAAAATTGTAAATTATTATTTGTAAAAAAAAAAATTAGTTGTAAAATAATTACAGTTAGACATCAATATACAGTGCATATTTTTCATGACAACACTGCAATGGTCTTGTTAGTATTCTTGTTATAAAGGGAAATAAAACCAAAACATCTTTCACTTTGTTATCTAAACTGGAGACCACACAGATAAGAGCACTGAGTAACTACTGTATCTGTAACTGAATGATTAGGAAAGGAAAGTAATTAAATTATCGGCTCTTCCAAGAATAACGAACGAAGCTGATGACCTTGAGATCAGCTACACCGGACACACATCTCCTCACACACTGTAGCTGAGATGAGATACCACTTAACTACTGGGAGCTGTATTCAAGGAAATTAAAACCTCAAATCAAGGAAACGTCATTTCTCTAGCAGACCCAAAGTTAGAGATTTATAGATCGAAGACTCCTGCATTTAGAATGTGGCTCCCTGAGGTGGTAGACTTCAAGAAGGTAAGTTACAAATTTACTGCACATGCACTCGATCAAGCTTACTGCAAATTAAAAGTAGATGTTTAAAACTGTGTACAGCTCGTATATGTTGAACAAACTCAACAGACACTACAACTGTATGCAATTCTTTATATACTGATATATAATAATGCAACATGCAAAAGGATATTATTACCCATTCCCATGGGACCATGGCGATGCTATACATTTGAGACACGGCTGTAAGAATATGATTTTTTTTAAACACCAGGAAGATATGTTTTTGTAATATTTAAGAATTACGGTAAATAATTATTTAAGGTTTTTTTTTCCTTTTGACAAATCTCCAGGCATTTTTTATATATTGTACTGTCCAAAAGCCTTGACCCACCCCTCATTCCTTAATATTAAATTAAACTAATAAAAATTTTAATTAAATGATGTAAATGAAAGAAATAGAAACAAATATTTAGCTGTGACAGGTTGCAAAGTGCCTAAAGATACATAAAAAAAATGCTTGTTTCCGTACCAACCTCAGCAGCAACCTTATTTCCCCTCTCATCTATTTCAACCATTCAGCATCACCAGTATACTAATCACCGGACTGATTTTTCTTACATTATCTGCACCAGTTTCCCACTGGTTCATGCATACATTTCATTAATTAATTTACTTTTTGCATTGATCATTTATAGGTCACTGTGTGGCTTAACCAACAAAAAAAATGTTCCTCTGAAACTGCTTAGGTACAGGGACTGGTCGAAAAATGAAAGCCCAATGCCTGCCTGAAATGACAGCCAAAAAAAGTCCTTCAGGAAGCGCTGAGAACTATTCATCAAGACTACATTAAAAATACAAGAAAGTCTGCTATTTGGAAGCAAAATAAAAAGAAATGATGGGTAGCTCAAGACTTTTTCACAGCACTGTATATAACTCACACTCACATATTGTTCTTAACCTTCAAGGCATAATAAAGCAAACTGACATACTTCTCCGGAGCTACAGTATAAGGTCATCAGTTATTGTAAGAAAATTGACAATTTTGAAGTTTATCAATAAACTTTCGGATTTAAAGAAGAAATAAACTAATTTAGGTTCAAAAAAGAGACCATAGTTACTTATTTGTTGCTAAGAGCAAAATACAGCTTGTTCAGCATTTGTGATTTTATGTATATACAGTACTGTAGTTATTAAAGGTGAAAAGGCAGATCTGTTGGTTCCCCATAGTTCATGTGGATTTAAGTCATGGCTTAATGGCTTATCCATATTAAATTACCCAAGTCATCCTATATATTTACTTTTTACTTAGAGAGCTCTTATTACACAGAATAAATCTACAATCAGTCAGATCAATAGACTAGGGCAGAGAGGTCATGGGGAAGTCCTCTGCTGCGACTGGAGCAAACTGCAATACTGTATGTTCATCATTCGCTTTGGTATTGAATGCCATGCTTTAAAGAGAGGGGGCTTCTGAAGGGTGGGGGTGGGGTCATGGTATGTTCAATAAAGCTTATATGGTCTGACAAGCACAATAGTCCAATCATGGATGTACTCTTCCAGGTGTAAATCCTGCTCCTGGAGAATTATCTTCCTGCAAAGTTTGCCTCCTGACAATCTCAATAAGCTGGATCAGGCTTGCTAAATGCAAAAGATATTGAGGAGCAAGTTTGTGCACTCTTGATATAGAATACAAATACAAAAGACCATTAAATGCTTTCAAGGCACAGTGTAAAATGCAGGGTTGGGGTCAATTCCAGCAATTCTGAGCAGTAAATTCAATTCACCTAGTGAAATGGAGTAATAGTTAATAATTAACTGAACCTGCAAATTTCAATCGCGAGGCGAATTTCAGTTCGTCGTCTGAACTGGCTAAGGCCGAAGCAAAAGGAATTGAAATGAAATTGATCCCAGCCTTGATAAAATAAAAAAAGCAAGCTCAATAGAGTGTAGAATGAGAAAGCGGCTCTGACTCAGTCTTTTGAGCGAGGAGTACTTGTTGAGGTCAGCCTTCATGGCGGATTCGTAGGATGGAGGCAGGTGCGACAGGCTCTGGAAGGAGCGGGAGAAGGACAGATCGTATGGCTCCGTCTGCGATGTGAGGATGCTGTTCATGCGCGTGCTCTCTGGAGGACGACAAGACAGCAGACCAAAAGATGCGTCAAAACAGAGTAACAACTATAAACAATTCTATCTGTTTTCTGCTCGGGAGAGTTGGAGGATGCAGCAGAAGGACTTCAGGGAAATCAGTGGATGAACTGAAGCCTGTGACTTAGTGGCTAATGAGCCATGGTGAGACAGTGATTTAGTCAAGCCCTGGTAAATAGCGTCCATCTCCAGCCCGCTAGTCAGCAGAGGACCCTTGTTTCCTTAGTGAAATGATGTCAGTAAAAGCCATGGAAGAAGGAGATTGTCACAGCTCCTTCATCTCCCTGGGCTTTGTGCCCGTCACGCCAGCATGGGCATGGTTTGGACATGCAGGGATCGTGCTCTGGGTAAAAGTAGGGCAGAGACTCGTGCCACAGAATGGGCTCCGAGACAAACATGATGCATCGGGGAGCCAGAGGGTGTGACAAGAGAGGAGAATAATGTTTATACAATACCATGCACTTTATTTTACACTGGTCAACACATGCTGTGGGCTTCGCTTCTCTGAGTCCTGGGTGTAAAATGGCAAAACAGTTTCATCTTTAGTTAAGAGAGGAGGAGGCTCTGAGAAAAGATTTTTGGTAGGTGGCTGTATAAAGTGCAAAACCAAACATTAAATTCAGAAACATGACAGCAAAACCTTAACAACAGCAACAACAAAAAAACAGCATCAACTCAAAATGGAAAGATTAGGTCCTTACTGGGTATCACACCTGCATGAATCTAAGAAACCATGGAAAATGAAGAACTGCACATCATTTGCAGTAAGAGGAAATATGAGCCTGATGCTTTAATTTGAGCATATTTTCATCAAGGGCTTTCACATGATGTTCTTTTAGATAAGTGGTTAACTTTGCACAGCATTAGCATGCAAATGCCTGAAACCTGCCCAAAGGAAGCAAGAAAGCATGACTCACATATAATAACATACTGTAGGTTAGGCTAGGTGGCACGGTAGTGTAGTGGTTAGCACTGTTGCCTTGCACCTCCTGGGTCCCGGTTCGTTTCCCGGCCAGGCTTAAAACCCATCTCTGTGTACATGGAGTTTGCATGTTCTCCCTGTGCTTGGTGGGTTTCCCCCGGGTACTCCGGTTTCCTCCCACAGTCCAAAGACATGTACGTTAGGTTGATTGGCGTTCCCAAATTGCCCGTAGTGTGTGAATAAGTGTGTGAGTGTGTATGTGTGTGTGTGTGCCCTGCGATGGATTGGCACCCTGTCCAGGGTGTACCCCGCCTCCTGCACTAAGTCTCCTGGGATAGGCTCCAGGCCCCCGCGACCCTGAATACAGGATAAAGTGGTATAGAAGATGAGTGAGTGAGTGAGTTAGTGAGTGAGTAGGTGAGGTTAGGCAAATTAAATGTCAGACTAAAAGAAAAGTGCAGTTTTTGTTTCTTCTCATGGTTATAACCCATGTCCAAGCAGCAGAAAGCATGTGACATTCAATAAGGACTTTATATAGTAAATAAATGTGTGTAACTCTTTCCAATTTCCAGGTTCTGAGGTTAAATCTCAAATAGCCTGAAATGGAAAGCTAGCTGGAAAGGGGGTGCAATCCCTCGTTCCACAGACCAAATACAGTAGTGCCCTCGATCAGCAGTTAAAGAGGGATTTGTTATTCAGCTTCATTTCAGAAGCTAGTTAGGCTGTGTAGCTCGAGTAAGCTGTAAATAAAAAACATGGAAGTTTAAGTGGCTATTTAAATTTACTTGGGAGCAATTATTAAGAATTAAAGGTATTGTTAAAGATGATATTATCTGATGTGTTGTCTTGCTGAAAGTCACTGGGGACCGGTTTTGATTATGGGTTTTGGCAGGCTGGTAGTCTCCCCGCATTCCAGTACTGCGGACCATAGCCTTCTACCTCGTTTCCACGCTGGCGACTGACGCTTAGTTTAATTAACGATTGATAGAACACCAGTGACGCAGCGAGACACATACAGTAAAGCATCCCGTGGCGTTATGCCCTGTATCACCACTCGTGGAATGCTTCTCGTCCAATCAGATGACTCGGTCGGGACTAACTGTAATAATAATAATAATAAGTAGTGACGGCAGAATTACTGTGGTAAAAAAGAAATGGAAAATTCAGCAATTAATTTCATTTGAAAATAATCAGCTTGGCAATGGCACAAATTCTACAACCCTGTTGTTGACTAGTTTCCTACAAGAGGAAATGTGAATTCCTTACATGTAAGAATGTTGTTATAGGATGAAATAAGAGAGAAGGACGGAAGCCTTGGTAAATGCTTGTTTTAAGTCTATCATTTGATTCTGTGATCTGGAAAATGTAAAAATGTAAGAAAGCTGTAGCCAAATTACACACACACCCACACACTCAGAGAGAATTCTCTAATACAGTCAGTTCATCTTTTTAGCATTAAACATAGTTATTAACATTGTATTTTCGTTTCTTAATTAAATCATAACATCTCAAAGGAAACAGCAATAGTAATAAAAGTGTCATTGAGGCTGCACTGCCGTGTTATTGAGAGGAAAGTTCCATTGCCATAAACAGAATTAACCTCTCTGGGAAGGAGCAATAACAGGCTTTGTCTTATAACAACCAATCTGCTGAAAAAAAAAAAATAAAAAAAAATCTTTGGAGCTTGTTAGGGAGTGCTATCCATCTTCTCACCCCACCCGCTTCCTCCCCGGGCGAATTAAAGCGGCTCACCAAAAGGCAGTGATTTAATCCTTTCACTAACAAGATGAGCAGTTGCTGCTTGCTACTTTGAGCATTTCTAGCCTCCGCATTTTGAGGACACCAGTCGAGAGCTCTTTATCCAAAGCGCACGTAGCACACATTCCGAGCTTTCCCTTCATCTTTTGATCAGTGTGTCTTCATTAAGCGAAAAACGTCGATGGAGTATGAATACTCGGTGTCAGCTTGTTTTTATAGTTGTCGTCCCTGCCCGGCTTGTTCATCTGCTCGAATTGATTCCTCAAGCACATGTCATGTGTAGTGTGTGCACTGCGGCAGGCGTAAGTGAATTGGCTCGTGCTGAAATGGCCACGTTGGCTGCTTTCTACTTCATTTTGTGGTAAGGGATGTAATGATGAAGGCAAACTCTGGCTCAAACTAAAAGGAATTTAGGAGAAAGAGTAAAGGAGTGGAATATGTAGTGGCTGTCTCAAAATTTAAATGTAGTTCATAGAAATATTTACTACTTTCAACTCTAACCTTAGTCCGGCCCGTACATCCATTTCATTTACCTTTATGGCATGTACAGTGTATGCAGTACCACTCTCACTAAGTTATCTGAGTTATATATTGAGTATCATAAGGAATCTGTGGATGTTCATCTAATGAGGTACGTATGGATTCTCAGTTATGGAACACACCCTGGCATTGTAGTCGGCTGAATTGAGGATAAAAGACACCCTATTATTTTACCCCTGTATATATGTATGGGTTAAAACCTGACTGATTATTTCCCAAGTGTTATAAAGTGTTTTATTCTTCTTTTCCCATAGCCATAAATGTATGGAAGGGAGTTCAAATAACCAAAACTTGGGATAAAGGTCTTCACTGCATCCCTTTATGTGAATGACGATCCAAACGTTTAACAAAACACCTTATGTCCGTGAATGACGATCCTGGCCGAGGTGCCTCAGAGCCCACTGCAGCCGTTCTCAAATGTTGTAAATTGACAGATAACTTGTCACCATCTGTCTGTAGGAACTGTACACACGATCATTCATGGACACCACTTGCACTTTACAGGAGATCAGCTGGTAGTTATTGCTACAGCCCCCGTCCAGTCCTGACCTCCCCTTAAGCCATTTCAACATGTTTGGGCCCTTAAAGGCATTTGTCGGAGGCCAGCATTTCAGACCTGAAAACTTTGTACCTTGATGGTCTCCAAGCACTATGTAGTGAAACACTGGGATGAGTGCATTAGCATTAGTGTTGAGGATTATATGAAGACATTTACTTTAATTTAGCTTTTGCTCTCATGACTGTGTCCTGCTATTCTGCATAATCAAAAATCCTGGTTTGACTTGAACGCCCCTCATATATGGAATGTTATAGCCACTAGTCAGCCTCTCCTAATCTCTCTCTTGAAGTGTATTTTTTCCATTTCCGATTCACACATTCTTTGTCACATATTCAGTCGAACACCACTCGCTTTCAAACTGCAGTTTTTTTTCATCCACATACATGTGCTTACAGATACCTTCAAACAGTTGGCTGACCTACTGTTGTTCTGATTTATGGCGTAGGAGCGGTTCGACCATTTCTCCCACTCAGAGACCATGGTGAATTTCACTCTCTTGGCTAGCATAGGTGTGTCTTAGTTAATCGAAACTCACAATCTCTCAACAATAAGGCGACAGATTTCTCGTTGTCCCATCTGGAAGCCTCTCCTGAAGTTAATAACATGGAAAGAGAAAAAAAAAAAGAAAAAAAAAAACACAGCTGGTTTCCAAGAACCTGCAAAGCATAAATTCCCGTGTCCGGAATACTTAAGCATGGTGGAGAACTTGCTGGCTGTTGCAAAGTGCTGATGCTGAAAACTACTTCCATGAATGATAAATAAACATCCCAAAGCACCACCACATCAATGATTATACTGTACTGTACATTACATGTTAAATAAAACATTTATTATAAATCCATTTACTGTTAGATTATGCAGTGTGTCCTCCATATAAATCCCTGTGCATTATCCCTTGGCTTAATTGTGCCAAACTGGCAGAAGGACCAGGCTGAGCATTTAAAATTTTGATCACCACTCATTTTGAGCAGAGTGCACTATATTCTCCAGAGAACAATAGCTCAAATCAATGTGAACCGCATCCTCTTGCTGGTGACAGTGTAGAAGATGCACAGTGGCACTGGCTGGTTCACAGTACCATCAGGCTTCAGGGGGGCAGGTGGTGGTTAAATAGCTCAAATATCTCAGAAAACAAAACAAAAAAAAGACAGCAGTGAAAAACATAACGGTGTTTGGGTTTGTAGTATGTCTGTTGTTATCATGATGAGAAAGAAAAAGAGGAGAAGAGTGATCCTTACCATTTTTAGGAGTTCGAGTAGGACTACTGTGACCCACATGGTTGTAGTTGTGTTGATGCGTGCCTGCAGAAGAAGCAATGACATGTCTGATTTGCTGGTAAAAAAAATAAACAAATGGAAACCAAACCGCGATATAAAAACAAGCTCTTATCTAGAACATGGATGCCCAGATAGGAGAAATGATGCATTAGGGGAAGACAAACTCCTAATCGTAATGGTGCATTGCATACAAATTACATGGACTAAAGAGTAACAACACAGCAATGATGATGAAAACGTTAGTGTACTTTTAAACATGTAGAGCAATAACAAAAATTCATGTTGGAAATGACAGAAGAGAGATGTCATACAGAAACAGCAAACTGCTTCATGCACTCAAGTGCACATCAAGTAATCTTCTGTACCACCACATGCGTTATGGGGGAGAGGGATACATTAGAAACATCACACAAATTCATAATTCATGTATGTGTGCCATAATTAAGGCCAGCTCATCTGCTCACTTTTATGTTTCTACCTTTGGGGAATTCTAGCTGTCACACCGATTTTATGTATGTGCATCAGATGTGGAATGTGTGTATTGCATGATGTGGAATGTGTGTATAGTAGTGTATTATACTGTATATACTGCAGATTCGGAAGTGTTCAGGCCATGGTGCTGCAGTGTGTGACTTTTGTGGAGGTTGGGGAGGGATCGTGGGATGTTCAGTTCACTGTGATGTGAGCTGTGACGAATAGTAGCTATCCCGCGTTGCCAACCTCGGATCAGTGAAATGTCTGTGATAAATGACCGCATTGTGGAATGGACCCCACACACCAATACTGGAGGTTTATGATGTTCTGCCTGTTTAAAATGTATTGCTGCAACATTCAGAAAATGTTGCTGACATGCTGTTTTAGCAACAAAAAAAAACAAACATATATATAATAATTGATATGATTATCAATTATATACCAGTAAACTGGGGACAGGCTCGTGGGCACCCAAGGCTCATCTATGTCTGTGTGTACCAAAGGCCAGCTCATCCAGTGTGATCCCATAGAAAAGCCAATGTACACAAATGAAATACATCAATGCTGGAAATGGATCAGAACACCCAGTGTGTCACAACTTGCTGTGTTTGGGGCTTAGCAGGCAAAGAGTTCAAGGTTGTTGATCCGGCCTCCCCAGATCTCAATCCGATCAATCATCCATGGAATGTGCCAAATAAACAAGTGTGATCCACGATGGCCTCACCCCACAACCCACAGCACCCAAATGATCCATTGCTAACATCCCAGTGCCAGACACCCAGAGGGGTGTGCCATATGAGGTAACACTGTATAAATTATATCTGTGCAGATTCTGAGTCCGTAAAACAACTGTATACTGTACATTAACATGCAGTGTTGGGGAGTAACTACTGTAGCTGTATGACACTCATTTCAGTATGCAGAAGGTGTGTGCCTCTTGTATGTAACTCTCAAGGAATGAACAAGATGTATATAAATTAAAAAAGGGTTTTGTCTGTACATTGGTCAGAACTCGCTCCTGCAGTGATATCTTTATGATACATACACTTCATACAATGCTTCATACCAGGCATGCAAACCTGCACCATAAATGAAATCAAACTTAGCGTAAAACAAGGTATAAGATTCTCAACCTTACAAAAATGTATTTCTTTGTATTAACAAGTTAGGCATGGAGTTCTGCCGTACATAAAAAACAGACAAACATGTATGTGGGCTTTAACCTGAAATAATAATATCACTGTTTACATCAGAGCTGATCAGCTTATTTTTAGCTTTACCCTTTCAAATATTTCTAAAAAACTCTTTCCTTGTCAATGATGGGTACTTTATCTAGTCATGCTATAAAGATGTATCCTACTAAGATAGCTGGAAGAAGTAGGGGTGTTGGGGTACTGCAGCACTCCCGTAGACCTCTGATTTTCATTTTGCATTGATGTGAAACTACAGAAGACTAATAATATTAAATTGGAATAATACTAAGTGTAAGTGACGAGAAAGAATGTCGATACATGTCGATATGTCTACTAGTCATAAAAACAACACAAGAGCAAGTGTCATTAAAGAGGTTTCTTGTTAAAAATCCAGTTCCCAGAGTCGGTGACTTTCTGTCAGAAAGCACTAATTCCGTTAGTGTGTGTGAGTGCGCGCACGAGTGTCATTAAGTTTCCCGACTGGGAGGTGTTTCCATTAGTGTGTGTGTGTCTGTGTGTGTAAACCCATCCTTCTCTTATTTGAGAGAAGGGAGGGGGCTACTGTGTAAGATGAGAGGAGGGAGGGAGAGAGTCATTCTATACAGTAGCCCTCTATTTCCTCTTGTGTTTCTTCAGTTTTAACACACACACACACACACATATATATATATTATATATATAGTGTGTGTGTTTGTGCGCACACATGTGTATATTTATATATATATATATATATATATATAGAGATATAGAGAGAGAGAGAGAGAGAGAGAGAGAGAGACACGTATGCGCACAAACACACTAACGGAAACACTGCTTTATCTTTTCAAAGGTAAAGTGCAGGTAAATTAGTTTTATGTTTTACTTTATATTGTGTATAAATTATTTTTATATGAATATTTTTGGGCTGTGGGACGAATCATTAAAGTTTCTATTATTACTTATGGGAAAATTCGCTTTGATATACAACTGCTTCCAAAAGGTATTATGCTTGCAATCCAAGGTTTACCTGTACTGGTAATATTTTTGGGTGGCTGGAATGGATTGGCCAAATTTACATATATTCCTTATAAAAAATATTATTAATGAATATTATTGAATTTTCACCCTAACAACTCACCTCTGGAACAAATTAAATACGTATGCTGAGGTACAGCTGTAATAGTAATGCATCTTACCTTGCTATGGCACTTCATGCAAAGAGAATATACATTTAATTTTGTGCAATAAATTATCTGCACAAAAGAACATATAACAGTTGTTTTTCTTTTGGACAAACTAGATTCAGGGGGGAAAAGGTAGCTTTAATGTACTGTAGCTGGTAGTAAAGAGTGGTTCAGCTGTAGCTCTATAAATCACGAGTAGCGTGTAACTTGATAAAGCAGCTCCTTTCAAATAGATAAGCCGAGTTTTATATACATTGCATGAAGAACAAATCCACTGTGGAAATACCTCAGCAGTGAGTCTGCAACCACGACATCTGCTGAATTAAAAGTGCTCAAGTTCAAGTGAAAAAGTTAAAGACAATTTAAGAGGTCAGTGCACTATCAAATTAAGTCAAATATCCGACCAAGTGTGTGTATTGCAGCAGAGAAAGACACAAACTAGCTTCGTTGCGAGGCCTAATTAATACCGAGCACGGTCCAGTTGAGTGATCTCGCTTTAATCTGGGGACCAATTAGCCTCTTTTGAGAGGGGTAAAGCAGAGAGATAAAACCTAGCTACAGCCTGAGGTCCGTTCTAGTGACCTGTCACTCTGTCATACATTTGAGTAAAAAAAAAAATTTAAAAAATCCCAGGCAACAAGGGACAGCCAGCGAGCATTATTAATAATAAAAAACCATTTCAGAAACACCTGCCTTTTACAATTATTTTCTTTTCCTGCCTGGCATGCTTGAGAATGTGAAAATTAATTGGAGGCACAGGGGCACACTGTTGTCTTTTGTTATGGAGATGCTCCTCGTTTTGCCTTTAAGCCTATTCAGGTAAGTAGGAGGGTGGTAAAGTTTCAGTCGGTTTCATTCGGGCTCCACGGAGAAAGGAGAACAAAACTTTAGACATCCTTAGGGGTGGAAGATTCAACCGTGATGAATTCGGGAAAAAGTTTTGACCCACTGCCTTGAGCTGGGGGATTCAGCGAGATGCTGAATGCAGAGTGGTTGATTCGAAGGAGCCGTGCTGAACTCACAGCATTAACTCCCTTGTTTCGCCACAAGGTCTACTTTGTTGTGAATCATGTACAGCCTACGTTGTTGATGGGTTTGGCCTTTCAAAACAAAAACAGTATAGGGAGCAGCAATCACTGATCCCAGCGCCTACGGGCGAATGAATCTTCACATCGCACGCATTCCTGCTTCACACCTAATACATCCTGACAACAACACTCCTGCCAATCCGCATAATAATATCCAGATGGTACGCCAGTGATTCAGTATTCTGACATTTCTGTTGCATATTCACATGAGAAAAACTGCATCGGCATCACAAAGAGTGACAAATGCTGTGTATGTGGGCTGTATTACTGCAAAAATAGTGGGGGACTCTTTTGCAAAGCAAATTATTTTCATGTTATGAACTTTCCTTGCGTTAACACTTTTATCGTTCCTGTCTGCGGAGTTGTTTACAACGAGTGCAACAAATGCTGGGAGGCTTTTCATCCCATATTTTTTGCACGGATACGATTTTTAATCTAATGAAAATAAACAATATGCTCAAAAACATTTATGAAGACATGCCTAGGATTTGCAATAAAGAAGCAATGACCTAAAAGCACATCGACAAAGAATAATCTTATATAAAACCGTAGTAGTCGGAGCAAACACCTGATGATCAAACCATTGAGCAACCCTATGATTCTTCTCTTTTCTGAATATTACGTCTAAAACGGATGAGCTGGGCCCGACTAGATAAAAAAAAATCCACAAAATTTTGTGCTTCCACAAAAAGGAAGCAAATAAACAAGGTCATAAACGAACATTTGCACGAACAGCTGTATAGCCGGCAGTGTCGCACAGCACCCCCTCTCCTCTTCAAAACTCACCCTCAGGCCAGGCCAGTGTTGTTTAGAAGCAACTGAAACACACAAATTGCCTCCTTAATAACCATAACATGCCAAGCATCTGAAATCAGGGAGTGGTCCGTTCCGACACTGTATCTGATTAAAGATGACAATTTCTCTTCCACTGAATGTAACGACTAAGGTTTTTAGCATGGTTTAAAAATATAGCTGACCTTTAATGAAGCATGAGTTTTATAAAGTGGCTGATGGTCAGGATATTGAGGTACGGCGGAATGGTCATGGGCAGGAAAGACCAGACCTGGGAATCCTCATACATCGTTTTACAAACTTTTTAACCTTCATTTTTTTCTTCTTCTCTCCTTCAAAATAAATTCCTCATTCCTTATTTAATTACCAATGTTGTGTACCATCCAGGGCAGGACCAGGTGAGGTGCAGGTTTTGGCCCCAGTGGGCATGTTGACATGGCAATGCAGTGGGTTTGCCCTTCTCCTGCTGCTCTGATGGACAGAGGGGCCAGGAAACCGATGGGAGCTGGCATTTAACGACTGACACAGAGAATTAACATTTACTTGCAAAATGTTAAATGCCATAATGCTCCAGCATGCAGATTTGAAGTTAAACTCAATGTTTTGGCCAGGAATCATCAGGAATCAAAAAAAAAAAAAAAAAAAAAATTATGGTTCTACAAATAAAAAATTCACCCTGTCCAGAGGTTGGGAGTTTGAATGATGATGATGACAAAGGGATCTGTGGCTCAGGATCCAAGCCAGCATAATTAGCTCTGGTGTGTGGGCGGGATCGGGAGGCATTCCTCTTAAAACCTGTCAATCAGGACAGACAGCTCTGGATTCATCTACAGTATATGGAGAAGAGGACAAATGATGACCTAAAAATATGTATTGGATCCTTTAGACTTATTGGGTTTCCAGCCGGGTTCAAATCCAGATACTGAGATTGTCATGACAAAAGAACGCTTTTAAATTGCAACAATGCCACAGACAGTCAAGATGACAAAATTGTCTTTGATCTCTGGCTAAGGGGAGGATGGGGGGAAGAGGAATGGGGGGCAGGCGGAGCGGCATAGTCATTCTTGAAAATCATAAGCCCATGAACTGTATGTGCAGTATGCAGAAAAGCCTGAATAGGGCTGTATTACTCTGCCGTGTGATACATTATGAGCAGGAGATGATTAAGGTACATTAGGCGTGTCGTAAAGGAAGGAGGAAATTGTAGAATAAGATGGGAGAGAAATTGGAAGGTGACCAATGCTGTCCACTAAAATTGTAAAAAATTGTCAAGGTTTTATATCTATTTTTTTAATAGATAGATTAATCAACCAAGTAACTGGAGAAAGCTAAATAAAGATGATTTTTTCTTATTTATAAACGGGAAAATAGTTTATGCTAGCATCTTTAACACTATATTTTGATAGGGAAGAGCTAGCTAGTGAGGAGAACTGGCAATATTCAGAGGGAAAAGGATTAAAATATCATCATCATCATCATCATCATCATCATCATCAACAACAACAATAACAACAGGCGTTCTTCAGTACAATGACGAGGTTAGGTTGTTGATGAAGCAGGTAAAACAATAAGCCTCGGAGCATTTCCCAGACATTTCCAAGTATATTCTCTAATTATAATAAACCTAAGGCAAGTTGCAATAGATATGTAAAGGCTTGATGGGTAAATAATAGCCTGGTCTTTCTTATGAAGTACTTGGTCCTATGCTGACAAATGCATTCTGACAGCCTTTTCAAGTGACTATATACCCCATCTGCAGAGGTCACGGCGAGCAACACTTCACTGCCTCATTTAGCAACATCATGGACATGCAGTAATATGAAAACACTGACCCCATACTGACGCATGGGTGGACTTCCTAAGTGAGAGGAAACAGCTTACGGCACACTGTGTTTACTTGTTTTTAATTCATTTCACTCAGCCTAAACGTGTTACATAACACCAATAATGACATTATGAAAAGTCTGATATTTTTTAATTGATTAAGAAAAAAAACATCTGCGTACTGTATATGAACAGAAAAACTTCATTTCTTGATGTAAATCATTGTTAGACATACCAGGTTTCCGGTGGATCCCAGAGTCGAGGTCTTCTCTTGATAAACTGTAGCGTTGAGTTGTTAACAAGGATAAGCACAGATTTATCTGATGTCTTCTTTTATTAACAAGAAGTAACATCATCAATAAAACTGTCTTTATCCTTGCACAGGTGTTTGTACTTCCCGTTTTGAGGTGGCCAATGCTTGTGTAGGAGAAGAACACAAGAAAAAAAAAAAAGTCCAGAGGAACAGAGACACTACGGGGGAGTGAGTCAAGCAGAAGGGAGTGCTGGGCTTTTAATGAAAGAGATAACGAGAATGAATACAGGACAAATCTAGTCGAGCGTTGGCACAGATCTACAGAGTGAGGGGTGAGAGTACATGGACGTACAGTACACAGCCACCACAAACACAGACAGAGGCTAACGTCAGGGGTCAAAGGGGAAAACACACTCAACCACACAGAATTGCCTTCCTACCATGGTGACTCTGAGACCGCATCGGCCACTGCCTTTCTCCTAGAAAAAAAAAAAAAAACAACCAAGCAGAGCGAGGCAGTGAGTGGGTGACCATCTAGTGTACTGAGTTTAAACACACTGTAGAGAAAGAGAGAGAAAGAGGGAGAGAAAGAGAGAGAGAGAGCATTACATAACATCCGGCAGCTCCAAAAGAGGGCACTCCATTCGTTACATTGTCGTGTTCAAATTCACAGATAAGTATCAGTGTCAGCAAACAATAACTTAATTAATTCGGAAACATCGAATAAATCATACTGTTAAATAAGAAGCGATGGAATCGACCAAAGCGTCCAAAACGCTGCCTACTAGTCTGGATTCTGAACAGGAACCTGAGACTACATTAGACACAGGCTTCCCCAAACGGTTTTTTTTTCAAACTGAGCCTTTATTCATTGGAGCCTCAGATACCAGACTCTTGGCAAACACCAATGAAACCTGATGTGATTTTCCCATTTATCTCAAACTTCGAGATGGTCATGAAAAGGTATTATATTGGGTATAATACCCAATATTTATAAAAGGTATAAATATTGGGTATTTGAATCACTGTAGCCTTCCATTCGATCCAGTCTGACCATCATCTTCCTCCCTCATCAACAAGGCTTTGTGCCTGGAGACCTGTTACTCACTGACTGGTTTAGTTTTTCCACAGCATTTTGTGTAAACTATAATGTGTGTGAAAATCCCAGTAGATCAGCAGATTCTGAAATGCCGTCAGCATTTCTCTATTCTGATGTTTCTGACCTGTACTGTATTTGCATGATTATATGCATTGCACCGGTGCCACATGATTGACTGACTTCATAAATGCATAAATTTGCAAGTGTTTAAAGCAGCTTCCATTTCTGACTTACTGTATCACACAGTCCTGTGTATAGCAAAGACAGTCTGTAAAAAAAATAAAATAAAAATGGCACGAATACAACAGCAAGAAATGGAGCACTTGTTGATACACAAGGAATTTGTAATTATTCTTAATGTAAGAGTTTATTAGTAGTTACAGTATATCAACAAATCCTTAAATATGTGATTTAATTTTTTTTCATTTTACCTAATAGTTTAGTTTATTATAACTAGAAGTTTAGAGACATACTGTAAACTACCTTCAAACCTGTGAAGTCACAAAGCCTTCGTTCGTTTCAGATAAAAAAAATTTCCCAAATTTCCCCCAAAAATATGAAACTGAAAAACAGTCGTGCTTGGTCTTCCCAAGCAATCTAAGCTGTCCATTAAAGTAATAACTCCACTGTTGCAATAAATCAAGACAGAAAACGCATTTACACAAAGCCCACCTATAATGGAAGTTTAAGAGCAACTGCTGAGGCATGCAATAAACATTTATGCAAAATAAATTTTTTTTAGCACACTTTCATGAACATTTCAATCAAATCAAAACTAGTCTAAATAAGGTTCTAAATCTTCTAAGTCGGATTTGCCGGAGTAAATGCATGGTTATAAATATAGACATGCAACACAGGCAGGAGTTTTAGCAAGACTGCTCATCAACACCACAAACATGCATAATAAACAACCAGACAGAGTTTTAAATGTAGTTAAAATAGTTTTTACTTCAAGCTTGAATGAAAAAATATGTACGAACAGCTTTGGTAGCGCACTTTCTCATTCTTAAACCTTTATAGTGTTAGAGTGCAATCACAGAATTCAGCAACTGCCATTTGACTTCCCATAAAAGTGAGTTTTTAAGGAAAGAGGATTTTAGTTCTTTGCTCAGTAAAAGGAAAATTACACAAAATGACTGTCAGTGGGAAAAGCCCATGCAGTACGAATGGACTTACAGCATACAGAGATTCATCTTAAAAAAATACTGCTCTAACATATTTGATTGTCCAGGTTACACTATGTATATGCACTGTGTTAAATTATTACCCAGTGATATACGGTATATAGGTATTACTGAAAGGAACAACAAATTCCTGTCCTACATATTAATTACAGTTATTTACATACTGTATATGCATAGTTATCCATATGTATGCATTCTTTACACGATTTCCTTTCTAAATATCTAACACACATGTAGAAGAAATTTGTATTCCTTCTGTAGTTAGACTAGACTCAACTGAAGTGTTAAGCTCAATATGAGGACATTTTCCGGTTACAAGATTGATAAATTCTGTATGCAGGATTTGGGCGTTCCGCTGGGATCTGGAGATCATCATGTGTACATCCATGTTTATTTGAGACTGTGGTGTGGATGCGGGGGCTTTTCGTCCTGGATAGACAATGGTTCTTTATTTTGCCAAAATTGTCTTGTAATGTAATCATTTGAACACAAGAATGGAGTGCCCACATCTGCACCACGATATGAAGAATTACTGGAGACAAGACAGCGCTTCGGGTCATCCTTTGGTTAGCCAGCAAAAGAACCGTGCTTTGCCAAAGCTGATTAACTTTAAAATGACCAAACGTTATACACGTACACACCCTCCTTTAACAGTAATGGAAAAGTAAAACCAATTCTTTTGTTTTTGCTCTACAATCAAGACGTTCAAGTAGAATTTCAGCTTTTACTGTATGTCCTTATATTTACCGCCAAAGGTGGGAAGCAACTCAAAAACATGCATACGTAGCAACCATGTGACATCACCAATCTGTTGCATCCTTCTTTTCTAACGCTTTTCCAGGCTTCTTCCATATGTTCTTTCAGACGTGGTCTGTTTTTTGAGGGTTCTCCCTCCATTTTACTTTTTAGGACAAGAACAGCATTTTCCATTTAAACCCTGGTGATTGACTTTGCAGGTGCAAAACCGCTTCTTTTGTTCCTGATGTTGTCCATTATTGTGATAACAGTGTAATTCAGGTCATTTTCTTGCTGCACAAAGAAATTCCTGCCAATTTAATTGGATTCATTTCCCTGTAAATTGGGAGACAATGTTCCTGTAGACTTCTGCATTCATTCTCCTACCATTATGAGGTACATCAATAAAGATTAGGGAGCCTGTTCCGGAAGCAGCGATGTAAGCCCGAGACATGACATGACTTACACTGTGCTTGACGGATGAGCTCATATGTTTTGGATCATGAGCAGATCCGTTATTTTTTCCACCCTTCAGTGTTTCATTCAGTAAGGTAGAGGTTCTTTTAGGGCTGAACTCTGTATTACTTTGTAATTTTTAATTTTAATGGGTTTGCAACTTGTGTTATTAATTCTATATTTACTACTGTATAGGTTTTTTTTTTTTTAAGCAAATTGTAATGCATTCAGCCCTGCCCTTCAGAGGTTGTTGGTAATGTCACAAACTAATGTTTTTTGGGGGTGCATCAATTTTTTTGCATCAACTGCTATTGCTTTTCCTGTTCAACCTCCTAAGCGTCTGGTTGTTAGTGGTTTCTTCCTTTATCCTGACAATCCGATTTAATGTACTAGCTATTTGCAATGGTTGTGCAATGGCTCGCTTTTACCTTTTTCTTAGCTTCAAAATGGCTTGGTATGAAGCTCATACCAAAAGTAGACATTCACAATTTTTAATTATTGATACAATCAAGCTACCAGAGTCCACCTGGGCAACAAGAACCGTCGATCATATGTTCCAATAGTTTTGTTCACTTAAAAAATGGATGGGACCCAACAAAATGTGCCATGCTCTAAACATTGTAACACATCCAGACTTTAATTGTCTTTTAATGAAAGCTGAAACCCGGATCTATCACCTAATATCTATCCTTTGATCTCAAACCCAAATGTCTTTGATGTATAGCAAATAGCAAAAGAACTTGCTTTACTGTTCCAATGCTTTGGGGAGCACTATATAATGAAGATATATTGCAACATTCAAAGGCAATCATTTTCAGTCAGGACATTAAGCAACCTGTAGCATATGGTAAAAATGTCATCATGCTGGCAAATGATTAATGGAATCCAATTAATCTCTTTCCAAAGTTTTTCTTTTTTATTATTATTAATGTATTGTCTTCTTAAATAATGGATGAATGTGGGCTTAAGGAGAGGACAAGGTAATATTTACAGTAACGTCACTTTTCACCAGGAGACTTTTCAAATCTGAAGAGTGACTGAAATCAGATTTCACAAGTACACAGCTCCACGAACTTGCCCACACTAGGAAAGCCCTAATTAACCCACAAGCATCCCTCATTTCTTACATTTCACATTAATGGTACCTCTAATTTGATCTTAGGAGTGGGAGGCTGTTGAGTGGGAAAGTGCCAAATGACTACATCTCTCTAAAGATGGTTCATGGTCTTCAAATGTCAGTCCTTGCCTGGCTGAAATTTGTACTCTCTCCTAATTAAAGTGCAAGACAGTTTAAAGAGAAAGAGAGAGCAGGAATGACGAGAAGCACCTGTGTGAATGTTCTTTACCAAGTTGTGAGAGACATCAGGGGAGAAGATGAAAGGTTGTGAAGATGCAACACTAACGTTATGTTACTAAAGGCTAGGCAAAGCCCATTACTTTGATCCCTTACTATTAATTAAACATCAACAGCGCGAAACCATCAACGCCTGAGAAACGGGGACATCGATTCCTGCACACGAGCCAACTAATAAGAGAATTATTTTACAGTGGCATCCTAAACTACGGTCAAGATGAATGACAGTTCGAGCATTACACCTAACCGAATGACATTTCTGTGCTATCATTCAGACATGTCAGGTAATGTCAACCTCAAATCAGATTTTTCTATACATCAAAAATGAGCAGGGGATGCAGGCTAGATGGATTATTGGCTGATTTGGATGCCATGATGTCACCAAGCTCCAGGCATCCCCAGAGAGCACTCCAGCCCTGATCTCAATCAATCCCAGCAAAGATTTTCATTTAGATTGCAGTCCGGAGTGAATAGTCTTATAAGGGCTTAGCGTCTGTGCCATTCATACCAGCAATCCATGCTGACACGGGGCATTTCCATGAAATCACTAAGACGGGGTTTAACCCAGACTCCACTAAGATGGAGTTTTGACCCAGAAAGGTATTACTGCCTCAGATAATCTAGAGGGTTAATGCAAAGGATTGAATGGTGAGAAAACATCGGGAATCTATTAAAGCAGCCGTTTCCTGTTCATGTCCCGGAGTTTCTAACATTTAGCGCTCTGAATGAACTCATCAGCTAATCGGCATGACCTTCATGAAATGATTTGCGTCTGCCAGAGTAGTCTAAGCACTAATAGCATTGCCCTGCAAGGACACATCAGTTTAAGCCTTGGATTACGGTTCTGAGATCAATACTTATTCGTAAAATGTGCATCTGGTACTTTGTAACGATACGCAAAGTTCCACTTTGACGCAATGTGATAAGGTGGTGTCTCAAGAGGAAACATTTCTTGATGCAGAAAAAACAGCAAAGACTGAATATTTGCCTTAGGTTTTCATTTTCAATTGGTTCAAATGTCATATACAGTAAAAGCACAATATTGATATAATGTGTGTGCAATTCATTCACGCTCATAGCAGCAAAATATATGACAAATGCTCTAGATTACTTCACATAGCTCATTAAACATCATCTCTCTGGCCAAGCTTTCATATTTGTACAAAGTTGCCAGGTCTCAGCAAAATTCTTCCCTATACAGTATCTTAAAACCTGCATGAAAACATCAAACAAACTGCAGCTTGACAAGACATAGAAATATATATTTTTTCCAGTGTTCCCGGTTTTGTGCCTAAGCCGACTCCACTCTCAACCATATCTCAAAACTATCTCAGTTTGTCACCCTGCTAGTGACTCTCAAGGTGTGTATCTGAAGACACACAGCTCTCTATACTGTATCTCAAGCATTCTGGAGAATCTGGAGTATGCTAGTGTATTAGATCATGAAAAATAGCAGTCTCTAAAGAAGCATGCTTTAAAACCCTAGCGGCACAGATCTGTAACACAGCAGAGGTTAATGCTTTAAAAAAAAAAAAAAGAAGAATTTTCTTTATTATGCATCGTGCTCACGCTATCGCTCAATATGCTGATTTATCAATTTAAACGACGGTAATCGAAATAATAACACGATACACCACACTGTATTGTTAAAGCCTAGTACGCTGTTTAGTTTCTTCAAGGTCAGGATGAATATGACTGCTCCGAATCCTTGCACGAGGATTCGTGTTCGATTGTGCTTTGCGTGTATTCCGAGGACTGGAGGAAATGGGAAACCAGCTGAAAGCAGCATTTCCTTTCTGAGTTGGACAGAAGTTCAGTGACAACTTTTATCTAACATCTGAAACGTCAACAAATTCCATCTAATCTACAAACACACTTCAGTCCGTTTCTCTGATTGTTGGTCTAAGCATTCGGAGCTTGTATGACCAATACTGCACCTACTGTCTCAAAAAGGCCTATCTGTTGTTTTTTTTTTCCCCCAAGCTTCCATTATCTCTACAATCACAGTTTTAAGCATCTAAAATCAACAATTGCTGAGATAAGCACATGGGCGCAGTAATAACTCACATTAATTAAACATCCTGAGCAGTGGCAGGATCAATGCGGGCCCTTTTGTTCTGAAGCCCAGAGACTCACTGTCATTAGCATATTAACAAATCAAATCAAGTAGAAATGCCAGACTGAGGCAAAGAGAGAGAGAGAGAGAGAGAGAGAGAGAGAGAGAGAAAGAGAATTGAAGTACGTACTTTAATATGTGACGTCCCACTGAGAGCGATAGGCTGCTAAGTGCCTGCTTCATCATCATGTCAGCATAATAAGAAACATGTTAGACAGAGGATGATGCGTTTAAATGTCACCCTCCCCATACTCAGGTAACTAAGTAATATGCAGTAAAGTAAGAGTTGTGTGAACAAGAGCTCATTCCTGACCGCACAGGAAGCCAAAGCTCTGATAGACTTTGGAAACTGAAATGCACCAGTGACTCACTGTGATTAGACAGAAGCACAGCTTGAGTCCTCTTCAATCTGTTTACTTGCTCTTTCACTCAAGCAACTTAAGTGAACGTGTGTCTGTTTCAAAAATCATTTCGGATCCATTAGACAGATCTGCCTAGTGGATATAAAAATATATCACTTAGTGATAAATATGCAAGTGCAAAAGAGGAAAGGAAAGAAGAAGAAGAAAAAAAAACCCCACACAAACAAACAGCCGTAGTGTCGGCCCGTTGAACCTGTACGGTTAATGTTTAAAGCCAGGCACCACAAGCAAAAATAAGTTTGCTTTGAAATGTAAATCTTCTGAGGTTTTTTTTTTTGTCAGTAGTTCTATTATTAACTTTATAATTCACAATACATAAAAAGAAAACACTCTACCTACACCTACCATAAACTTTGCTGCATTTTGCAGATATAACTGCCACGGACATTTTTTCCATTCTCTCCAAATAGCAGGGAAATTTCTTCCCAAATCTTTGTCATATACAGTACACAATTTATATTCAATTAGATAAATGTAATGATGCATTCGGAAATGTTAACTATTTAACTATCTAAGCTTTCACGAAAAAAATAAATCACACACTTTTTTTCTTAAAGTTTTGATTTCATCACCTTTTCTAATATCTTGAATAGCCTTGATTTATAGATTCACTTCATTTTATCGCATATGCAGAGCACTTTTAAGAAGAGTGTCTTTTACAAACCAGATTCACAGAAATCCAGATGTAGTTTGATTCCTAATAAGAATCCAGAGGTGACAGTCATAAGGAAGAAACTCTGAGAAAAACCTGGTGATGGATTATACAGGAAATTATTGCTCTTACATGAAGCTATAATATGTTTGTGGAGGGAAAAAAGTTTTTTGAAGAGCATCTTAATAATTATACACTTTTGTAAACTGTTTATAAGTGAATACATTGGAATGGTGCAAATGTTTTAAAGAAGGTCGTATGTCCATGAATGAAATCCCACCTGAGGTAGCTCGAACCCGCTGCAGTTGTTCTCTTTAAGCGAATGGAATACCCAATTTACTTGCAGAAAAGACGCAGCTCTCTGTGGGAATTGTACACGCTATCATTCACAAACACCACATTACAGGAACTTGACTGATAGTTATTGCAAAATTTTCAGTACAATCCTGACCTCGCTCCAAGCTATTTCCACATATTTAGGCCATTAAAGGAGTTCCTGGGAGGCCAGGATTTCTGATGTGAAGCAGGCAGTCTGATGATAGCTCTGGCGTACTGAGAAAAATTTCTACACTGATTGTATCCAAGCACAAGGTGAAACACTGGTATAAGTGCATTAGTGTAGCAGGGGATTACATAGAGAAATAAAGGGAGGTTTTACTCTCATAACTGTGCCCTGTTATTCTGTACAATGAAAAGACCTGGTTTGACTGGATGTCATCCAGTCAAACATTAAAAATGTCATCCAGTGGAATTCCATTTATTTCTATTCATGCCTAGACTATTGGATTTTTCCAGTGGTTAAGGCGTTGGACTACGGTTCGGAAGATCCCAGGTTCAAACCCCACAACCAGCAAGTTGCCACTGTTGGGCCCTTGAGCAAGGCCCTTAACCCTCAACTGCTCAGATGTATAATGAGATAAAAAAAAAAAAAAAAGTAAGTCGCTCTGGATAAGAGCGTCTGCCAAATGCCTAAATGTAAATGTACGACATGATACAGTATGTACAGTAGGTCCTCTGGTCAACACTCACACGCACATTGACACACACTACAGCCAATTTGAAAACGCCAATTAACCTAATCTGCATGTTTTGTTTTAATTGTGGGAGGAAAACAGAGAACCCAAAGGAAACCCACCAAGCATGGGGAGAACATGCAAATAGCCTCAATGCAGGAATCAAACCCAGGACCCTGGAGGTGCAAGGCGACAGTGCTAATAACTAAGCCACCGTGCTGTGTGTATATTGCATTCCTGAATCTTTGAGATTATGGTGCACATCAACTTCCTATGGGATTGTGAGGTGAAAATTTTTACCATATATATGCAAACAGAAGCAAAATGACAAGTCTAAAGAAATGGAAAATGCACGATGTGCAAGTGCACAAGTAGAAACAGAGGTCCTTAATGTGAGATGGCAGATTGGATTTCCATACTGCACATAGGGCTCCAGGATCAAAGTGGAGAAGTCATTTTAATTCTGAGACTCATACCTCATTGCCAGTCGACAAGCTCATTACTGAGAGCTGCTGCAGTTAGATGGCAGGAGAAAACGACGGAGGGTATGATAAAAGACAATCTTACACATGCTTGTGGAATCATTGATTTGTGCCATTGTTCCACTTGTCTCCCAGCTCCATGAGCTACAAGAGAGATTTATAGTCCCAAATCCTTTATGATTAACACTCATAGAGAAAGAAAGGTGAACATAAAGCAGGAAAAGGCTGACAACATCATCATAAAGCATTGTAAACTGTAGCACTTAGAGCGTAGATGGTTAAAGGAGTGTTGATATTGTCAGATTTTTCACTTTTCAAGTCACACCAAAAGCTGAAACAAATAGATGACAGACGCTTATGTTACATAAGACCGTTTTCACTCTGGATCAGTAGCAGTATTCAGATTTCACTGTTGCTATTTCCAGTGCCCCCGTTCTACCCTTTAATTAGATCCAGAAGGAACTGCAGGTCTTGTAAATGTTTTTCATCATTATATGATGCCATGATGGTGCACAGAATAGTGTCGCTAAGCCGAGACTCAGTCTACCATGGCTTCTCTATGCTTATACACAAAACCATCTGGTGCGCTCAGCACAACAGGGATAAGCAGGCTAAGCCATGTTTTAAGAGAAAAGAGCCCATTAATATGGAAGAAGTTGTTTTCACAAAAAGAGGGGGCAATCCAATCTCGACAAACTCATTGATAGGTGCAATTTTTCAATCTCCCCTGGCCTTTTCTTAAACAAAAGAGCTTGTTAAATAGTCATTTATTTTTCATGCACTGTTTCCCTGTTGCGACCAACCTCCTCCTGTAATCCGCGGAAATTGAAAAAATAAACAAATAAGTAAATATATAAATGAAAACAGGCCTAAAATGACCAAACAATATGCTTCTTATTGTAAAATAAGAGGCACGGATAAACATTTGAACAATTTCCTTATAACCAGTATTTTAGACAGACACTCAAATACTGCAAATTACTGCATTGTAACTCAAGAAAAAACTAAAAATAAGTGTATGTTAAAAAAAGAAAGAAAGAAAGAAAGAAACTAGGACCTTAACCAATGGACAGATAACCAATGAAATTTATAAAATGTTGTAAGACATTTGCCTTTATAGATTCTGCACAGAATAACTGTACAAAATTATTAATAGCCTAAGAAAAAATAAGGGAAAAAAATCTAAATAACATTTTAGCTAATGACAACAAAAGAAATAGAAGAGCACAGAACCACCGGAATAGTTTAGCTGTAGATAAATTAAAAACTTAAATTGGAATTATTGCTTCATCAAACGAGCAAATGAATTAAATTTCCTAACAAATGTCGCTCCATTAAGAGATGTGTGAAAGCTACAGTAGCAGGCGAGACAGCTAGTATACAAGAGCTTACTAATACTGAATGCAAGCATGATGTGCTGAAACTATTTAATTTATTTGTAATTAATTTTTTAAAATATAATTTCTCGAATCTTGTCCTGATTATTGGAATATTAAATGGGTTAAAGCTAAATTTGATTGTTAAAGCTACAGTAGAATGCAAATCATATAAAGCAGGGGTTCTCAAAGTCAGGTCCCTGAGGCTTAGCCACGGGCTCTGTGTTTTTTAATTAAACTACAGAGGTGGAAATCACATCCATCATTAGCATGCAAGCTTGTAGCAAGACTTGTAGCACACTAGGAGATAAGTGCATACACGGTAAAAAAAAAAATGGCACACTGGTATTGGTAAGCACGCATGAAAGTATGCTAATAGATCCGTGTGCATTAGCATGTATATTCTAGAAAGTACATACAATGTACTATAAAAGAAAAAAAATAATGCAATAAGCTACTATGCAAGTGCATAAGGAGGTTAGCATGCAACAGGTTAGTATCTGAGCTCAAAGGTATGATAGTGTGCAAACGAAAAAGTTAACTAGTAGACAAGCATTCAAGTATAGTATTATAGTATTTGAGATATTATAAATTTAATCTAAAATGCAAGTAGGTTAGTATGTAAGTGCAGAAGTATGCTACAGTAGTATGCACACATCCTAGAAAACTAATTGGGGTGTTGTGGTGTGCATACATGTGTGTAAGTTTCAAGTGCATCAAAAGGATATTGTGAAAGGTAGTATGTGACTAGGTTAATAAGCTAGTGTGAATGTAGATTGGCATGCAAATACATGAGCAGTCTAGTAGACTATTATGCAAGTAGGTTATTACGTACATGCATGGGTATGCTAGGATCCATGTGCATACAGTAAGTTTGCAAGGAGGCAATCATGCTAGAAGGCGAATGATCCATTTAGAAGGTAGGGAAGCAAGCAAGAAGAGTAGTGGACACGTACTGGAGGTAAGCGAGGAACTATGTACTGTAAGCAGGCTACTATATGTGTATATGTACATAAGTAAGTAAGCATGCTTATTTAAAAGTATAAAAGATTGAAAAATCTGAACGTAGCTGTGTGCAACAGACAATATGCATACAAGCAAATGCAAAAGTAAGTTAGTGTAAGATTCATATACTGTATACTGTTCAGATAGACGATTCTAAGAGTTTAGAACATAGCCATAGACTTTCTACTGTGTGCTGTATGTCCATTAAGCCTTATCAACAAGCTTTTTTTTTTTTGTCTTAGTCAAAACCAGCACAGTCACCAAAGGTTTCAAACAGATTTTCAAGACGTAAGATTGAATTTCCTGTCACAATAGTAGCCAAAATATTATTCACGTTATCAAACATATGAGTCAGTCTCCCCCTTTTACTGTAAGTTAAAAATATTACCATATGGCGTTCTCTAAAAACCTTTAATGTAACATGAGGAAACTGAAGAATCGCATCATCTGTGCGGTTTAAGACTTGGTATCGATTTATGTTTGCAATATGATGCTATTATCTTTTCATCCCTGGTAACAGAGAGAAACCATGTCAATCAATACCTGCACTGCAAACATCCACAAGAGCACCGAGGCAACGAAGAGCACACAAATGACTGACCACAATTACAACTAGGCCAGGGCTGGCATAGCAAATGGCCTATTAGTGTAGTTGGATGGATGGGAAACAGCTTTTATCTTCTATAACAACACTGCAACATTCACTGTTAAAAGGAACTCGGTATTCCATACTCAAAAAGCAAAAATAACATTAAAGCACAAGTCTGCAATGGCAAGGTGTCATCTGGCAGCAACTCATTTCAAGCCCAACCACACTAAATTACTCATGTTGGGCAGAATGCATTGCAATTCACTATGACAATAAATAAATATGGAATTTCTTAAATTAAATAGCAATGGGAAAATTTTTGAAAAATGGTGAATTTATTAGAAATCGTAAAAACTGAATTGATAAAAAAAATAAAAAGTGCAGGAAACTAACCCGATTTGGACTGATAAGTACTTATTCCTGCATCGAGTCTGTGTGCGAGGAGTTTGCATGTTCTCCCCGTGCTTGTTGGGTTTCATTCTGGGTACACTGGTTTCTACCAAAGACATTCAGGTTAGGTTAACTGACGTTCCCAAATTGCCCTGTGTGTGTCTTACTGTATGATGGATTGTCACCCAGTTGATGAACAAACAAACGAACAAAAAATCAAACAAAGGTACTGACATACTGTATTTTGGTTAAAATTAAGAGCCATTTAGCACAACATTTATGTTAGCGCCATAGTTATTAGTATGTGCCAACATGTTGCAAAATTTCGATTTGTATGTCAAAAAAGCCTCCTGTTTATCTTTTTATATCTGAACCATTGCTTTAATTAAAGCAGCTCTTTAGGACATTTTTTTCCATTTCAAATTAAACCATGTTGATTAAATGGAAGAAATTAAGGAAACAGCAGCGACCTCATTTCCCCTCTCGTCAGTTCCAACCACTCAGTATTCAACATCACCAGTATACTAGTTATACTAATCACCAGCCTGATCATCTGCTTGGAGAACTATTCCTTTAAGACGACATTAAAAACTATGAGAAAGTCTGGCTCGTCAGAACCAACATATGAAGAAATGAGGTGGGGCGTTAAACCTTTCCACTGTTTGTACATGGTGCATGTGGTACATGACTAAAGATAACTTAGTACACTGGAGATAAATGTTAACCGGTTTGTGATTATTGATTTCAAACTTAATTTTATATAAATGCTTCACATTTTTAAAGTGGAGGAGGTTGATGTTTTGTTTGCCGGCAAATTGATGAAAATGCTCGGCCGTGTTTAAGATGCTGATTTAAATGCATGCCAGTTTTTCACTGGTGTGGCTGTTCGAGCATGAACTGCATGAGCAATGCATAACTGTTTAATATTTAATAGAAGAACAAAGCCTGTCATTATTTCTCCTAGGAAGCTATAGGCATAGATGCATGTTGCATTAGGCAGTGGTTTGTGAAAAAACTATGCCACTCTTTTATGCCTGAAATTACTGATTTATCAGCACGGACTGAAAGTAATCTGAGGATCAGTCCCTGTAATCCTTCCCAGTTATTCTGCTGGCAGGTCTAAAAGAAAAATTAACAATTTTAAGAGATTAACAGACACCTCGACTCATTAAGATTTAATGACTGGTAACAGTCATTCAGTTTCATTTCAGTCCCTTTTTTTTTTATCGTTCTGTTCATCTGATAGAGACAAGCATTTACATTGAATGAATGTGAGTCACTAAGAGCAAAGTAGGATTTATGAAGATCGTTCCATCAAAAGAGGGCTTTGTTCATTCATATCGTGCTTCTCATTTCTTTAATTGCACCTCCGCGTTTCATTTCCTTGCTTCCCGTCCTCGCTTCTTAGCTCCGCCCTTCCAGGAAACGAGGGAAAGGATGCAAAGAAAGGAGACAAGGACAGGAGCAATCAAAAACACAAACACACTGCATGTGAGACGTCCTTGTTCGCTGAAGCTTCACTTGTCATTTTTACCCATTGTTTATTGAAGCCTATTTAAGATTTTTGCATTTGTGGTTCTTAAATTTTAATTAGTTTTAATCTTTTTAGTGTTTTCACTTATAGGCTCATAGGCTTGTCAAACACTAGTGCATTCTTCATTTAAAAACTTTCTAGGATGAACTTTCTAGGAAAATGTCTAGGTCACGCCTTAAAAGATGTAAGCTCGAGAAACAAAGTTTTGGGATACACCCATATTTACTTTTAATCCTTCTGAGAGGTGTGTAGGAGTTAAACACAACACTATGCACACCTTCAAATCCATGAAACATATCTGTATCATAGTAAGCCCTTTGGAAAATAACGCATCATTCGTGGCACATTCTTGCACTCAATTTGAAAAGTGTTCCGTGTTATCAATCAAAATAAAAGCGAGACGCTGATGGCCGGGCCTTTACTGAGATGATGATGCATTTCTTACATGCTTGCCTTTCAGGCTGTTTTCAAAGGGCCTGGTCATTGCTCACACAGCTTTATACTGTGTCTGTGAGCAACACTGATAAGAAATGGGAATACGGTCGAGCATGCGTAATCAATATCACACAGCAGAATACAAATTAGAAATCTCTATTCATATCAACGCTTTGAAATACACAGTGAAATCCATGTACAAATACACAGTCCAACTAAACCCGGAACCCATGTGAACTTACACATATAAGCAATAAGCACAGAAAATAAGCTATAGGATGCCACTGAACTAATCTTTTTTATTTTGTCTTAATAAAAGAAGAAATTTAAATATGTTCATTGTCACAAGCTCTTTGTCATAAACCACCAATTGTTGGTGCTTTTCTTTGTTCTGGTATTTATATGTAAGGATGGCGTAGTGGTTAGCACTGTGGCCATGCACTTCCAAGGTTGAGGGTTCGATCCCTGTCCTGGATCTGTGTACTGTATGTGGAGTTTGTATGTTCTTTCTGTGATTAGTGGGTTTCCTCCCACAGTCCAAAGATATGCAGATAAGATTATTTGTTTTTATTATTTGCAGATTTGTGATTATTTGTCAGCCTACAGGGCAGAGCTCTAACTGAAATAGATCTTTAAAAACAAAAAGCGGATGTGTTGCACCACATCCTGAGGGATATGACAAAATGGACTTATAATAGAGTATACTTTAAATCCTGTAAGTTGTAAATCCTGTACAAAACCCCACATGTAACAAATTGTGTATTCTGATACCTTTCTGTTGGAACGGCATTAACTTCCCAAGCAATTTGAGCTACAGTGACTCTTCTATTGGATCAGATTACAGATTACCCAAATACATCAATAACCCTTGGCCACCATCCTGTCGCCAGTTTACTGGTTTTCCTTCTTTCGACCACTTTCGGTATGTCCTCACCAGTGCAAACCGGGAACATCCCACAATAGCTGCGATTTTGGAGTTGCTCTGTCCTAGTCCTTTAGTTAGGCCCTCGTCAAAGTTGCTCAGATCCTAACACTATCACTCGCTGGCTAATATTTCCCACCCACTTAAAGATCCCATTGTAATGACATAATTAATGTTATTCACATCACCTGTCGGCGGTCATACTGTTATGGCTGATCAGTGTACTGTATATTAAATATATTGTACTTTCATTAGTAGGCCAGAAAAATGCAGTGCAACATCCTACATCCTCAGACTGTTCTTTTGTGAAAAAAAAAAAATTAAAGGAAGAGTTTTACCCCTGACTGTTATTGTAGAAAGTGCTCCCATCCGAGACTCCTTTCAAAAATGTGGAAAGCTTTGCCATCAGAATGATTAGACATTTTTCTGTGTTAAGTAGCAACACATTTTAAATTAAAGAGTAACTGGAGCATCTTCCTTACAGGTCCCCGTGTAAGTAGTTACTATAGAAACACTACTGTAGTAGAATGAGCACATTAATATAAATTTGTGATTTTGTCTTGCAGCTAAAACGACTGTCGGTGCTGCTGTTATAAAAAAAATGAATCAGGTTCTTTTGACCAATCAGATTTAATTCAAAAGCACATTGGTATAAAAAACAAGTTTGCTTCCCCTGATGCTTTATCTATGGCGGTAAAGAAATGGCACAAATTGCTCAGGAATATGAAATACGGTAATGTATAATTAAAACAATTTCAAAGCATAGGACAAGAAACGTGCTCAAGATAGAAACGTAAGTTGGACAGAGACGCTATATGTCTGGTTTGTAAAGCAACTGACTAATCTCTGCTTGTATAAAAAATATAGCTGATGCAGAAAGGTATACACATCTGATGTGACAATAAGCTCTAAGTCAAGCAATATATTCTGCCATATCTCACATACCTCATACTGTACCTACAACAATATACTGCAACAATAAGCCATTTTAAAACTCTTTGCAGATTTTTGACAAGAAAGCTGACTCTCAATTTGTCAGCTACTGATGATTGATGATTCTAGCTGAGTTTTGGGATAAAAGAGACTCTGGACTTTACAGATGCTGTGATTTTAAATAAAATATGAGGCTAGTTGTGATAACAAGTCTGGTACACTAGTTTAGCATCATGCCAACTGCGAATATCAATGATCACACACTGGCTTCAAATCATACAAGGGTGTTAACCAGGCTTGAATTGCATGTACTGTTGTGGTTTATTTACTTAATACAGTAATATATATTTAGTGCTAAAGTATACCAAAATAATACACAAATCAGCCATGCCATAACATTAAAACATGAGCATTAACACCACACAGGTTTTGGGTTCCCCTCGTGCCACCCGGGCAGTTCTGCCCCCCCCCAGGGCACGGCTCTGCAGGGCCTCTGGGGTTTGCTGTGGTTTCTGGCATGGCCTCCATGGCTTGGACTTGTTTGTCCGGTGCATTGTTCGGACTGGGATCTGGGGAGTTTGGAGACTGATTCATTGGCCTTGTACTCTTTGATGGCGGGGCCACATGTGCAGTGGGCTGCCTGGAGCCTTTCTCTCATGGGCAGAATTTACTTTATTTGGGAATTTTTGCTGCATTGGCTTGGATCGGACCAGATAGGATTGCCTTTGGCCTCCACTGCCATAGGAGAAACCTGGGTGTCCTTGAGCCAGTTAGCTGGTGTGTAATTCACTACAGTGTTGTTCAGATCACCTGGCAGTGGTGTTAATGTCATGGCTAACCGGTGTCAAGACTTTAAATTATTTTGAACATATTTTTTGACAGTCTTCTTATAACATGGTGATATGTACTGTATAGAAGCTAATGAAAGCCCACACACTACATAGTTTACAACAGTAGTAGAAGCCATGTTAAGGCAAATTGTAACTTTGTGTCATGCCGTGTAAGAGTTACAATGGATGATAGGTCGAGTTTGGTGGGGCAGGATCGCATTAATAACCTGGAACTTTGTCAATTGGAAATGGGAGACACATTTTAAGTCTTTTCTCAGCCATTTCATGGAAAACAAGGTTACTGTGGAACAAATCTATATCCCTTTCCCTTTCACTGCAATATATGTCACTTCCTGTTTTTGATCATTATGTGCAAAAAAGGAACCTAAATGGAGCATTGAGACTGATCTGGAAAGGTGAGCAACTCAATCCAACATATCTGTTAAACAGCAACATTTTTCAGTTTCAGTATAATTTAAAATACATGGAATGAAACGCAATTGCCAAAATAGACTTTACAAAGGTTAACTTTTGTTGAAGAGCTGATATTTAAATGCTCTTACAAATGAAGACTCCAGCATTATTTGTTCGCAAAGATAAAGTAAAGAAGCAAATTTGCCGCAATGAACATGCTTTAGCTGAATAACTACAGGTGGGATGAGGGGAAATTATACAGGTTTTAATTTTAAGCATAAAATAACAGTTTTTTTTTTTTACATTTGGAGGGTCAGGTGCAACACAGTGTTTAATTGAAATTGCATTTCCAAACTTTTTTAATATGTGCGGTATAGCTTAAAGCTACTTCAGCTCGATCACAACCTTCTCTAAGGTCTTTCTCACCTCATATCTGATGCATGACTCCCTTCTGACTTCCCAAAGTTTCATTAATTGTTTTCATGCTTGCCTAGCCTGCTGAAACTCTTACAGCAATGGAGGAGCACTGCAGATAGGATAGGTCTCGCATAGCTGACAAAGCAGTCCCCGTGCACGAGCGGGATCTTACACTCCGAATGGCTCATCAGAAGGTTAATACCATTCTCATTACATCTCAACATAACCGAACGTGTCGCATTCTGTCTTAAGCAGGTACCTCTGAAAGGGGGTGTTGACGGTCCTCAGAGCGTGAGCTATTCAAACCTGACATGAGAAACACGAAGCAGTGGAACATTATGCAGATTTACCTCTTTATGCTCCGTGTGCTGATGAATGAATAGAATGAAGTTAAATTACGTGGCGCAGCTCTGTGTCATTACACACCCCTTAACTCGGTGGATGCAAATTATACGGCGGCTTCAGTACACCTTCTATCATGGGATAAATGGAAATGAGTTGACGATACTGGGGCATCGGAATAACAGCTTGCCGCATGCGAGGACGACTCAGCCGTGCTCTCCGACAGCAGTGGGGGTCTGTTGCCGGTTACAAAGTTGTTTAAACAAGCTAGACGGGGTATTAATAGAGCAGGGATGGCCGACAATGCTCTCACGGGAAAGAAATCAATATGGTGCCTTTCGAGATGCGACGCATTGGAGAGGCAGTCTAAAAGCCCCGCTCGCATGGTACCATGGTTGTGACAATGCAGACATGCAGAGAGCCTCAAAAGCTCAAAATGCAAAGTCATTCTTCTGCTGTGAGTGTGACAGCGAGAGATAATAATAATAAAAAAAAAAATGTGTCTTTCTGCTGACAAGAACAGAATATCTATTACAAGTGCTACAAGAAAAAAAAAGGAATTCATAAGACACGGTTGTGAATCAATGGTCTGAAAACATCCATGCTGGTCAATGTGCAGAGACTGGAACCAACTTAAGCAGCAGATGTGGAACAGAGAGTGTACGTGTCAGAGTGGCAGAGACAATCTTTCTTCTCCGTGCCTCGGCTGAACTCGGCCTCCAGGGTCATTGCTTTTAAGAGAAAAGCTGAGTGTGTCCTCCCATCGGCAACAAGAGTTTCTCCATTTTGCGGATACGAATGCTCGGTTCAAAAGATCAGAACACAAGTTAGAGAAAAGCTTACTTTTTACTATATTCATGTCTTCCTGGAGGCCATCTTTTACACAAGGGGTGTGCACTTAGCGATGGAAAGTCTGAACAATGCGGAGAATCACATTCATCTCTGACACAAAATGCTTTGCTTTTTCTTTTGCATATAAAAATAATCTCTGATTTAAAAAAAAAAACATCCACAGACAAACTGTTATTCTCAAATTCCCCTTTGGACTGCACACAATGGCAAATTTCTACTTGTGAGATGAGCGTTTAAGCATCAACACAAAGCTTTTTTCAGCTATACAGCAATGCTGGGCAGTGGGGTTTCTCTCTCTATGGGCCTCTCTCTCTTCTCTTTCTTCCATTACCAATCCATAGAGAGCTTCCCAACACAGCGTGCCACCTCAGATATGCCTTCTGACAGCTTTTATGTTAACATCCACCTACCACTTAGTGTCAGCATAAAAAAATCTGCCATTCTTGCACACGTCAAGAACATACAGAAAACACGTCACCCCATGTACAGAACCGAGAGAATACAATCATGACTAAAACGTAGGTCTTATTACCGTTCCTTTTCACTCTTGATATATTCCAGAAATCCACTAAACACACTTTCTTTCGTGAATAAAAAACAAATGCCATTATCCATATCTATTTATAAGACAAAAGCAGCATTTATAAAGACCATACATTTGATTGATTTGGCCATCTGCATCTCCAGCTACAGTATAAAACAACATTACAGCACTACGGCGAGAGATTACATCAGAATCATTGCTTTATCTTCCTCGTCTTGTTCGTTTTATGAATATGCGCTTTTTTTTCCCATGTCAAATCAATAGCAGGAGCATTAAAACTGTCTATTAAATTTCTTTATTTTATTAACACACAGACATATCCTTTCTTTATCGTGCATACAGGCTCCCAGCGAGAACCAGATCAACAGACCTGCTCTACCTACCCAACCCAAACCCCCCCCCCTCCTTTCGATATACACACTAATTGGATCTTGCAGCATTTATTACCACTGGAAAAGGCTGTCAATTATGTAACAAGCACATCAAATCAATGTGACACAAGGAAAAGAAAAAAAAACACCTGTAGCCTCCAAGGGCATTTGGCAAGTTAGTTAAAGCTGCAAGATCTGCTTGAGGCCCATTAGCTCGAAGATGCATCTAATGAGATATGCTGTAGGACGTCTGTACCGCATAGCAAATTTCTAATTTCTCACACTTAAAAAACTAGATTTGTATATAAGATTTTTTTTTTTCCACCCAAGGGTGTGTACTGTATGTCCTTCCTAGATCCTTTAAAGATTAGGTCTATATCCAAAATGGCAGCCAGCATGAACTTTAATGAGGCAATTACTCACAGGCTGCTTCAGTCAGGTATAATAGAAACTAAGTGCTCGAGCGATGCTGTTCCACATCCCCGACCTTCCTGCTTTGCATAGCACCTTTATGCAATAACAAAACAAACTCAACAACCATATGTCACACATAAGCCCTATTCGGATGGCATGTGTTTATCAGAGGGATGATAGTGATAGATTTATTATTATTTTTAATATACAGGGTGGGCCATTTATATGGATACGCCTTAATAAAATGGGAATGGTTGGTGATATTAACTTCCAGTTTGTGGCACATTAGTATATGTGAGGGGGGAAACTTTTCAAGATGGGTGGTGACCATGGTGGCCATTTTGAAGTCGGCCATTTTGGATCCAACTTTAGTTTTTTCGATAAAAAGAGGGTCATGTGACACATCAAACTTTATTCTTTCATGAGTTATTTACAAGTTTCTGACCACGCAGTTATTAGCAGTTGGTAACTGTAGCATGGGGGATGGGTGGTCTCGTAGGGTGTTTTGAATTGTAATCTGCTGCAATGACCCGGTTACTGCGTTCACCAGACCTCAACACACAATTTCTATCCGCTCCTCACGTGTCATTATTATGTAAACTGCTAATAACTGCTTTTTAATTGGTCAGAAACTCATGAAAGAATAAAGTTATGTTAAAACCAAGCACATCATTGTTTTTCTTGTGAAATTCCCAATAAGTTTGATGTGTCACATGACCCTCTTCCTATTGAAAAAAACTAAAGTTGGATCCAAAATGGCCGACTTCAAAATGGCCACCATGGTCACCACCCATCTTGAAAAGTTTCCCCCCTCACATATACTAATGTGCCACAAACAGGAAGTTAATATCACCAACCATTCCCATTTTATTAAGGCGTATCCATATAAATGGCCCACCCTGTACTTCTCTAAGATAAAACTCTCACACCTGGACAGCAATAAAATCTTTCTAATCGGTTGCGCTTTCCATGATTTATGAGATGATTGCTGAGTTTAGTTAAAAAAAAAATAGGCAATTCATCCTGTAATTTTCTTTTCAGAGGAGACCTGGGAAAACTACTCATGTGACCAATATGGACAGAAATAAAGTCACAGATTGTACATTGGCACATTACCTGAGGAACCCAGGTAACTAAAATTCTGTTCAGATAGTGTTATTAGGATGTATAGGATAAGTGTCTATGCTAAGGATCTGCATGCTATGTGTAACACTGCCCCGCTTAAGCAAAGTCATTGCAAACATTACAGACACTATTGAGTATAGCCTGTGCGTTTAGAAAGAGTGCCACAAAGTCAGTGATAGAAATGCAGAGTGCCTTGCAAAGGTAAACACTATATGCAAGAACTCAGATGCTCTTTGTATCGTCCAACTCACTATCACCCTGTAATGGATTTGTTTTTACCCTGAAACTGTTGCATGGATGGCTGGTATAAATGGACTCTCAAGCCCAGACCGCATGTCCAGACAGCCTATTATGACTGTTGTGTTTAGACCTGGTGAAACCCTTCCTAGGTTTACAGTCCACTGGGGAGATTAATGGAGCTGTCACATCCATCATAGTCATCAGCAGTGAATGAGAAGATGCACGTGAAATATAATAGCAAGTATGATAATAAAGATAAACTTTAAGTGCGGTCAAAGTGCAGTCAAAGTGCAAAGTACTTAACGGAACAAGTGTCTACGCTATACATTTTGTATCCCTTGGTTGGAATAAAAGTGCTAGCCAACGGTACTGTAAGCACCGCTTCATTTAACATGCTTGCAATTAAGAGACGGAGCATGACTTTGAACTTCAAACGCAAAATTAAACTGCATGAGTAGTTCTACCTAGCTGACTGTTATTGAGTGTGTGTATCTGTTTTATGCTTCTATCAATACATGAAACTCCTAATTATATGGTTCGATCCTAATAGTTTTACAGTGATTCAAAACTCTGATTAAATATCCTGACCAGTCATCAACGGAGCTTCTAATTTGATACCCGGACAATGTCTCTTGAACAAAATCCCCAAGTGATTATAAGAAGGTCTTGCCCAAAATCACACATCTACCGTATGTTCCTTCCAGGCAACAAAGCAATTGTTCCATTTGTACCCCCATACAATGCTGACTGAACGTGAGATGGAGGAGAAGAGACAGAAGAGACGGAGGGATAACCGCGGTCTGCCTCTGTCTTCTTTCCTGCCGCTTCCATATGAATAATAGATCACAAATGAAAACTAGAGATTGCCTCACATGTGGTGAACATACCATAAGGTCAAGGAAATACCCTTGGGAATTAGGATGATTCAGCCTCGCCTCCTTTAGTTTCTCGGGTCCATGGTTATTATTCCATGATTCCATATTCTGTATCACTCGGTTTCAGCTATGTAAAGGTCACCTTGTACATCAGGCCACACTGGGTTCATTAAGCCACGGCTTGGTTACACATAATACCATCAGGAAGATAAATTCCCTTCAATCCAATTTAATAAAAATGGATCTATTACAGTAATACTGGCACACTGGCGCATTAAAAAGCACCCATAAAATGATTTAAATGTAATTTGTAACAAAAAGGCAAATCCTTGCATTTCCTTTTTCACCTTTAGATGCAATTTAAAAGTACGTGAGGATGTTTGTAAAGTGTTTACGAGTTTATTTTCCTTCCCAGTCTAAGCCATTCTGGGTCATGAATCTGTCCCTTCCTAAGAGTTTATTCAGCACCTGTTTTCTCTACGCTACACCTTGCCTTAACTGTTCAACAGTAAACCACAGGTTCGGCTGCAAACCAAGGCCAACGAAATTGTTAATTATGCATCTCATGCCAAAAGTAGGAGGTTAGGTAATTCATTTTTCAAAAATTCTTTTTGATTTATATACCTATATTTTATTTGAGGTGGTAAACCATTGCGGTTCATCTATGACCTTATAGCAGGCAGCACAGTGTCCTGTGTGGTAGGAGAGAATTATTTACCAGAAATTATTTTTAGAGAATTAAGAATAAGAATGAAGTGGGACATTTATAAAATTGTGACACAACTAGATCGCAAAACAAAACAAATTAGTATCTACTGTAGGTATCGTGATAATATTGTATTGTAGGTCCCATCCCTACAAATTAGGCACTGTGTGTCAGAACTTCAGTGATTGTAAAAAACAGCACATATAATTATGAAATGTATAAAAGACAAGCCAGTTCAGGTGGAGAACTGAGGTGATAATTATTATTTTCCCCTTAGAGATTTTTCAGAGCACTGCTGCTTATTACTTGTACAAAGTCTGTTATCTGTATAAATAGGGAATAATAATCTGAAAAAAAAAAAAACATCATTTGAATATGACATATTATGTTACTCTATGGACAGTGTTTTATTATTTATGCACTTTGGAGGTTTATAATTATATGAAATGTATGTATAGCAATTATACCAACCATGCATCTACAGTAAATAGTACCTCAAAGTGGCAAAGAGGAGAATAATAAGAGTGGTGATTAGGGGGCCATTGGCTGTTCTTTATCAGTTTCAAACATACATGACCCACAGATTTATAATAACGGTAAATTGTGCATGAGGGAAATTAGCCTGAAAAGCTCTCTCTTTATGTTCCAACTGCTGCATATTATATCTGCACTTCCTCTAATGATAAAACAGTGACTTCACATTTTCGAGACGATGCCCAGATTGTTGCAGAACATCGCAATTTTTTGAGCGCTTAAAAAAATTACATAATTAAAAAAAAAAAAATTAAGAATAATTGTCTTGGAATTACTCACACATTATTCGTACTCAATTTCAATGTTAAACAGAGCATAAAATCACTGTTACTGTTTTTCCACAGGCACGTCCAAGCTTGTGGACCGCAAACTACGTCATAGTGGCGAGAATATGGAAAACCCAACGCCATAAAGAAGGCGAGAAAAATCCACTCAAGCCAATCAGTATAAAGGACCCTGTATAATGAACCCTGAAGTGAAACGTCTCAGTGCCTCGGCCCATTTTCTGTCATACTTGTTATTGGTTTTCGAACATTTCGTACTCGTCATACTATACGTGGGCAGTGGGGTAATTTTTACTTTCTCCCTCAACAGGAAATGAGCAGGAAATCCTTCCACATGTGATAAAAGGAGCTGAAATGAATAGAAGTCAATTTTCAGCCATGAGAGACTCTGGTACAGTATACCCTCCATGTCTACTTGTATTGGCCTGAACTAGTTATTGCAATTTTTCCCCACTTTCCACGCCCGTTCTACAATACATTACCACTAGCTTTTGAGGATTTCAAGGCTCAGCAAGCAATTCAGCAAATGCCACCTGTAAATTGGTCTTATGGTCAAACTCAGAGGACAGCAAGAAAAAGAAATCGAGAATTGATCAAGCCCAAGGCACAATACAGAGAAATGTGTGGTGACTTGGAAGAACCTTGGAAAAAAAAATTCGGTGACACTATAGAGCTTTACAAAACTGAAGTGTAAACAGTATTTGAAGTTCCAAAGCAGACTATGCTTAAGTAATATCACACTCGAGGCATTGACACTGATATTCCACACAACGGCACAACCTCGAGTGTGATATTCCTTTTACAGTATAAAACAGTTCCACAAATGCAATGTTATTTTGCTCCACCAACACGTATCCTTCTGCGCCTGTTGGAACTAACTACCTGCGACTGGCCGAGCTGCTGACCGACAGTTAGTGTAATTAACAGGAGTGAAAGTAGTTTTAAATTATTACTGGTACTACATAGCAAAAAGTTGAGGAGAATAACCCGTGGTAGTCAGTCCTTTAAATCTCATAGTTTTCTCTTTTTTCTCTAAATTCTGGTCCCAAGGTTAAATCCTAAATAGAATGAAATGGAAGGCTACGATGCTATGGTGTAGAATCACTTGTTCCAAACAGCAAGTAGAAACCTGGATTTGGGATTCAGCCTTGTCTTAGAAGTTAGTTAGATTTGTATCCGTGATTAAAAGAACACAGTCAATTTAAACACGATTCAGAACAATGTAGAAATAATGATTAAATTGTTGTTTAAGATGATATAACATTATTAGGTGGGTTTTCTTGCAGAAAGTGCTTCTATGATTGCTTTTGAATGTAGGTTTTGGCTGGTAACTGCTCTCTCCTCAGTATTATAGACCGTGCGGATCCACTTGTTAATTTAATTAACGCTCATTAGAACACGGAGTGATACCTACAGTATATTTAAACGCCTATTCTCTCCAGTCGTGGAATGCCTCTCGTTCAATCTGATTACTCGGTCAGAACTAACTGCTGTATAATCTACACTATATGCCTCTTTTTCAACAACTGCATGCATTTAAATATACTGCATACTGCCAAGTGTGAGCCCTAATGGAAGCTGTGTGTCCTGTAATAGCTAGAAACAATTGCAATGTTATGTAGATATTGAAAGTGACTTAACTAGCATTTCGCTCCAAGGTTTGGAGACAGGGCTCTCAGCACACAGGGGGTATTGAGTGAGACAGCTGGACTAGAGGACGACTGAGCTGACATTTAGAGACTTTGCTGTTTATGGGCACAGAGGGAGGCATTTCCTGTTTGCTGTCAGCATAATGAATTTTCTGGTAAGGATTCTGACAGCCCAGCCAAGTCACCTGCCCACAGATCATAATCACCAGCTCCAATCTCCGCTCCAACCAAGACACACACACACACACACACAAACAAAAACACACGGTATATCTGTCTGGAGAAATATGTGAGTTATGAAGATACAAACACTCAGAGTTTCAGAAAATCAGACAGAACGAATAAGAAACAGGAGAACTATTAAACCGCTGTAAATCATCTGTGCACACTTCACTCGTACAATCTGAAGAGTAGATTATGAAATCCACTCAAACAAACCAACATTCCAGCCAATAGCAAACAGTCATCTATTTTCGAGTGTGGACAGGTAATCCACTCATCTACTCCTCCTGAATAAAAATAAGCTTATTGAATGGTAACAGATCCCACAGGGATGCCAATAAGTCACACACCATTATGGCTGTGAAATTGAACAGCGCCACATTTTTCCATAAGATAATGTCCAATCGTGCACGAAGCCGGTTTTTGTCTTCCTTCCGCAACAAGGCAGTACAGTGTGTGTTAATGACTGCGCAATCATAGATAAATCACTTAAATTCATTAAACATCTCAAGCTACCACTTACGCTGAGTGTCACTCATGTCCTTCAAAGCAATGCATATAATCAAATCCCGTCCACGGTTATTAAAAACAATCAGGAAAGTTAAAAGATCCAACGCTTTACTATGCTGTGTGAATATCAAGCAAGGAGTGTCTTGCAAAAGTATTTATACCCCTTGAACTTTTCCACATTTTGTCAGCTTACAATTAAATGTATTTAATGTAGTTTATTGGGATTTCATGTTACACCAACACACAGTGGCCCATAATTGTAAAGTGAAAAGAAAATAAAAAACTTGTTTTTTTTATTTACAAATAAATATGTGAAAAGTGTGGTGTGCATTTGTATTCAGCCCCTCCTGAGTCAATAGTTTATAGATCCACCTTTCTCTGCATTTACAACTCCAAGTCTTTTGGGGCACAGTATGTGTCTACCAGCGTTGCATATCTAGAGAGTGAAATTTTTTGTCTATTTTGCTTTGTGAAATATCTCAAGCTCAGTCCCATTGGATGAAGAGCGTCTGCGGACAGCAATTTTCAAGTCTTGCCACATATTCTTAATTGGATTGGCTACATACACTATGCAAACTTAAATTATTATTAATACAAGTTATCAATAGATATTTAAACAAATGTGCATGCTTCATTTAAACCAAAGTATAGAACAGATTGTTTTTTTTTTACTGAATATATATCAAAGATTGTAAAGAGCACAATTTTTAATCATTTTTGAAGCAAACAAACAGCCATTTTCGATCCTTAGCTTTTTCACACAACCCATTAGTCATTCATGAAAATTAGCTTTTTTGAGTGAGTCTTTACCGTGTCTCAGAAGAATGAAAGAGTAATGAGTTCGTTTTCTACCAGCCGCGCCTGCGCAAATCATCGCAAAACCTCTGTAGGTTATGTAACAGGGAACAAAAAGGAGTTGTTACCTTTGAGCCTTCGAGTCCAAATGGTTCGTTCTTTTGTCTTGTGACTCCAATAGACTTTATGCAGTGCAATAGATTCAAAAGAGACTCGAACTAGAAGACTCCTGAGAAGAACCGCTCAATTCTGTTTCCTGTGTAATGCACTGCATAGAGTCTATGAGAGTCACGTGACAAAAGAACGAACGATTCGGACCAAAAGATATGATGGTGAGCTGCTCATTCTGTTTATCTTTATGTGTGCTTAGCTGCATTGTAATTTTTTTTTTTTTACTGAAACTTTAGGCAAAAATTTTGTATGTACTGTAATTTTGTATGTGCTGGGGGTCTGCTTATTGAACATTTTACATATTATTTTATTTCTGATCAAAAGAAAAAACTTCCCATCACTACAAACCCATTTGAACAGAGTCGATTGAGGTTTCTTTTCATTACCAGAGCAGATATTTCAGACGACTGTGTTTTCTCAAACTGGAGGAATGCAACAGAGCTTGAGGTGCATGTGGACATTTATGGATGGCTAAAATGTAGCGCTTCACTACTTTCCCGGGAAGTGGAATGAGGAAGCACTGGAGCAAGTTTCCTCTAAAAGCATACTGAACAGATGGCTGCTCCTCATTAAATTCCACCAGTGTGTGTACGGCTTAGGGAAATACTGTTCATGGCGAGCGATTCTCCAGGCCTTGTATCCCCTGGACCACTTCTTCAGGCCAGCACAAGACAAAGGAGATCCCATAAGAACGTCCTGCTGCAGTCTCATCCCTCGCCTTGCCGCATGAGCTGATGGCAGTGTTTGATTGCGTGAGCTGACGGATGGAGCCGGAGTCTATTGAAAGTGAGACTGAATAAGCAACTGAATGTTGATAAGAGTAGCTTGAAAAGAATGAACAGCTTTCTTTAGGGAGCTATTCTATATTCACAAAGCAAAAGCAAAGGTCAGAGTCTGACAAACCAATCGCTTCGTCTTTTTTCCTCCTGCCCCTGGATGATGCTTCAGAGTAGTGTGTCTAAAGAATAGGTGAATATTATACTTAACAGCGTTACTTTTCTCCATGCTGGGTTTAAGGAATAAAAATTAGCTCCGTACTGTGTTTGTGGTCAAATTTAAACAGGGTGCTTTTTGGTGGCACACCAGATAATCCTTCTGAGATTCAAACAGATGGGTAATCTTCAGAAGTCTCATTTGAAGATTTCTTCTTTTATAACTCCTAGTAGATTGGTTCAATTCAAAAGTGAGAACATTCTTATAATGAAAGCATTTAGAAATTAAAGGCATTTTTAAAAAGAGCAAAGCACGATAGGTTACATGGATGCAGAAGTGAACGTCTTGAAGGTTTTGCAATGTGCTCTATAAGCAACTATAGGTGAAGTGTACAGCTATCATGGAGCCCATTTTGCCCTTGTTCTGACATTCCCTGCTTTCTTTCTCAGAGCAACAAACAACAAAGTCTCTAGCTATAATTAGGCACCAAAACAAACTGCTAATTATTTAATACCGAGCTTCACCAAAAAACTCCCTTGTGCACATGGTACAAGCTTTAATTTACACGCTTGACTGCCCTTTCACTTAAAAAAATATAAGTAGGAATAATCTCTTAGTTTCCTGTTTGCCTTGATTCTTGCATCAGAAGGATCTTCAGTGTGTAAAGGCCAACACACACACACAAAAAGTCTGTAATCAATAGGTTTGGTTTGCTTTGATCACGACTGGTTTCTACTTAAAAATGGAAGCAGCAATGTGTCAAGTGGCCTGGAGGCAGGATGACAAGGATGACAAGATGTTGTCTGATGTTGTCAATGAGAGGAGAAAAAAAAAGGATAGAAGAGGATGTCGAGAAGGACAACAAGTCTAATTTAACAAAGTGGATGCCAATGCACAAAAAGTCCACTTTCATTTACAACACTAGTCGAATCCAAATTCAGTTAATTATGTTCGACACTCTGTGGGGATGTATTCTGGTGTACAAACCACTGTTGTAATTTTGCTCCAGACATTAATATTGCAAGGCAAACAAACATTCTCAGAGATAGCACACCAGAAAAGGAAGTAAGAAAGAAAGAAAGAAAGAAAAAAAGCAAAAGAAATGAACGCTCGTCGTGTTCAAAGGGTTCAGCTCCATCTAAATGATTTTGCATTATGTACGGAGACAAAGCTGACCTTTATAGAATAGACCAAAAAAAGAACCTTGTACAAAGAAGTAAAAAAACACACACACACACACATTTTGAAAGCTGCACAGCCAGTAGCACTACTTTAATATGAGAGCGGTGATTGTATTCATGTCTTAAAAATGCACATTCTGGAAATACACCAATACCTTCCCTGTTCATACCTCATCAAGCATCTCTAAAAATAACTAACATTTCTGTCTTGGCGGCACACAGGTGAATAGGCCTCTGCAAAAAGGGCACTTACATACACGGAAAAAGCAAAAACAAACCACCCGGGTGGAGTGGTGGGGGAATGAGTCACAGCAAACAAAAAGAAATGGATTTCAGATCATTGCTTTGTAGTAGCAAAAAAAAAAAAAAAAACGCAGGCAGATAAATGGTACCTAATGGAGACTGGCTGTGATGCAGCTCACGCCTTCCTTTCTCCTCCAGCTCGCACGGACGCATGATCTGTGCTGCTTTATTTCTAGGGTAGCTCTTGATTTATATAGGCGATGGACGCTACTCAGAGACGCCCAGCCTCGCTATAATGCTTTACGGCAAAGAAAGGACCAACTGGTATTGCCGGGAAGTGAATCTCCCCGGCAACAAATATACATCACCGACATGTCTGAGGCATGGGTCTGTTTACCAATGATTCACCGTCCAAAAGAGAAACTTCACTATAATATTGCGGAAGGTCTTTACGCATGAAAATAAAAGCATCTCCATGTGTGTGATCTGGAATTGATTAATGTCAGGAGATTTGAGCAGACACTAGAGTCATCTGCTAAATGAAATCATGAATATCACATCATAGCTTTGGGCTGTAAACCACAGTATACAGTAATTGCTCATTGGTGTTAATTCTTCAAGATTGGATTTAGATAATGAAATAAAATTAGCATGTGTTATCTTACCTGCTTTGTAACCAGAAGTTAATATAATTATGTTCATCGTTTTTTTTTTTTTTTTTTTTAAAGGATCCATTTAAGTGTTTGTCATAAACATTTGCATAGAGCTAAGGCAAAAGCACTTGATCTGCAGGCAGCATTCAGTTATGCTGATTATAAGAGTTAGGCTTTATCACGCTAATAGCACTTTTCCGTTAACAAACCTGAGTGCACTACACTCCAGTAAGCATTAAAAAGCCCAAATAGCCCTCAAAATATATTTCAGTCTGATATGTTTGCCTATTTTGCACAAGAACGCATGGTATTACCTTTTGCATGGCCTCTCCCTAGAGTCACGAAGCCAGACGAGATGAAGTTATGGAGGTCGTGTCCTCCTCCAGCGCGGCTGCTCTCCTTCGAATAGTGTCCACCTGAAATGAGTGAGTCTACCGTGAGTGATGTCCGCAGCCAGCATATGCACTTTCAGTTGACGCTTCTTTAAGGGTAAACAGAAGCTGAATGCCATAAACAGCATAATTCCCTCAGCACCCAGATTTATGACTTTCTATATTTCAGACATGAAGTCACCTTGTTTGTGCAAGTGGGGTGACTATCGGAATCCTGCATGCATCCTGAAGTGGTATTTCTGCTCTTGACATTGTAATTGCCAGTGCAGTACTAAGTATTATACTCTATCTGATATCCCACTGATAACCTTGGATGCCATTTGGAAGCTTAAACCCATCAGATTTATAATCCGAAGGCAATTACATGACACAGTGGCTGGTGAAATAAGAATAGGAGGCTTCAGCTTCCATGAAAATATTCAATTATACCATGAGACTGAGGACACAAGAGATATTGGACTATTATTAATTCCATGGTCTACTCTGAATTATAAAAAAAAAAATCATATTAGTGTTGTTCAGAGCTAAAAAGGGATGCGTGAAATGGAGCAAGGCAGAACCGCCAAATGAAATATGGACTGGTCTTGTAATAGGTTGTTTACACAAGCTCTATTCAGTAACTTCACTGTTCCAGCTTTCAAAAGCAGTTTTGATCACCAGTAACCGTCGGACAAGCCCGGCAAAACAAATTCAGTAAAACTGCCTTGTGCTCGACCAGGCGAGGTCTGACACATCATAGGAATCAAATAATTGACTGTGAGACAGGGTGGTTCAAATTGAACAAAGCCACCAAATGAACCAGGCACTATGTCTTTAGAGCGTCACTGCGGCAGCTGACGGGAGCAACTGAGTGATCCAGCTAAGCCTTCATTATAAAGCCCCGCTATGCAGCTTTTTTTGGCTAAATATAACCAACCGTTCTATTAATCTCCCTGGGGTATTATAAAATCAACTTTAGCCTTCAGTCACGTCACAGGAACTTTTAAATGACAACACCTTCTAGGTGCTGTCAGTGCAAGTGTGTGTTTGATGCAACACTTTGCCTCAGGTGTGTCCTGGAGCAAAAGCGGACTGATGCAGCAGGTGTTAACGTCCTCGTCTCCGGATGCATGTGAGAGTTGTCAAACCCCATGGGGGGAATCTCACTCATTACTACAGTACATATATAAGAGATCGTGGAAGCACATTTTTTATTTAATTGCTGGGGAACACATATAGATGCCATGATGTAAAAAAAAAAAAAAGAGAGAGAGAGAGGGAGAGTAAGAAAGAGATTGAGAGCGACAGGGAGAAGTACACATATAATTATAAAATTTTCAACCCACATATGAAATAATTGGCAACCCACATGTTGAATCATTGTTAAACAAGTAATGGGAATTTCATGCATCTCTTAAAGCATTCTAGAAAAGTGTACATGGAGGGACCATTGCACTGATATACTGACCTACGGCAATAAAATCGATTGTTTTTGGTAGTTTTAAAAGGTTTAATATTAAGGCTTCATTCTGCTTTGTCTAATATTTTACTCACTATTAATTCGTGTAATAATAGTATATTAATTAATCCAATTATCCCTGTAGCAAGGACAAGCTTTCAATCACAATTCTAAAAGGACACACATAAAGTCCTGAAAAAAATCCGAACAATCCTATAAAGTGAGTCAGTATGCACTGGCTAAAAATGCATTGTAGTTTATTCCCATACTGCATCAGGGCAGGTCATTATGCATGTTTTGTTTGTACTGACACTGTCATTGTACTCACTGGATCACATACGTGCACAAGACTTCAATTTATGTATTAATTTCCCACACTGCCCTGCAGCCTTTCAGTCGGTCAAAGGCTCTAGTGCAAGCACTCTCTCGTAGTGAGTCTTGGTGATAGGTGACCTCGAGTGCTATGATGACAAGACAAGGTCAACAAGGACAACCAAGCTCAACATACCACACAGTACATTCAGTCCTTCGCATCACGGTCTGCAGATCGAAGGAATCAAACAGTTGTGACTGAGCTGTGTGAGATTTCTTAGTCTCCACCCAAGACTTCAACATCCTTAGGTGATTAAAAATGGAATTTGACTAACTAGAATGGAGAAGCTTCCTAAAATCCTTGATAAAATATATCTGGCAATATATTCTAGGGGTGTTCATGTCAATCTGGGACTTTTGATTGTGCAGCATGACAGACACCCTTTATTTCTCTATATTATCGTCTGCTACACTAATGCACATATCCCAGTGTTTCATTACTATGTATGATACCATTAAGGTAGACAGTTTTCTTCAGGATGCTGAAGTCAGGATCGGACTGTCCGCTTCACATTTGAAACGCTGGGCTCCCAGGACCTCCTTTACCAGCACAAACATGTGTAAATAACTTAGTCTGGACTATATTGGGGATGTGGAGATTTTCAAAAATCATCAGTCCACTAGCTGAATGTTGGGATCATCATTTATTGACATACAGCTTTCTTTAAAACGTTTGCATCATTCAAATATTTTACTGCAGCTAGAAGTCTCATCACCATACTGATCCTGAAGTCATTTGATTCATGAGAAATGTCCCAGTTTGACCTGAACACCCATCTTACAACACAAAAAAGTACTTTCTTATTCATTAATAAGGCCATTATGAAATTCATATTATAGATATAATGATTAATTGTGTAGAATACCAAGAACACAATCTGATTCTAAATAAATTACCCTTCCCAAATCTTTACATTTTGTGAAGAAAAAAAAAATTTGAACCAGTGACAGCATTCAGTTTGAATCGATACCAAAATGCTAACCAGCTCATAATTGCACAACTATTTATGCATGTGCCTAAATTTGGCATGGGAAAATCAGCTGATGAACAAGGGTTAACATGCCAGATTAATCTGCAGTGCAGGAATGAAGCACAAGCACGTTAGCCCATTTTTAACTGTTCTGGCTTCAGCATTAATTATCCACTGTTTGAGTGACACATGTCTGGCACCTCGACAACACCGAAACCCATAAACATCCATCAAAGAGCTCTCTGATATATGGTTAACACAGCAGTCTAACACAGCATGGCTTTGAGTGAGACAGACAAGCCGAGACTGAACTTGTATCAGTTTAAATAAATACACAGCACCATCGAATACAGCTTGTTATTTTAGTTTGGCTTTTTGACACATTTTATTTTTTTTTATTACTATACTCTCATGAACTCATCATGCTAGATGAGAAAGATTTTCCCATTTCGTTTGAAAGCGAAAAATGAAATGCAATAGTATTAGGAATCAAGAGTGTTGTCTAGAATCTCACCATGATTGGATTTGGATGTGTGAACAGGAGTGTAGTGGTTTTTGGAGCCTGTCCGCTGTGGAGTGTCGTCTTTGGATGAGCTGTTCATTGCTGCAAAGTTTTCACAGTCATATTGGGATATGGGAATGGGTCCTTGCTGCCTCAAAATATCTGCTAGGGCTCTGCAGGAAGCGATCACATAGAAACATTGCAAACAGGAATGATTTACAACTCCTCTGCTCATGCAGTTTAACACAGTGCAACAGCGCAGCAAAATAATGACATGCAAGTACAAGTGAATGTGATGTGCCTGCATACGTTTTTAGCACTTTATCATTTAAAATGATGTTGTAGTATACATCTATGGGTAGTGTTTGAAATTTAGAATAATTCCAGATTATGGATGCTGCGTTATGATGTTTTTTTTTTCCTTCTTTTTTTTAATACAGAGAAACCCAATCTTTTTGCCATTTGCTCCCTCCGCTCCATTAGCATAATGGAAATGTCAACTCCACACTTTCCAATTACATTCATATTCTGCGTGTTTATTTGTTTGCTCTGAAGATTTGAATATTTACACAAAAGCCACAGTTTTCAACCACCACAACTATAAGAGCCTCCTTCACCACTACTGCCTGATTTTTTAATCACTGGTTTTATAGAAAGTATTTTTTTTTTTTTTTTGCATGCACGTCATCATTGAAATCAGATATATAAAACATACATACAGTATATAAATATGAAACAGATATGACAATGTTTCATTGATATGATGCAATATGTTGCAATATAATTCTATGCGGTCATGTGTAAAATGTGACATTGACATTTAAAACATTTGTTAAAATGCATATAGGACCTAAAGACTAACAGGCCACTCTAGTGAATCTTTAAACCTATAAAACTCAGCAATATTGATCAATGCTGAGGAGCAAAATGAAAAGTTGAGAAATATTCAATAATATATGTGGCATATCCATTTATCTACCACGCTGGATTTATTGAGTTCACTGGTGGACACATTTTCATCACTAGCGCCTTGCCTTGCCTTTAACCCTGCTGCTGTGTCACACAGCCATGGTTACATGACAGTGGGAATATATATTCCCGAGAAAAAATTCCCCATCAGCTTTTTGCCCTCATTTGCTTATTACTAAGACATGAAATTGTCCATGTCCTGGGAAGAATAATGTGAGAGCTAGAGATCATCTTCTCCTTCATAAATGAATTGCGATGCTTTATGATGTGCCCAGTCAGGGGGGTGTTGTTATAAAATCAGCTTTTATTGAACACTTGAAAAGAAAACTAAAATTGAAGTACAGTCAATGAGCTGTAAAGTCTCTCTCTTGACCGTATGCATGGGGTGTTTGGCTAGAACTGATGACCACATAAGGACGAATATTCAGCTTCACTTGGGAATCTGGTCACGACCAGCTCATACCACATCTAATATTGCATGCAGGCAGCGATGCGAAAAAGAGGCACATCTACAGAAAAGGAAGACTGCACAGGTTGCTATTTACTCAGAAAGCTCCTATCTCCCAAACCAGGAGTTTTCAGGAGAAATAGTTGCTTTGGTCAAGTGCTTAGTGATGATAAAACTTTGTGTTCAAAACCCTGTTCACAGGCTTTAGAGACTTCAATCATTTGTCATCGCAGAGGGTACTGTATATAAAATCTGCTGAACAGTGACTATAAGTTCATGTAGAGTTTCATATAGATTTGTATACTTCTATACAATTTTCAGAAGTTAACTAGATAGGCATAAAGGCATCTGGCTTTTTTTTATATTATATACTGTATTCTGCATGTATGCAGTGATTTATTTCCTTAAGTAAATAATTCTGGCTGTGAAGTTTCTCTTGTTACACTTTTCACGAGCAGTGTCTCAACCCGAAGACCAACCTGAATTTGAAACGTCTTTGACACATGTGGTGACTTGTGTCCTCAATTACACAATTGGTGTAATATTTAGTGCCATGCTCCAGAATACATGTTAATTTAACCTTTAATCATTTTAACAGAATAAATGAGCTAATTTATTTTTCATTTAATATTCCTGCATTAAAGATGATGTGATTATAGCACACCACTCAGTGTAAACGGAGTACCGTTATAAGCATGTCCATAATATAAAGTCATATACAGTTTTGGGGCGTGTCTTCAGTCCTGACACTCACCTGTGTATGTTCATTTCCTGAGGCGGCCTCGTGGCCTTGTCGTAGGCGACCTTAGCCGACACTCCGAGCGCGATGACGAAGGCTATGACGCCACACGTGATGTACACCGCCGTGTTGGTCTGGTCGGTTCTCGGGTCGTACGGCTCGCTGGTCGGTGCAGGTGACGGTGCCGCGGTCTTCACCCAGTCGGGCTTGTTGTAGTTCCTACACGTGCGCTGGTCCAGCCGGTTGCCCCGGAACTGACAGCAGAAGCGCAGGTAGCAGGAGCCGCAGCAGTATCGGTGGTCCGTATTGTTGCACTCGAACTCGCGGTCGTACTGCCCGCTCACGTCGTAGTAGCCCAGGCACTTGTCGTGGTTCTGACCCGCAGCGGGAACGGGAACGGGCGCAGGCGGGGCAGCGGGCGCGGGGGAGTTCGCGGTGCCGTTCAGCTCCTTGGGCTTGGCGGGCCGCCGCGGTGGCACTTTCGTGCGCTTTGCTGTCGACGTGCACAGCACACTCAACGGGTCCAGATAAATCAAAAGGAGCAGGATAGCCCAAGGAGCAGGATGGCCCATGGCTCGTTTTAGCCTCCTGTTATGTTTTATTCACCTTTTTTCTTTTCCTGCCGATGATGATTTGCTTTCTCGTGTTCTACACGGTCCTAAAGTTCCAGTTTCCTCCGTTTCTCTGCATCTCTGCTAAGAGTCTCCTAAGAACATTACAGGCTACGTGGACAGCGCCATTAGTGTAATTGGAATCGCGTGCCAGTCACACAGATGAACATACATCGCTCGTCCCGCGTTTCCAGTCGGCGCTCTGAGCGAGAGCTCTGAGCCAGCGAGCTTTACCTTCTGCTTTTCATCTTGCTCTGGCAAGAAGCACACACGCACTTGACTGTTATTTGACCGCCTATTAAGTCAGACAAGGCATTACATGTTGATGTGAAGAGAATTAAGCAGAAGAAATACTTTTGGAATGAGTGCTTTAACGCACGTATAGGAGACTATGGGCACCGCCGTGCCGTTCCATTGCGCATAAGCGTGCATGGCATGGCTACTATTTAAATACTAGAAATGAATGCATTCCAGAACACCAACTCGTAATCATCAAATATGTAACAATTTGCACAAAGAATCACTTCTGAGTTTGTTCCTATGCGTACGGCAGAGGACACTCTGTTCAGGGGCGCACATGCGTTTAGGGTTTGGGAAGCATTCCGGAACTCTGTTAATCAATAAGACATGGCTACGATCCAAACCGCATTTTCCTGTTGGTTACTTCACTGTAGGTGAAATCTCTAGTTAATTTTGTGCCAGGTTCTTGCCCATTTTAAACACTCAAACACAGAAGGATACGGTTTAAGATGTAGCCAGTGCTTTCACTTTTTTTTTTTTTTTTTTAAAGAATAAAATATAAAAAGTGTCCTGTATGAAATATGAGCGGGACTTACCTGCGCGTGGCGCGGTGCGTGCTGGGTGCGCGGGCGCTGGCGGAGCGCTGAGTGAGCGGGGTGTCAGCAGCCGCGCGCCCTTCTGCCTTGCATCATTAAGAGCGCTGCTGACGTCACGGCTCCGAGCGCAGTCGCTGCCGCTGCTCTCACGCAAACATGTCAGTCTCAGCGCAAAGCCCGCCGCACATCCTTCACAGTCTCTGCGCGCTGAGTTACTTCTCATTTGCGCCATGAATATATTCACAGACATTAGTTAATCCATTGTTTAAACAAGTGCAGCGTTGGTCTTTTCTTTCTTTCTTCCTCACCCCCCCCCCACCTCATCATTCCATCTCTCAATTCCTCCCTCTCTTATCTCATCTCATCTTTCACACACTCTTTCTTCCTGTCTCTCTTCTTCATCTTTCTGTCTTTCTCCATGTCTGTCTCTCTCTCTCTCTCTTTCTCTCTCTCTCTCTTCTCTTTCCATCACTCATTCTTCTTGTCTCCATCTTTTTCGCCCTTATCTCCTCTCCTGTCTTGCTCTCTCTCTATCGCTCCGTTCCTGTCTTTGTTATCCTTTCCACCCTCTTTTCCTCATTCCTTTCATTTTTCAATTTCGCCTCTCTGCCCCACCTTCCTTACTTATCTTTCTCTCTGTCATTTTTCCATCTCTCTCTCTCTTTCCCTGTCTCTCCTTCTTATCTTCTTCACCGTCTATCTCATTTACTGTTCACTTTTCTCCCGTTTCATTTTTTATCTCTTCCTCTGTATTTTTTCTCCATGTCCCACTTACTTTCTCATCTTCCCTCTCTCGTTTCCTCCTATTTTCTTTCTATATATTTGTCATCTTTGTTCTTTTTCTTTAATCTCCATCCATTTCGTTGGTGCTCCACACATGCAGACATTTGGCAGGTAGAGATGCTCAGCTGTCAGAGGCAGTCACTCTTACTGCACTGATGGAAATTGCTTTGGCTGACAGAATGTCTTGAGTTTGAAGCAGTGTGCTCATGAAGGTAGCACACGCTCCAGCCATGCTTGCTCCATCTGCAGCTTCTTCTCTGAGCCTGAGTAGTTCTTCGCAGTACACAAGGCTCCACAGGCAACAAATCGCTATTACTAACACACATATTGCACATGCCATAAAACATAAAGCACTCATTTTTATTGTTTAACTGCTACCTTTAATCTTGGGAGATGATGAGGCATGCGGGTGCTTTAGCCTACAGAGAAATAGGCACAGATGTTGCGAAAATGAAAAATTAATTAAAAGGGGAAGACCTACTGTACCTTGACATTAGAGATTTCCTTTTGGCAAAGTTTTATATTTTAGTCTTAATTCTACGGTATGTGTTCAACAGATTGATTTTACGAGAACCTCCTTTCAAGAAGGTCTGCTGTTTTAATTTTAATTTTTTAATTTCTATACATTGTCAGATAAACACCTTACACTACCACAGTATTTAAAGACCACTCAAAACTCAATTTACTGTACTGTATATTATATATAATCGTGTACATGGAATTATTTGATACATTACAGGTACAAAAGATGTGCCCTTGGGGGAACCATGTCAGGAACAAGAGTTTGTTCCCTGAAAGGTACAATGTGGTACTTTTTTTCTTCTTCCTTAGAGTGTGTTATGAAGGTGTTGCTTCCTAATAACAATTCCACTGGTTTAGTCTGAGCTAAAACTGAAAGGCAGTTCTGTTTGTTAAGCCTATGTGATCATTTACTAATAGTCTCTAACATAGGAGTGTTTCAATGCCTAGCTGAGTTAAGGATTCATTGCGGAAGCGGTGCAGCAGTTAGCAGTTAAGGTTAAGGTTCAAGAGGATAATTGTATGCATAAAAAAGATGAAATGCAAAAATCAGGTGCTATTATATAATCAGAAACGAGTAAATAAATTGAAATATTGTGTGTATGTAGGCTTTGAGCATCTCTGAATGAACAGCCTACACAATCCTCTGATTATAAAGCCTAGGAGCAGTTGCTAAGCTACCATTTTTTTTTACGCCATCCATACTTACTGTAATGAAAAATTTAAATATTCCTTGTGAAGTTTTACTTCGGACCTTAAAACGATATATTGAGCTCAGAGAAACATCCATACTTCCGAAGACTAGTCCAAAAGAAATACAGTATTAAGGCAGGATAAAAGCAGATTATATAGCGTGCATATATTTTGTGAAACCCGAAGTGTTCCGCCACTCACAGACAGCCACCCTCATTTTCTCATTGCGTTTGTTTCATTCTCATTCGCTAGGAGGAACACTATGAGGAGCCCCATTTTGTATTCGAAGCAGTCGTGCTTTTGTGAGGGAAAAGGGAGGGGTGCGGTTTTGCAGTGTCCTTAAAGCAAGTCAAGAGTTCTGCCTCGCTCTAGAGAACAGAGGCTGTGTCCAGAGGAAGATTAAAGCCTGCAGTATTCTGGTAAAGAGTCTGCATCCCACCTACAATTTAAGCCTTTATATCGCTTTACTGCTGTTACAGACTGAATGCTTTTTCCCAGTACTCATTTTAATTTAAAATTGAAGGTACTGCACTACTGCATACTGTATATAAAACCTGCAACACATTGAGAGTAATTGAAATGTTGCAAGTTTCTTCGCAAAATCGGGACGTTGTTGACAGAAAGAAATACTGATTTCGTCTCTGCGCTTTTATTTCCCTGGGTCACAGCATGTGTGCCTACCTGATTAAAGGCGTCAGAGATTATCGGACGACACAAAGCAAACAGCATGAGAAACTGTCTCCACAAATGTGCAGAACAACACACTGCAGTCTGCAAAACACTTCTAAGCGTGTGGCCGTATCATAAATGTTAATCCTTACCATCTAATCAAACCCCTAATGACTTTGCTCCCTTCTTCAATCCCAAATATGAATCCCATTAGCGGTTAGCATTGTATTTGCCGTAATTAGTGTTGAGGAGCTGATTGTGTATTTATTGATGAACTTATTTGTACCACAAGTAACTATGATGGCATTATCACTTCATTAATCCACAAAAGTGTTGTGCCATGTTAATATTGTTTCGTCTAAATAAATTAGCATGTAAAGAGTACATGTCGTAGTAATCCAGTTTGAACTGGCTTGGTTTTACACTAGCTATATGGACTACAGTATATACACAATGTAAACTAGCTTTGTAGGACACTAGTTACACAATAAACACGAGTCATGTAATACACTCAATATGTGTAGGTACACAATGAACAGTAAGTCCCCTTACATACAAACGAATTTGCCTTTACATTTGAGAATTTAGCAAACACATTTATATAGAGCGACTTACATTTTCTATAAATGATTTATATCTGAGCAATTTAGGGTTAAGGGCCTTGCTCAAGAGCCCGACAGTGGCAAGTTGGGGATGCTGAGGTTTGAACCCGGGACCTTCCAATCTGTAGCCCAATGCCTTAACCACCGAGGCATTACCGCTGCTTTTACGCTTGCTTCCAGACATCCTAGACTTGCAGAGTAAGCACACTGCAGGCACGTGACAATGTACACCGGACATGCGATCTACTGCCACTTCCGCGATTGAACATAAATTCACAAAACTCTAATTTTTGTTTGTCGAGGACTTACTGTACTACATTCAATATGTGGAGTTACACAATAAACACTAATCATTCACTACACACGATATGTGGAGCTACACAATAAACACTTATCATGCACTACACACGATATGTGGAGCTACACAATAAACACTTATCATGCACTACACACAATATGTGGAGCTACACAATAAACACTAATCATGCACTACACACGATATGTGGAGCTACACAATAAACATTAATCATGCACCACACACAATATGTGATTTACACAATAAACTCTAATCATGCACCACACACAATATGTGATTTACACAATAAACTCTAATCATGCACTATGCAAAATATGTGAAGTTATGCAATAAACACTAATCACGCAGGATATGCAATATGTGGCGTTACACAATAAACACTTATCATGCACTACACACGATATGTGGAGTTGCACAATAAACACTTATCATGCACCATACGCAATATGCAGAGATACATAAACACTATTCATGCACTACACACAATATGTAGAGCTACACAATAAACTCTAATCATGCAAGCACGATATGTGGAGTTACACAATAAACTCTAATTATGCACTACACATGATATGTGGAGTTACACAATAAACAATAATCATGCACACACACAACATGTGGAGTTACACAATAAGCACTTATCATGCACTACACACAATATGTGGAGTTACACAATAAACATTAGTGCACACTACACAGGATATGCAATATGTGGGGTTACACAATAAACACTTATCATGCACTATACACAATATGCAGAGTTACATAAACACTTATCATGCACTACACACAATATGTAGAGTTACACAATAAACACTTATCATGCACTACACACAATATGTGGAGTTACACAATAAACACTTATCATGCACTACACACAATATGTGGGGTTACACAATAAACACTTATCATGCACTACACACGATATGTAGAGTTACACAATAAACGCTGTTCATGCACTCAGTATATGATATTGATTTTCATTACACTATGTAGTAGTGAGAGTATTTACACTCTGCACAGGTACACAGTGATCTCTGATAATCTAAGGGGTTTATGAAACTCAAGCCTTTGCCATTTACAGCACGATCAAAAGCAACAAAGCTTTAAGATTTTCTGCATTTGTCTCAACCTTTACTGTTTCTTTTTTTTCATCAGCTCTCAAACACAGCACTTGGCAACTACACTGCTTTTAAACACACCATCCCCTTGTGTATCAGCATGTGTGTAGGGTCTCTGTGAAGAAAGTGCTCGGTCAAGAATTCTGAATGCATCTCATCTGCTGGAAGGGATAACGGCACAATACACAAGCTTTGAAGTGAACACACAGGTTTTCAGTGTTGCATACAAGGACACCGACACCATCTGGAAGTGTTTATTGTGTAAATCCACATGAATTAATACAAGAATAAACTCATGGGTAGGCTGGCCGAGTAAGTACTGGGTAATCAGAAGTGTCCGGGTGTCCCTTAGTATATAATTAATATTTTTCTTGGTCCACTTTACTGTTCAACATCTTGTATAAGGAAAACATTCTTGGATGTCCTATAATCAGTGCCAAAACCATATTAGTTTTTCACTGTGCAAACAATCCTTAAGACATGTGCAGTTCATTTTATTGGGTTATTCCTAAACAATTGTTTATATCTTTAAATCAATTTTATAACATGAAGGCCGTACAATAGGGCTGACCGATTCTTGCCAAAATATAGATCTTGATTTTTCTTCATGGGAATTAAGATCATGATTTTTTTTTTTTTAACCAAAAACATGTGTTGTCTACAAGGGACTTTTAACTGTCTTAGACTATAAAAAAAAAAGTCTGAATAAGCAGTCGAACATAAATAAAATTTGAACAAAAATAGATTTTAAAAATTATTAATTAATATCAACTGTGGACAATCAGACAACTACAGTACTTCATCATTGCATACATTAGTTTACTTTACTCTTACTTACTATCTATAATTTTTTATCATGACTATAGGGTCACTGGGCCTGGAGATTATCCCAGGAGGCTCATGCGCATAAAGGCAACACTACAATTGAGAGAGTGCAGCTGTATGACATTGAACGTGCACATGAACAACAACAAGAGCTTCATGCTTATGGTTTTAGCCTGAATATAACGGCATACTACTCCAATTTTACCAAGTAACTGATTGGCTTGTTTAGGATTGTCTCAGTGTTACACATCATGCAAACGACAGGAAAATGCCATAAATAAGGATGCAAGATAAGAGAAGTGATTGAAATGTGTGACTGAGTCATTCGCTAATCAGTGGACTCATTGGTGAATTTATAATGTTTTGTTTTACACTGTGTGAGTGTGAATGCATCTCAGGATTGTATATATACTGTATTGTGCAGGCCTAAAATGATGATCCTGGTCGAGGTGGCTCAGAGCCCACTGCACTCCTGTTCTTGGAACATTCAGTGAGAGGAACACCTGATCCTTGAAAATCAATGGATAACTTGTCGCCAATTCACAAAAGAGACCCATCGGTTTGTGGGAACTGTCGACACAATCATTCACAAGCACCACTTACACATTACATAAACTCGACTGGGAGTTATTGTTATTGGCTCATCCCCTCGTACAGTCCTGACCTGGCTCCAAGTGGTTTATACATGTCTGTTTCATTAAAGGATTTCTGGGAGGTAAGTATTTCAAGCATGAAGTAGGCAGTATGGTCATGACTCCTCGATGGTATCCAAGCACTAGTGAAACGCTGGGATAAGTGCTTTAGTGTAGCAGGGGACTATATAGAGAAGTCCCGGTTTGACTTGAACACCACCATACAAATTGAAATAACTTTTTTTTTGTGAAGAAACTGATTAAACGCATCTTGTTTGAACATGATCAGAGTTTTTTTTTGGTGAATTTACAGAGTATGAATATCTGCTGGCATTAATCAAAATTTCTATTCCATCAGTGCATGAGAGAGAGAGCCAGCATCCATTACATACTTTCCTCCGTCTCAGCAAGAAAGAAGTGTTGCCTGTATGAATTAACTGTGATTTTGACATACACAGCCTGTTGTTTTTCCTTTGGCACTTCACAGGTTTGTGAGCACAAGATGTATTGTGAGATGAAAGCTCATCTGTGCGTACCGAATACACAAATGGAGTGATCCACACCACATGCTGCTGCACATACCCAGCCGATCATGATACATAATCTATACACATTTATAACAGGCTAAGGCTCAGACATGCATGCAAATGGAACAGCATGAGTGTAAAAATGTAAAGTGTAAAAATCTCCGTAAGATCCCAGCCGCAGGTGTTGTCAAGGCAACTTAGCCACAGCTGTGTGCATTTAGCTTGGTGAACTTGCAGAATAAATTAGCATTCAGATTAAGTGATGGACTAAGAATTGTATAAACATTCTCCAAGACTGAAAGGTTTACTCTCATTGTAATTTGTTCTAAGTATATTAAGTAAGAAAGGCATATAATCTGATTGCACATGATGCTTAAAACTCTTAAAGTGTCTTAAAGTTTTTTTATGCTCATACCACAGCATTTGGCAGGACTGCTTTTTTAATTAACTATCAGTACTTTTCATCAGTTAACAGCTATGCTATTTGGCTAAAAGTTTCTGAACAAAATGGGACCGATTTTTTTTTATCGCAGTACAAAATTAAATTTGTGTAAACGCTTTAAAGGAGGTCATACGTCCATGAGTGACTATTAAGCCATCTCCACATGTTTGGGCATTTAAAGACGTTCCTGGGAGGGCCAGCATTTCAGACATGCCACAGGCAACTTTCTACCATTCCTGTTATCAAAAAATTAAAACTAATCTGGCAATTTTAGGAATTTCTTTTTTTTTTTTTTTGCAAAAGAACGTTAAAGAATAATTTAAGAATAATAAAGTGTTAAAGCGCACAAATGCTAAAATATTATGCAAAATTAAAATATATTTTGTATTTTTTTTCAAAACACTATAAGTTCCTCTTTTTAAAATCGATTGTAGTGGTGTTAATATGCAATCTACTACCAATAATATGTTGATTGAGTTTTTAGAAACATACACAGTAAAGCAAACTTAGACTTTTATTATTTTTGTAGTGAGTCACACACAGAAGGCAGTACACTGGAGCATGAAAAAAAATACGTTGAATTTTGTTGCACACATACCATTTTAATTGTCACTGTGCTGCTACTACATCCAGAGTTCACACAACAACATCTTCAGGCTTGTGACCATGGTATGTCCATGGTAGAAGACCAAGGTCATATTACGTTTCTCTTGTTCTTACCACGTTTATGGCACGCATGCAGCAGGTTATCAATGCGTCTATGTCACGTTCAGAGAATTTGGTATAAATCTTGGATCCAATTCCTCACAGTGACGGATGCTGTAGTAAGCGCATGATTACTGCCTGGTGCGATCTGATCGTACATAGTAATAACTTGGTTTGATCTTTATCATTTGGTGAGCACATGAACGTGTGCAATATAGGAAATTAGTGACAACATGATAGACAATGAGAATGTGTGGCTAGGAAGAAGTATGAGCTTGATAAATGCACATTTTTCCATTTTGAACAGGTTCCTGCTGCTTTCTTTGATATTTTTAGGACACAGTGGGAACTTCATGGTCTTCATCACAGTGTGACGGAGCCTTACAAAGATTGTTGAAGGACATTAAAAACAATACCAAAACAATTGAGTTTACAATGCATCATCAGCAATGCATCATTAGCAGCTCTACCACTTCTGCCGTTGATGGCAATAAGCTTCTAGACTGCTAGAGTAAATGCAATGGCAGTCTGCTTTTGGGAGCTTCTTTCAAGTTCTTTTATATGTTGCCTTGCTGATAGTTTCACTACGAAAAAAGTGATGTAATTGCCTTTGTTTTGGGGTCGCATTTTGGCAATGAAATGCCGTCATTTACTGTCTTATTTTGCCAAAAAACCCTATAAGGCACCCAAATCCTCACGAAACACACACAACAGCACGACTCGTCATGGCTTACTCCATAAAAAATGGGACGTACACTATAAAAATTGAACCTTCTGTCTTAAATAAAATCAAAATGTTGAGTAGAAGGGAAGTTATGAGCTGCTAGTGTGCTAGATTATGAATCTAAAATGTTGACAGCATGCTGCAAACTCATCGAACAGTGGGTGCGTCTTAGATTGACCGCTAGACAGGATTTAATAAAACTTTTGCAGTACTTAGATATCTGTCCGAAATTTAAACTGCACCATAAGTGAAATCAAAATGTTGTGAAAAAGGGATGTTATGAACAGTTATGTGCCAGATTTAATAATCTACTTTAATAAACTACTGGGATTAGTTAAAGAAATAACAGTGCTGAAGTGGTATAAGTGAATTTTAATGTGCTGGAGTCATTTTAAGACAAAACGTAGTCTTTATTCATCTTTCGATTTCTCATTTGTGATTCACTCTCCGATTACTGAACAGGGAGAGTATTTGGGCGCGGACAAAAGAAGTACTCGATCTTACAAAAAATCTTTGGGTCATACTGTATAGTGCACATTGTACGTACATTTAACATAGTGAAACATATGGAAAGTAAATTTGTCACTTGATATTAATCAAACTTTCACCAGCCTCTCTTCTTTTCTCAGACTACTGAGAAACTTTGCAGTCAGAAAAGTATTGCAAAGCACTGACAATGGTAATAAATCTCATCACATAAAAGTTCGATATATCAACACTAACACACACTTTTAAATCAGTTTATGTGGAGCAATTCACCATTGAGAATGAGTTATGAATGGAAAAATGAATAAACTACTGCTATAGATCTGTTAACATATGACAAGAATCATATTTTATAATTAACACACTTTTGGACAAATCTGATTCAGTGATGTAACAGTGCTACATTATAACTTATATACTGTATAGTGCTAATATTCACAAGACTGCATCGTTCAAAACACTGAGACAGTGAGACTGATTTAAAGTCTTATTTAAGTCATTTATTCCATTTAAGTCACCGAAGTTATATTTCACTCTTTACATTGTTGAGCTGTCTTTACATAAAACTAAGAGATTCATCATGTTCACATTTTTTTTTTTGCTGAGCTCCAGTTGACGATTGTTGATCTGCTCCAGACAGGCGATCTGTTAAGATACAGTAAAAAAAAGACAAAGAGACTGCAATTGCAGAATTTCTGATTTACACATACCCGCAAACATATTATTTTCATCCTCTTTCTCCTTCTCGCCTGAAATAAATGAATATGATGATGCATTTATTAATGGCTGGAAATTTATAGTCCGGGTTATCATGTGGGACAAAATCTTTTCATTTTTTTTCTCTCTGCGTCTGATGTCGAAGCAATCCTTGCATTGATTAATTTGCTGCAGAAATGCAATGCTAGTCCTCAAGAAGAGGAGGCTGCCTGCCATCACACACATCTAACACCTTTGCACATGGTTGGCAGCCTACTGTCAGCTGTGCGATTGCTGCATGTGGAAGTAAGAGTTATTGTAAACGGCTAACAGCTTATGTGATCCAAAACCGAGCTTCCCAGAGGGATAGTTTTACAGCTGCTTCTGTTTTGCTTACTCCTGATGTTGTTTGTAGGATGGATGCATTAAGTGGGTCACAGCTGCCACATGAAGTGCATTCTGGCTTTTCCGCAGGACTTTCCTGGGGCTGAAAGGCCCTGTTTCAAATATACTGTATGCCTCTGTTCTTTCCTCATGGCCCTTATTTCTGGTCAAAAGCAAAAAAATAAATAAATAAAATAAATATATATATATATATATATATATATATATATATATATATATGCATGAGCCAGAATGTTAAATCATTCATTTATCGAATGAGACAGGCTTTCGTTTCTTCTCATCTCCCACCCCATGTATTATTCTGTGTCTTTTTGCCTTATCTTATACAGTACCAGCCAAATGTTTGGACACACTTACAGTACATATGTTTGGACATCTTATGCTCTGTAAAACCTTCATAACAGCCTTAATCTGAGATGTTGTTAACTGATTTTTGAGGTTGGTAACTCTAAATGAACTTAGAGAGGTAGAGGTAGGTTCTTCTTTTCTTGGTCTTCATGAGAGCCAGTTTCATCATGGCATTTGATGCGGTTTGCAAATGCAATTGACAATAGTGTTATTGCAAGAACTATATATATATATATTTTTTTTATTATTATTATTAATATTATTATTTTTTTTATTATTATTATTATTATTATTATTATTATTAATATTATTATTATAATTATTTTTATTTTTTTTATTTTTTTTAAATCCAGTGTTATTGAGGAATGTGAAAAAATAAATTTGGATTTGTGTCCAAACTTGTGACTAGTACTCTATAAGTACAGGTTTTTTAATTATTCGTATTATTACTATTAGTAGTAGTAGTAGTAGTAGTAGAAGTAGTAGAAGTATTATTATTAGTATTATTTTTTACTGCTACTATATAAAACAATGTTAAACCATCATACTGTCATAAACTGTGTGATAGATTTATGATTTACATTTTAGCTATTCATCTTGCACGGCAATTAACACTTGTCAGCATGGCTGCTTGCTCTCTATCAGCTCTACTGCGCCATGGTTGCAGATTTAACAGTCAGTGAGCACAGAGATTGACCCCTTTTCATTTACTCCTCACAGCTTGAGCCACACAAGCACAGTACTTACAAGATATGTGACCAGTCTTTGACCTTCTGCGCATGCCATCAAAATGTGACCGCGCCGCTTCCACCTCGGACACAGCCATTAAACTGATGGAAGTGAGCCATCATTTATGCAAAGATTATTACAGGCCACCTGACTCTTACCGTAAATCTGTCACATCCCAGGCAAATATGATATTCATGTTGTAGGATAGTGCATCTGAGCACAACTGTAACTATTAAATACTACAGTGGGGTGGTCGGAGGCCTGGAGATAAATAATCTCATCTTGACCGCCCAAATAGCGCTTCATCTGTCATGCAAGTAGATGAAGAAGGAAAGGAGCCTGAAAAAGTTCTAAAAGGGCGTCAACACTGGGGTTCGGCTGTTAAGAACAGTCTGGAACTGAAAGGAGAAGTGAGAGCAGAACTGCACATCACAGCACATGCAGATTAAGAACCGCGGAGACTTGTCATGTTCTTTTCCTTTGTTCTCTCGATAGAGCGAATGCCCACAGAACACGCAAAAGTGTGAACGAAAGAGGTGCACATCAAAGCTTTACACACACAGCCTTGATGTGTGTGTCTTTTTTGTTGCAGGTACTGTATTGCTGCTTCAGCACTCTGTTCAAGTAAGCACTTTGTTGTGTAGGCCTTGTAACATGTTGAATGTAAGTAGTGCAGTATACTGTACACACGCAGGCACACACACACACACACACACACACACTATGAAATGCTTTAAGATAAAATGGTTCTCTATTATTAAAAACTATTCCTATTAAAAACTATAACCAGTAATAAAGTTATATAATGTTAGGCAACACCGGGTGGACAACCCTCTGCTGCTTTTTAATACTTTAAGCACATTTGAGCACATTTTCAATGACATGATCATATCTCATATCGTATATATAAAATATGACACTGAGTGTTTAAATTGTATGCCTTTTTAAAAGTTCCATAGCATGCCCAGAGACATAATATTTGCTGTTTTACTGCTACATATAAAAGTTAGTATTTTATGTGACCGTTTGAGGTTTAATTTCGGTGTTTGTGTTTTATTTTTTATTTGTTTCACTATAGCCATGCAACTCCAGAGCTGGGGATTTAAGTCCCACCTTCAGGTCTGTGTGCATGGAGTTTACATGTTCCCTATTAAGTGAGTGGTTATCATCATCAAAGTATTAGGTTTGGTTAAGGACGTTTTAGCCATAGTTCTTCTTGAGACTTTGACTGTTACCCATTTCCACTTTGTATATGCTGACAGTCAAAAGTTTGAACACACCTTCTAATTCAATTATTATTTTTTCTACACTGTAAAACAATGCTGAAGGTGATAATCTCCTTTGAAGAGTTGATATTAAAGTGATTTTTGAGGATTTATATATATATATATATATATATATATATATATATATATATACATATATATATATATATATATATGAATAAAATTTTGGTTTTTGAAATTTTTGTCTCTGTTTGTTTGTGCATGCACTACATAAAAATTAATGACCAAATTTTAAAAGGGTTTTCACAGGTGTAATTGTCCGAGCTTAAGATACCCTTTGTTTCATCGCAATCCGCCCATGGGAAGAGAAGATATGTTAATTTGTAATTTCAATGTAAAACACCCTTATATCATAAAAAATCGACCTTGAAAAAATTATTAGTTTATCGTAAAATTCAACAGATGGCAATGTACATTTTTTTAAGCGCACTTACAGTATGAGTCTGCAATTAAATTCCACTCAAACGAACTTGCAGGAACATCGTAGTGTACAGTATACATGTATATGAAAAGAACTGCAACAACCTAAGCCTAATGTGATTGGGAAAGGTCACAATTCTTATCACTCTAATTAGGTACTTGTAACACACCACATATTAATAATTTGAGCCCTGACTATAAGTCTTTATCTATTGGCTTGCTTTAATAATGAAGCACTCACTTACAGTCCCATTAGGATCTGAAGGGAACCAGTTAATAGGTTCCACAAAGATTTAGGTATTTTCATTTAATTGCTTTTCTGTATCAGTTTTTTTTTTTTTTTTTTTTTTTGTCCATGGAAATAATAGAGTTTAAGCAGTAATTAAATATAAGAAACTCTCCCTGACCATAAGTGATCTGGGCAAATTTGTAAATTTCACTGTCATGTTTTTTTTGTGCTAGTGCTAGAGTTTTTTAGAAGCTGTTGATTTACCATCATTTTTATGCATAAGGTGTGAAAAACAACAACAAGAAAAACATCCAGTGTCAGACCTGGGGACATAAACGCCTTGTTGATGAGAAAGGTCAGAGGAGAATGATCAGACTTGTCCAGTCTGATGAGAAGGCTACTGTAATGGCTGTAATTAATCACTATTTATATCTGCACTGAGAAGAAAAAGCATCCTAGTATGAAACCTTGAGGTGACAGCATTAGAAGATCCCATTGGGTTCCACCCTTCTTATGCAAGATCAAGCAACTGAGATGAACGACCAACCAAAGCTAAACAGTTTTAAACTAGAAACACTTTTTCAGTCCTTAACTTTCTAGTTTACTGTATTTCAAGATTACATTTCCCTCCTTTCTACTACTTGATGCTCATGCCCTTAATGGTTTTATGCATTGTGTCTCTTCCAGATTATTGGCTGATTTAAGGTTGTATGTTACAACAACCAGGGCAAATTGCGCTGAAGTCTAATTTACATTTAGGCATTTGGCAGACGCTCTTATCCAGAGCGACTTACAAAAAGTGCTTTAATGTTTACAACATTGGATACATACTTACACTGGGTTAACTAGGTTAATAACAAAGTACCATTAGTCCAACACATCTGAGTTTTTTTTTTTTTTTTTTTGTGGGGGGGGTTGGGGGTGTTAGTCCAAGTACTGGAGAAACAGATGCGTCTTGAGTCGTCGTTTAAAGATAGTCAAAGTCTCTGATGTACGGACATCTAGAGGAATGTGAATTGTAGATGTCAGGGATGAGGGCAGATTTTGAACAGTTGACGTGGTTATAAAGAAAAACACTGAGAGAATGACTCACTCATCCACTCATTGTCTATACCTTTTTATCTCATATACAAGGTCGCAGGGGGCCTGGAGACTATTCCAGGAGACTTAGGGCACAAGGCATACCATGGACAATCCATTGCAGGGCACACACATGTATTCAGACACTACAGGCAATTTTGGAAACACCTATTAGCCTAATCTGCATGACTTTGGTTTGTGAGAGGAAAGGGGAGTGCTTGGAGAAAACTCACCAAGCATGGGGAGAACTTGCAAACTCTAAATGATTACTCTAAATTAACTTCTCCTCTGCATCAGCTTGCCTTCCTGGGATGGTCTTCATGAGAGCCAGTTACATCATGGTGCTTGATGGGTTTCGCAAGTGCACTTGACAATTATAATAGAACGCATAGAACGCATCAGGATGGTTTTTAAATTTTTTTATCTGTTTGTGCACACATTATGTAAAAGTTAATGACTGAATTAAGTTTTCACAGGTGTAATTGTTCGAACATGAGATACCCTGAATTAAGATACCCTCAGTTTTCCATGCACACAGAGGCGGGAAATGAACCTGACCAGGAATCGAACCCGGATGTACAAGGAGAAAGTGCCAACCACTAGGCCACCATGCCACCTGGGTGAATGCCTGTTTAAGGTAATCTTTGGATACAAAAAGAAGAAGAAGAAGAAAAAAAAGCCACCAGTTCTCATTAGAGAACGACATCATTATTTCACTTCAATATTTTCCACATTTTTTGAAACTTCAAAGCACTCCTTTGGTGCACAAGTAGTTATTTGGTCTTCCTTTAAAGTTAAGCCTGTGATGAGAATAATTAAAAAGGACTGCACTACTGTTGCTCAGTTATTCAAGATGTTCCAAAGACAAATCCAGGTATTGCCACACTTTTACTTCCAGCTGTAATGATTAAAGTTACAGCACGTCTAACAAGAACTTTTAACTTAAGACCTCAGTCTACTGGCTTTTCCCTCTACAACCTAAAAAAAGATTAATGGATTTGTTCTGATCCAGGAACTACAGTAAACAAAGAGGCCGAATACTTCAGGTGTACAAGTGGCTGCTCTGTAGCTGTTCGTTGGGTTCAGTGGTTGCTTGCTATAAGCAAGATAAATGTAATGGATATTTTTAGTTATCGGGAAATACAGAGCCATATGATTTCCAGTGAGCTATAGTACCATCTCCCAGGTGCTGTTCATACCCAACGGCTCCAACACTATTAATCAAAGCAGATGGCTTAGAAATACATTAAAGACGAATTTGGCTTCCTTTGCTTGCATCTTAGTTTCTTGTCATGGTGTTTCACAGATAATAATACGTGAAACTAGGCGTATCAGTCAAAAGGCAATTTATTAGCCAACAAAGTCTGCCAAATCCCACCATCTGCTTTTGTTGGAGCTAATCCTAAAATTGAAAGCCGTTCTTAACTCCCTGGCAGGTCTGTTAGTTTTCTTTATTGACAGGCCTCTCGAAAAGGAAAAAAAGGATTATTAATGGTTTAAGTAATGTATAAATTGCATATTTAAAAGATGCATTCACCTTTTATGGTGTTAAAGAAAATGTTTAGCAATATAATAATATATGTGTAAACATGTCTCAAAAGTTTCATAAAGTCAGATCCTTGATAAGTTGCAAGGATGTCTGTGTGTGGGGGAGTTTAAATAAGATATCGAGGAAAGATACAACGGATTAAAATAACAGTTTAATAAACCAGTAATGTTCAACAGGTTTATTTCATTTTAATATATCAAAATAATTGTAACAATTATTTAAATAATATAAATATGACATATAGAACTCCAGCAAAAAACACAACTTTGTATTGTTGAAATTATTTATCTATATCTTTAAAATCCTTTCACCTGGCAAAAGAATAAGAATTACAGAAAAGGTCTGCTGGGCAACACACAGGACACAAAATCCTTTTACTGCTTGTCTCATGTCTTATATAAATAATATATTTGTCTTTCTAATTACGCATTTTATCTCCAAACCATCTACCTCTGTGTTCGCGTAAATAGACAGCACTGTCACAGTACGTTGGTGATTTTCCACACACAGAATAATGGCTAATTCTCCCTCCACTACATACTAATGAAGCTGGGACTTTGCTAAGGCACGCTAACACCTTACAGGGGTTTCAGATATTCTTTTATTCATGAACCATGAGGGGTAATGCTGTTGAATTTTAGATGCAGCTAAAAGTGCCAGACAAGCACTAAAAATGAAAATACAGCTTTATGCTTTCACAGTTTAAATATATACACTACATTTTGTTACACTTAAAAGTAGGACTAGGAAAACCTAATAATATTGCATGAATAATGACCACATGCAACTGCATGCAATCGGACCTTTTTGTGTTGGTCGCAGGATTTTTTATTCAGATAATCATGTTAACATATAACATATGCTTTGGTAAAATAGCATAAAATTGGGGCTGGTACGAGAGTATATATTACAAGCAGGGTTTGCTTGTTTGTTTTTTTTCTTATTACAGCATTGGTAATGTTGGGTTTAAACAAGCAGTAATCTTGCTCTAAGTTACACTCTCATAGCACATCCATATACTCTTGTATAAATGCCATTCCTGTACCATACACAAAGAATATTTTTTTTCTCTCTTATATCTTATATCTATTTATTCACTTTGGGTAGGGGCAGTCCAGTGGTTAAGAAGTGGGACTGCTGATTGGAAGGCCACAGGTTCAAACCTCAGAACCATCAAGCTACCACTGTTGGGTGCTTTAGCAGGACGTGTAACCCTCAACTTCACTCAGCCATGACATATGCATACAGTATATCATGAAGTGATAGAATTTCATGATAAAATTGTATTTCTAGCTGCAGTGCATTATTTAATCTATACTGCGCACTTTAAAAAAATCAGGCTGTATTTAATGAACAGATATGCCAGGTGAAATTCAGAAAAAGCAATATCTTCTATATTGTTCTCGTAAACAAGCTAATCCACTTTTCAATTCCATAGAAGGAATATTCATTTTCCATAACTAATTCATACCCTCTGCACAGTCACTGCAGTACTGTCCTATTTGAAGTCGTTCTTTTTGAAAATGCAATATCATGATATCCCTAAATCCATGACCTGTCCTGTTATCAAAGTAAGAAGCAAAGCATGAATTTTTCATATACTTCTATCCATAGTTGGGAGCTTCGCTGCTCTGGGCTTTAAGAGCTCTGTATTTAAGATAGAAGTTCCCTTAGTCTCTCTGACCACTTTATGATTAAAACTTCATAATTAAGCCTATATCAATGCTTTCTTAATTATAAATTAATACATGCGCACATTCTTGCACAGAGTATACATTAATAACCAAGTGAGTCTTAGCTGAATAGACAGTTATAATTGTAATATATTTTGCTATTATTTTTGATTTATTTTATAAATTAAAATAGTTACTTTTGGAATTTTTTTTTATTATTTCAATTATTTGTTGTTAAGCAATTTCAGGTATTTTACCCTATCATGTCCAATCTAAAGCCTAATACAGCATAAATTATAAATACAAATATTAAGTGTGGTTTGAAACATAAATATTTACAATGTGTCCTAAGATCAACTCTACACACAGTTTTAAGTATGGCCATAACAACATTCTAGCATACAATTACGTGAAAAAAAGTATATGCCCCTGTCTGAACTTTATTTATTTATTTATTTTAATATTTGTAACACTTAAATAATTCACAACATAAAACTAATTTATGCGGCAGTCCTGAGGGCGAAAATGCCTTGTTGATGCTAGAGGTCCTTTATGACCACCATGTACCCATCCTCTGATGGCTACTTCCAGCAGGATAATGCACCATATCACAAAGCTCGAATCATTTCAAATTGGTTTCTTGAACATGACAATAAGTTCACTGTACTAAAATGGCTCCCACAGTCACCAGATCTCACCCCAATAGAGCATCTTTGGGATGTGGTGGAACGGGAGCTTCGTGCCCTGGATGTGCATCCCACAAATCTCCATCAACTGCAAGATGCTATCCTATCAATATGGGCCAACATTTCTAAAGAATGCTTTCAGCACCTTGTTGAATCAATGCCATGTAGAATTAAGGCAGTTCTGAAGGTGAAAGGGGGTCAAACACTGTATTAGTATGGTGTTCCTAATAATCCTTTAGGTGAGTGTATTATATTATATTATATTATATTATATTATATTATATTATATTATATTATATTATATTATATTATATTATATTATATTATATTATATACACATGTCTGAAAGGACGTATGTGCTTTTCCACTTTCAAACTTTTGCTATGAATAATTATGGTTTCAATATTGTGGCTTGCTACTGTATGTCTAAAGTCATTAGCTATATCAGTAGCTACAAAGTACTAAGACAGAACTACACTTTGTCTACAGTGGCACTACATTAGTGTGGGAAACCTGGAGCCCATTCCAGGAGGCTTAGGGCACAAGGACAATGAAAGAGCTGACAATTTAATATGTTAAGGCCATGGACAACAATAAATACTCATGAATAGCACTATGATGCATTTTGTGGGACTTTGGATCTCCACAGAGATACCTACATTATGGGAAATTCCACCCTTAAACATAAAAGTTTATGCTGAGAAGTTTGCTCACCAGTTGAACTGGCAGACTGACTCAGCTTTAATTTGCCACAGTAAAGTCAATTCTTTTATAGCATATATATGACTTCGGTTTGATTATTTGATTTTCACCATGGACAATTTGCTGCCACATGATGCATCTTTGCTACGGAAGCTGCCGCAGAGATTCACAAAACATCAGAGATTGTCCGATAACGTCAAAGCAAATCGCATATTATATACTATAGGTGTTACATTTACTTTTTAAATAAAATTTACTTGTTTTATTGCATGATACTTTTTACTTTTACTTGAGTAGATCTTTTTACCCATGGTCAGTCTTTTGAGAATTGTAGAATAAACGAGGAAAAAACAGGAATGTATAGTAAAAACACCATCCTGTTATTTTTTTTATAAACTAAGCAAAAGAAGTGTAAAGATAATGGAAAGTAATTTGCAAGAAAAAATTATTATAATGGGAAAAAATATAATCATTTGGTACAGATGATGTAGGGAGTCCGATGACGAGGTATATGACGTAACATAATATGTTAGAAAAACGTTAACATAATGGGAGAGATCCTTGGGAAAAGTTGGTCTATAATGGGTTAATAATTTGGTAAGGAGGGAAAAAAAGAACTAAGGGAGGGGACAAGGTGTGCATCCCTCCCCTTAAAAACTGTTTATAATGAGCATTACAAGTGCGGCTCACTTGAGTTTTTTTCCTGCTTACTTCATCCATGTCTGCGTAGAGTCATGGTCCTTTTTGACTAGAGATACAGCGTTTGTTTAAAATTTATAACTAAGGTAACATTAACAAGTGGAAGATAAAAATCTCCCACAGCTGTACAGCCACATCTAGATGCTAGGTCTCTGTGGGTTTCCATAGACCCCTGACCAGCTACAACTAGGTACAATTGACAATGGAAGACCAAGAATAACTACAAATAGATCTACGAAAACATGTAGTAGTCCTATGGCAGAACTACATAAAAAGTTGAAAATTCATAGAGATTCATAGCAAAAATTGTGAGCAAATGTTGGCACTCTGCTTGAGCCTATTGTTGTGTGATATTAGAAAGCTGACCAGCATGTGGATGAGAAAATTATCAACAAATAATGTCTAAAATAATGTCTAATTTAATATTTTTATAGGCTAAGTAATGTGTCAAAAATTCTAAACATAGAGGAAGCCATCAAACAGCTGGATGAACAAATGAATGTCGGAAAAGAACTTCCATTATTTCAGAAACTGATTCCCACCTACTCCAATCATGTGTCTGACAAACCAGCAACCACTAGACTATGCTGAGAATTGCAAAAAATACTGTATCGCATTTGTTCTCCTCTCTTGGGTTTAGACGTCAATTATCGTGAACCACTTCTGAACACTGCTGTGCATTAAGACGAGCAGAAGGGCAGCTCTTTACAAGAAAAGTGGTGTAGGAGGGCCAGCCAGCTGTCAAACTTTCAAATGGGGTTAGAATAATACTGATGTTCTGGGTAATATAGCACCAGTCTCAATTTATTAAAACAAGTTTCTAAGTTTTGAATTGTAAAGGGCAGCCAAGTTAAGTGGAAGGTCTGCATGCCTCCGTTCCCGGAGAGAAAGTTTCCACTCATAGCTGAGATGTAAGGCTCAACGAGGCAGATGGGGCTCTCGAAAATGAGTTTGATTCCAGTGAGTAGGGGAACCCTGGAGATTCAGGGAAGATTTAATGCACGCACCATTTGGTCCTTTAATTTCAGCCTCCTGACTGAAGGTACAGTGCTCTATGGCTGAGTGCTTCCTTTCCTCATTACAAAGGCTGCTAGGCGCACTCTAGAGATTCTCTCCCATCAGGTTTACTAGATATGACTTATTAAAAACCCATACAAGCTCTTCATAAACAGAGGCCATTTTTAAAGACTTGAGAATGCTCAGTGAAATCCATGAGAATGGTCCATATCGCTATTTTAAGGAATGCTTATCTTACTAAAAATAGCCATTGATTGATTAAAGTTGCTACAGTAGATGATTTTAAAACCAAAGTACAGAGAGTTAGAAAGAGAGATGGAGAGAGAAAGAGAGGACTAACAAGTATTTGGTCATTTAAAGAAGTAGGTGTAAAATGTGTGCTACACACATATGACATTTCATGTACAGTATAAGAGATTAATTAAAGAAAATAACTGCAAGGATTATCAACTTTTTGTTCTTGATTGGTCAAATTAGCTTATTAATGATCATATATTTTAAAAAAGTGTCAGTAATAATACACAATTCTTTGTGTTGCAGCCTCTAATTGCCTCTTCTTGTAACCATTTAATAAGTCTATATAATTTATGATTATATCCAGTGTTTGGAGACCAAGCCTGTTCTATAGCAGAATGAATAATGCTAGAAGAAATTCCTCTAGCATGATGGCCTACACATGGATTCTGTGATATTTATGACCAATTTGGAGGCTATAACTCAAATAATAAAATATAAATGTCATACAGTAAAGGCTGGTGCGATATGGGCTCTTTTTTTTCCATTTTTCATTCCATTTTTCATGGAGAAATATTCCACAACTAAAAGTGCTAGAGGCTTAATCATATGTCAAAAATATGAGTAGAGGGGATTTAGCCTGTATTCTATATTTTGGAAATTTCCTGTCTGAGGACATATTTCTGGTAACAGCTTCAAAGTGAAGCAGAAAGTTGAAGTAAAATGGAAGGTATTTTTGCAAAACATCTCTATTTACAAGCCTTGAGCTATTTTTGGATGTTCACTATTTTTATTTATGTTTTTTTTTTTTTTTTTTTCAATTGAGCCCAGAGGTTGGTTTTCAGGAAAGAAATTATACTTGTAAAGTAGCTAAAATGCACTGTCAAGAAGAGAAGAGAGCAAGCTGGGTTGGATCAGATTGTTATGTAAAAGCTTTTCAAAAGGAATGTTGAATTAGGAGCAGGTATATAGAATGCTTTATTACCAGAATAATTTCCTACCAATACTCAGTTCATTTATGCTTAGAGTTAGCTTGGCACATTTTCCTTGCAACTCTTGTGTAACATACAGATGTCCACTTTAATATGAACCCCTGTACATCAGAATAAGAATCAGGTTTATTGCCAAGTGGGAATTTGTCTTGGTAATGTGGTGCAAAAGGTTATGGTTAATGTAAAGTTTTATATAAGTTTCCAGAGGTGTTGAGTACTTTTTGACAGATTTTTCCTCACTGTGTGGTCCAACTCATCCCAAACTATTCCAATTAGATTAGGATTAAGATTTTAGATTGTTGAAAAACAAATCTAAGTGCACTCCGACTATTTGTTATTACCCAAATGAGGATGGGCTTCCTGTAGAGTCTGGTTCCTCTCAAGGTTTCTCAGGGAGTTTTTCCTTGCCACTGTCACCCTCGGCTTGCTCATCAGGGACAATTTGACAATTCTGATTCATACATATTTTCTCACATTTCTTAAATTATACACACTTTTATAATTTTCTTTTGATTCTGTAAAGCTGCTTTGCGTCAAATAAAATGTTATTTAATTTAATTGAACGTAGTATGGCCTTGCTGTGGTAGTCATGCTGGTTAAATGCGCCCTGAATTTTGGAAGGCCCCAACAGAGTCACCAGCAAAGCACACCCACACCCTCACCACACCATGTCTGCAGCTTAAACTCAGAGAAGCATTTGTGTGGGCTTTAAACTGAGGTGGTGTAAATTAGTGGTTTCTGAAGTTGGTAATTCTAATAAATGTATCCTAGCAGAGGAAGCTCTTGGTCTTTCTTTCCTGAAAAGGGCTTTATAAGAGCCAGTTTCATCAAAATGTTAGATTTTTTCGGTGACTGCACTTGGGGATATAGTCAAAGTGCTTGAGGTTTTTGGATTGATTGACCTTCATTTTTTTCAAATAATGATGGTCCGTCTTTTCTCTTTACCTAAGTGTTTCTTGCTATAATATGGATTTATACAGTAGTTGTAGTAGCACTAATAGGGCTATTGACTCTGCACTCACACTTCCTCTGCACAGGACAACTGATGGTCTAAAATATATTAAGAAGAAAGAAAATGTCACAAATGAACTCTTGATAACGCACACCTGTAAATTGAAATCCATTCCAGGTGACTACCTCGTGAATCTGATGAAAGAATGCCATGAGTTTGAAGAGCTGTCATCAATGCTAAATGTAGGGGGAGAAAACCTCATTCATACACTTATTCAAACAGCCAATCATATGACAGGTGCACGATGCATAGGACAGATCAAGCTCATGTTTAAACATCAGAATGAGATCTCAGCGATGTTGACTTGTCATCTTTGATGATGCAGAATCGCTCATTTGAGTATTTCAAATGCTGTGTCTCTGCTTCAACAGTCTGTAGATTTTCAAACAAAGAACAAAACATCAAATGATTGGCATTTCATCTTTGACGAGTGACATATGTGAGGGAATGTGTTCATATTAGTTTTAAGCTAAATGGATAGGTATAGGTATAACATACTTAGCTACTACTCATGGCGGAACTATGTCGAGCAAAAAAGTTATCTCAGATTGCACAACATGCTGAACCTTAATAGATGGGCTTCAAAAGCAGAAGACCACGCTGGATTTTACGCCTGTCAGACTGAAATAGGAATCTGAGGCTACAGTGGGCACAGACTTACCAAAATTACATAAACATGAATTATTTATTATTATTTATTTATTCATTCATTCATTTATGTATTCATTTATTTATTTATTGCAGTGCTGCTGATTAAACAAATGTGCACAGTGAGTATTTTTACATGCCATTTTCTGAGCACTTTAGAATTGGTCTGAAATAATTTTTTTAATTAAAATGAAGATTCAATTATTTTTTGCATGTACCTTATATCACAGTGAAATGATTTCCTTTCACATATCCCAGTTTTGAAGCTAAGGTCAGAGTGCAGGGTCAGCCAGGATACAGCACCCCTGGAGCAGATAGTGCTAAGGGCAATCCTCAAGCACTCAACTGTGGCAACTTGGCAGTGCTGGGGCTTGAACCATGACCTTGTGATTGGAGCATTAACCATTTGAGTCATCACTGCTCTCACATTATAAAATCATCTGTAATTAAATTTAAGTGGTAAATATTTCTTAGCTTAGCACTGTGCCAAAATAGGGTCATTTTCATAAGGCTCCAAGGGTAAGTAATAAATTCAGCAAGCTGGCTAATATACTCACGACAGTCAGATTTTTTCAGATGACAATGTCGATAATCAATAAACAGCCAAGCTTATTGCCATAACAGTGAAGCGAATTGATGTAAGTTGCTCACCAGTGATTTTGAAAAATAACTGAAGTAAATATCAGCTTCCAAAAACAAAGTCACTAGCCACAAACTTACAGGTAGCTGTTTCTTAATGTAGTAAAATGCATTAATTAATGCCATTTTGACATAATAATCATTCTGCATAAATGTCAAGCTATGGGTCAATTTAAAATGCATGATATGCATAAGCAGTATTTTTGCCCTTCATCTTACAGTAGTAGCTGCTGCATTATAATTAGGATGTCTTAAAAGCTTGCATAAATTAACTTTTAATTAGAATAAAACTTAATTTGCTTTTACTTTGAATTATTGCAGTGTCCAGCCTGAACTAAAATGAAAGGCTCATAAATTTTGGAACATCAATCTTTCAAAGGTTGAAAATATAACTCCAGACCTTGTAAGCAATCAGACATTACTTATAAGGAATAGTGCACACATATTTTCATTCTACTTTCTATCCCCCATATCTTCTATGTTTTGTAAAATATTAAAATGCTCAGCTGTGGCAAAATTGTTTTTGTGTCTAAGCTTTTTATTCCAAATAAACCTGAAGAAATTTAGTCACCAGTAACAGACGAATGAAATCGATTGATTGAAGCTGCTTCAGTTGCCAAGCAATCTCAGTGATATCTCGTAAGGGAAATAGGTGTAACAGAAGGAAGAGGAAAACAACCAATTACCCTGTGATTTACAGAATTGGGGATTGCAATCACTCCCAGGTAATTGGAAAAGACGTCAATTTTAATTTGTTAACAGGTTTAAATTTAGTTCCCCAAGTACTAATCATGCATTATCTCTTATTAGGTTGTGTTTATCTTTATGCATGGTGTCTTTATGTATGGGAAAACCCTTTACAGGGTTAGAAATGGACACTTTCTACTATCTACTGTATATTTCATTCCTGAAATGAAATGAGAAATTATACATTTATAAATTATAAATTGCTATTAGGTGGCACGGTGGTGTAGTGGTTAGCACTGTCGCCTTGCACCTCCAAGGTCTGATTCCCGGCCAGACTTCATTTCCGTCTCTGTGTGCATTGAGTTTGTTTCTTCCGTGCTTGGTGGGTTTCCCCCGGGTACTCTGGTTTCCTTCCACAGTCCAAAGATATGCAGGTTAGGCTAATTGCCATTCCCAAATTGCCAGTGGTGTGTGAATATGTGTGTGTGTGTGTGTGTGTGTGTGTGTGCGTTGGTATTCATCACATTATGGGGACATCGATCTGTTTACACAGTCACGCTATGGGGACCAAAAACGTTGTGGGGACAAAAAACCACGTCCCCATAACGGAAAGCCTTGAAACATGTTGAGGAGGCTGTACATAGGTGCCTCACTAAGTTTTAGCTTTGGCCCATAATTGATGTGTTGGACTGGTCGTGTAATACACACGGATTTCCCATGCTGCCCCCTTTAGTCTGGAGCCGGAACTTTTCAGGGGTGGAGCTTGGCCGACCACCACACACACTCTGCAAGTCTAATTCATGCAAATTGCGGTACCGCCTACTTGTTAAAAGGAATCTAGGTAATCTGCGCATGCTCAATAGCTTTAAACTAAGAGGTAAGACCACACGGCTACAATTTTTACAAATTTATTTATAAATAGGTATTCATATTGATTTTTGAGTATATATAAAACAAACATAAAATGTAGGTGTGCAAAAAGTGACTGCTATATTAATAACTACATACCACATAAAAGTGTTAAAAGGCTAATTAAATTGTTTCCATATGCTAAACAGTAAAAAGTCAGCAGCCAACTAGCCTGTCATGATTCCCCCCTAATCCATATATACTTAATAGTAATTCAAATTCATTAAAAATCTTTAAATTACAATTTTTTTTTAAGTGGTGAAACCCATGTTGGATTTTTTTTGTTTCTGGGAAATCGTCTTTTTTCCGGCCTGCTTTAATGGCTTATCAGTGCTACAGGAAGTAGGAACAAATACACAAAGAGAAGTTTCTGCTGCTGTTTTAAGAGCAAATACACACAAAGGTAAGTTTCTTTTTTCATTATTTATAAGTTTCTGGTTTTATATTTTGTGTTTTAAGATGATATTTATGATAAATCATGCTAATAAAGTGATTGTTATGCTAGCGGACTGACTAGCCAGCTGATTAGCATGCAGCTTAACCAGTGTAGCACAGTAGTGAGCCTCAGAAGTTCATTAAACCAAGTTAATATATTAAATTGGCTCCTGTAGCTGGCATGTCATGTGGATGTTTAGTGTAATACCTACTTATTTAACTAGCTTCACCAACTAATCAGATAGCTAGTTGATAAGTAGCCATGTCAGGTTTCCCAAGACCTGGAGCCTAAATAGTTGTGGATCTGAGTGACAGGTGAAGTTTATATCCCCTGAAATGGAGGATAGGGATGGACAGGAGCCTGGGCCAAGCACAGATCACCAATTCCTGTTATTATTAATATTAATAATAATAATCTTTAAAGCACTTGTGATATGCCTCCTTTTAATCTGCTGCTCTAAACTCTGCAGCTGAGCTGTGATTTGTCTGTGGAGCGGGTTTCCTCAGTAGGCATCAGCAGGCACGGATAACAGACAGATGTCCATAAGTATTTGGACACACTTTTTGTCATTTTGATATTGCCAGTTTCTACATGAATTTGTTATAAATTAGAGACTAAATAGAGCAATAGTGAGTCACTTCCCTCCAGCACTGTGTCAGATATTTAACTGAGCTTGAATTATGAATTCTGGGGTTTGAATTTTGTCCCTGTTTACTGAAGAGTCCGAGATAATTCTGCATGTAACCTTGGAGTCATTTATTTTGCTGAGTTGTTAAAAACAATAAGCAAACTTGATTCCTGTATAGTTTATTTTTCAATTATATGTTGGATAGATCGGGACCCTGAAGCATTTCACACTGGGTATGGTAAGAGAGGAGCTCGGCTGTACCAACAGGAAAGGGCATAGAGTGTGGAAAGGGAAAAAGGGTCTGCTCCTGGGGGTTTATATTTCCATCCTTCAATGTAAACAATACCCAGGAGATTTTAGGCTATGATGATGTTTTATTAACATACAATATCAGATTTCCCATTTTGTTTTACGTTTGAGTAAAATTTTGAGAAATCTTGAAAGTATGAAATTATTTGCTTTTGAATCATCTGAGCATAAGATCTAGTAAACATATTAAATAGCTAATAACTTTATAAAATAAAATATTATATAGCTAAGACCTCAAACTGTAACTGAATCCAATGCAATTTTTTTTCCCCAGCAGGCTGTAATGCCACCCCGGATAAGCCCCCTTAAGAATGCCATTCATCACATTGTTTTAAAGACTGACAAAATGTGGAAATTGGAGGTGAAGTACATCAATGCAAAAAAGGTAAGGTGCTATCTTATGTGATTTATCATTTAATAATTACTAACGTATTTAATCATGATCTGATCAGCATCAAAACTTCAGGGCACATTAAATTGGCACTAGATTACAGTTTATTTCAAATCAGCTATCATTTATTGAAGTCAGTTTTTGTGGTGCATATTACCATCGACTAACCTTGTCTGGTGTTTGCATGTTTGTTACAAAGTGTTCATGGCTCTGATAGATTGATTTCATTATTTGTATTGTAAAACAATACAATCAAATCAAGGTATGCAGAATATGTTAACATCATCTCACTTACAATTAGTACGAACACAATATGTGGTTAATATTTGCCTACTTACATATTTATTGTTTTTCAGATTTCTCAATAAACCTCTAATTCATTTCATGTAAACCGTTATATGAAGCTAGTAATGGTTTAAATCATTATCTTGATCAAATATAGATATAACTATATTTTCAGCAGTACTAAAAGTGTAAAATTTGTCTTAACAACCTCAAAAGGTCATTTATACACAGAAGACATTTTATGGGAATGACCGATGGGCCCATGTATATACACTACCGTTCAAAAGTTTGGGGTCACTTTCTAACTCCATGATCGTTCCTGATTTTTTGTACATTGTAAAGGAATGCTGAAGGCATCCAAAAAATGCATTAATCTCATTTGAACAGTTAATAGTGAGATGTTTCTGCTACTTCTGCTCTGTAAATGTCCATGTCCAGTCCAATCAGAAAGTATTTGAATGGCAGGGTCAGTTATTGCAGTTAAGTTATTTTTACTATGAATTTGAGTAGTTTTCCGTCTATGGTATATTGGAATGCATCTCATCTTGAAGATTTTTTCTGACCAAGTGGCCAGTCTATCTTTTGTCAAAGACTCAAATAGGTGACGCTACTGTTCCAAACAACACTCCTCAACAGGTACATTCATGTTCATCACTTCAGATTACCATCTCTCTTTTCATGTTTCTGTACTTTTAGGGCAGATTTTAACCTTCACTGGGATTTTTTTCTTGTTTTTTAAGTACTGTATTCTGTACACTCACGACGTCCTCACAAAGCCTGTTTTACTCATGGTGTGTGAACGCTGACAGCTGGACTAGGCAGGAGTAGTGTGAATTAGTACAGCAAACTGTTTAATGTAATGCGTCTAGAAGGTTAGTCTTCAAGGTATATTTGAGGTAAATTTTAACTTCACTGGGTTTTTTCTTCTTGCTTAATGAGGCCTGTATTCTGTTTACTCACGACGTCCCCACAACGCACCTTCAGTCTTTGTCTGACTAGACAATTTGTGTGTAAAATTGGACAAATGTGGTCCCCACAAGGAGCAATAACAGTGTGTATGAAATGTCCTCACAAAGCAGGTTTTAGTCAAGGTGTGTGAACGCTGGCAGCTGGACTACGCAGGAAAGTTATTTTTGCTATGAATTTGAGTATTTTTCCTCTGATGTCTATGGTATATTGGAATGCATCTCATCTTGAAGATTTTTTCTGACCAAGTGGCCAGTCTATCTGAATGTTATGCAGTATTTACATCAGTCTGAGTATTTGTTTCTTATGTTTTCAGAAATGTTAATATTTTTATTATAATATGTGTTTTCAGACAGTCAGCATTGCAGCTAATGCCATGGCAGAGGACGACTCCCAGCCTTCCGTCCTGTCAAAGACTCAGATAGATGACGCTACTGGTCCAAACAACACTCCTCAACAGGTACATTCATGTTTATCACTTCAGATTATAGTCTCTCTTTTCATGTTTCTGTCCTTTTAGGGCAGATTTTAACCTTTACTGGGATTTCTTTCTTGGTTTATAAGTACTGTATTCTGTACACTCACAACGTCCTCACAAAGCCTGTTTTACTCATGGTGTGTGAACACTGACAGCTGGACTAGGCAGGAGTAGTGTGAGTTAGTACAGCAAACTGTTTAATGTAATGCATATAGAAGGTTAGTCTTCAAGGGATATTTGAGGTAGATTTTAATCTTCACTGGGTTTTTTCTTCTTGCTTAATGAGGCCTGTATTCTGTTTACTCACGACGTCCCCACAACGCACCTTCAGTCTTTGTCTGACTAGAAAATCTGTGTGTAAAATTGGACAAATGTGGTCCCCACAAGGAGCAATAACAGTGTGTATGAAATGTCCTCACAAAGCAGGTTTTAGTCAAGGTGTGTGAACGCTGGCAGCTGGACTACGCAGGAAAGTTATTTTTACTATGAATTTGAGTATTTTTCCTCTGATGTCTATGGTATATTGGAATGCATCTCATCTTGAAGATTTTTTCTGACCAAGTGGCCAGTCTATCTGAATGTTATGTAGTATTTACATCAGACTGAGTATTTGTTTCATATGTTTTCAGAAACTGAAATATTTTCATTATAATGTGTTTTCAGACAGTCAGCATTGCAGCTAATGCCATGGCAGAGGACGACCCCCAGCCTTCCGTCCTGTCAAAGACTCAGCTACTGGTCCAAACAACACTCCTCAACAGGTACATTCATGTTCATCACTTCAGATTATAGTCTCTCTTTTCATGTTTCTGTCCTTTTAGGGCAGATTTTAACCTTTACTGGGATTTCTTTCTTGGTTTATAAGTACTGTATTCTGTACACTCACAACGTCCTCACAAAGCCTGTTTTACTCATGGTGTGTGAACGCTGACAGCTGGAATAGGCAGGAGTAGTGTGAGTTAGTACAGCAAACTGTTTAATGTAATGAATATAGAAGGTTAGTCTTCAAGGGATATTTGAGGTAGATTTTAATCTTCACTGGGTTTTTTCTTCTTGCTTAATGAGGCCTGTATTCTGTTTACTCACCACGTCCCCACAACACACCTTCAGTCTTTGTCTGACTAGAAGATCTGTGTGTAAAATTGGACAAATGTGGTCCCCACAAGGAGCAATAACAGTGTGTATGAAATGTCCTCACAAAGCAGGTTTAGTCAAGGTGTGTGAACGCTGGCAGCTGGACTACGCAGGAAAGTTATTTTTACTATGAATTTGAGTATTTTTCCTCTGATGTCTATGGTATATTGGAATGCATCTCATCTTGAAGATTTTTTCTGACCAAGTGGCCAGTCTATCTGAATGTTATGTAGTATTTACATCAGACTGAGTATTTGTTTCATATGTTTTCAGAAACTGAAATATTTTCATTATAATGTGTTTTCAGACAGTCAGCATTGCAGCTAATGCCATGGCAGAGGACGACTCCCAGCCTTCCGTCCTGTCAAAGACTCAGCTACTGGTCCAAACAACACTCCTCAACAGGTACATTCATGTTCATCACTTCAGATAACAGTCTCTCTTTTCATGTTTGTCCTTTTAGGGCAGATTTTAACCTTTACTGGGATTTTTTTCTTGGTTTATAAGTACTGTATTTTGTACATTCATGACGTTCTCACAAAGCCTGTTTTATTCATGGTGTGTGAACGCTGACAGCTGGACTACTTAGGAGTAGTGTAAATTAGTACGCCAAACAGTCTAATGTAATGCATCTAGAAGGTTAGTCTTCAAGGGATATTTGAGGTAGATTTTAATCTTCACTAGGTTTTTTTCTTCTTGCTTAATGAGGCCTGTATTCTGTTTACTCACGACGTCCCCACAACGCACCTTCAGTCTTTGTCTGACTAGAAAATGTGTGTGTAACATTGGACAAATGTGGTCCCCACAAGGAGCAATAACAGTGTGTATGAAATGTCCTCACAAAGCAGGTTTTAGTCAAGGTGTGTGAACGCTGGCAGCTGGACTACGCAGGAAAGTTATTTTTGCATTTTAGAAAACCTTTTACTAACTTTTCCAGAAATAGATTTTTAAAAATTATTATTTTCACTAATAATAATGTAAATTCCTGTTTTGTGGCATTTTAATCTTTTACATTACTTCATGCTGAAAAGGTATCCTTAGAAACTCTGTAACTGCAAGTATTACAATGAGTAATGAGTTTCTGCAGTTGTTTTTATTTTTGTACCAAGACTGAGACGAACTAAAAGTATCATTGTAAGTTTTCAATTAAGTGGCAAAAAGAAAAAATATATAGTGTACTGAACAAGGATTATGAACTGAACAGTTTATTATAATGTAAACACTAAAAATAAGCAAAGTATTACACTTACCAAACCTGCAAAATTTAAATGACTTGACTGATTTGATTTGTCATTACACATGTATAAATACAGGTTAATGAAATACAGTTTGCAACTAATCAGAAGTGCAAAGAGCAGCAAGTGCCATAAAAGCAGATCATATACAGGTCAGGGTAGTGTAGAAAGCGGGGATATTTATGTACAGATTATGTACAAATAAGTTACTGTACATTATCATTTATGATTTATTATCACAATAATTCATTATCAAACAATTCATTATCAAAATAGTTGCAGATAGATTTCTGTCAATTTTTTTGATCAGTTAATTAACTAAATATTACAGCTTTACATATTTCTAATTACTTTAATATTTTTAGTTAAAAGACACTGTTCCTGACTATTCTGATGAACTGTATGATTCCACATCAGAAATTTATGTACTTAACCTTAATGTAATTCATAGTCAGTATCAGCAGCCAATAAAAAATACAATAAACATTTTTTTAAAAAGTTTAAAATTTTATGCACTAATTATGGTGGTGCCTATGAACTCTTGAGAATTTTCTGTATTTCTGCAAAAACATAAATCAAATGAGAGAAAAACTATACAACCCTAAATGTCCTCCCCAAAATTTATATTAAGCTTTTGTACTTGTGTTGGCTTTTACAACCATATTAACATATTTTATATCTTTGCCTTGTTTGGCTTCAGATTTCTTGATGCATTGTTGGTTGTGTGTTACTGTGTGTTGCTCTGATAGTGAAATACTATATATTGTTGTGAAAATGCTGAATTTTGATTATTTTCCATAGAACCATCAATAGTTGAGACAATACCTCCTACTGAAAGGAATGAAATGCTTCCACCACCATCCAAGAGATACAAACCATCACTATTAGATCATGTGACACCTTCAGGGGTCAGTGCTGTGAGGCCTTCCTCCAAAGGTAAACTCTTTACACATTCTGTGTTGAATGTGAAATTCTTTTCCATTTTTGCTTGATGTTGCTGATGACTTCAGTTGCTCATTAAACTGGGGTCTCCTTTGTTGTATTTTGTGCTTTATACTGTAATTCACCACACATTTTCAATGGAAGACGTGTCTGGACTGCAGGAAGGACAGTTTAGTTCCAGCACTCTTATACTATGAATCCTTGATGTTGTAACATATGCAGAATGTGGCTTGGCATTGTCTTGGTGGAATAAACAGAGGCATCCCTGAAAAATATTTTTGTTGGCACATACAGTTTGTTGCTCCAAAACCTGTACGTATCTTTCAGCATTAATGGTGCCTTCACATGATATTGGAATGAACACACTCCATACCATTATAGATACCGGCGTTTGGATTTGTGCTGGTATCTGGATGATCCTTGTGGGGGACGAAAGTTCCCCACAGTGTCCTTGATTTCCAAATTCAATTTAAAATGTGAACTCATTTGACCACAGCACACTTTCCCTCTTTATGTCACTTCATCTCTGATGACCTTGGGCCTTGGTAGCATTTCCAGATGTTGCTGATGTATGGCTTTTGCTTTGCAAGGTAGATGCAATAATGAACTTTGTTTACCGACAATGGTTTTTTAAAGTTTTTCTAAGTAATATCCATTATGCAGTCATGTACAGTAGGTTTTCGATGTAGTGCCACCTGAGAGGTTGAAGGTCACCAGCATTGTGATAGCTTTCAGCCTTCCCCTTACATATAGAGATTTCGTCAGCTCTCTCCGAATCTTTCAGAATTATGGATTGTAGATGGTGAAATCCCCAAATTCCTTGCAATTGTACTTTGAGAAGCATTGATCTTAAATTGTCGTAATACAGTTTTTCACAAAGTGCTGAACCCCATCCCTTTGCTTGTGAACAACTTTCTAATTAGCTATTGACCTGTTTATTAATGTTCTTTCCATGAATGTATAAACTTTGAGCTGAGGACAGTGATCAAATGTAACAGCTTCTGGATATCAGCACAATATGCATAGCTTAAAGGAAAAGTTGATCCTAATTATCTTTTCCTTTTCCCCATTGATCATTTCAGTCTAAGTGGCAGAATAGACAAATCAGGTTTTGACTGACAATGCATCAGGATTCATGAGTAAATGCAAATAATCTTACTTTACTTTTACTTAGTTTGCTGGCATTTGTACTGATATAGGATTCAGAACATTGGATCAGAATTACAGTATACACACTTCCTGATCCTTTCAATTACTAATTTTGTTTTATTTTTTCTGACTACTTTAAGGTAAAGTGTTCCAGAGGAAGAAAACATCCTGGCAGCAGACAGAGGTACAGGCGGTGGAAAGGCACATGAATCGATTCATCATATCTGGTATTGTACCAGCAAAGAATGATTGTAAGAAATGCTTAAGGGCTGAACCAGAAGCTCCAGAACCAGGACTGGTAGAATCTGTAATTCTACGTTTATAACCACATTACGGCCTAAAAAGGGGGAACTGCAATGTAAATACTGTAGGGTGAAGTTAATCAATTCTGTAGTATGGCAGGTTCTGTGGTTAAAGGCAAGTTTGTACTAATTGTGCAGTTGAACTCAATTAAAAGCTTTTGCAATTGAAATGCAAGTTTATTGTCTTGAAATTCAAGCAATAGTTGTTTTATTATAATGCTAATGTGGTGGAATTCCCTTTACCACCAAAGGTCCAGTCTTCTATACACCCAACAATTATTTAATAAATAAATCTTGTGTTCAGTAATGGGGCCTCCACCATTATCTCTTCAAAGTTTACATTGCATCACTAGCACCATTTGCAGGCTTCATGCTACATCTCTACATCACTTATTAGGGCATTTCAATTATGACATATCAAAATTATTTTTCTCTACAGACATATTAATTATTTAACACGATTACATTTACATTTAGTCATTTGGCAGACGCTCTTATCCAGAGCGACTTACATTTTTATCTCATTATACATCTGAGCAGTTGAGGGTTAAGGGCCTTGCTCAAGGGCCCAACAGTGGAAACTTGGTGGTTGTGGGGTTTGAACCTGGGATCTTCCGAACCGTAGTCCAATGCCTTAACCACTGAGCTACCCCTGGCCCGATTACTCATTGACATTGGAAACATCATGCATTTACTGAACTTTAAAAAAAAAAAAAAAAACTAATCACATCTGTGCAAACATTTCTGTCATGAAATCTCAGAAAGTTGATTGTCATTTTAAGAGGAAACTATGCGAGGCTCGTAATTAAGATAATTAAGCCAAAATCATAATAGGGCACTTAATAAAAATTTTTATTTAATAAACTGTAATCAACTAAGCTAAGATCAATTTTAATATTAAAACTGCTCATTATGTATTACTATTACAGTATCCTTTAATTCTACTTCGTTGTAAATTAAACTTTTTTTAACATATGCAGTAATCTGAGGTGCTTTTCATATGACAGGATGTAAAACACTTATTGTTGCAAGGTCCCCACTGATCTCACAGGAATTTGTGTGAATTGTGCAAATAAGGTCCCCACTAATCACACAGGAATTTGTGTGAATCATGCAAATAAGGTCCCCATAAATTGTGATGGAATTGTGTGAATTATTCAAATAATATGTAAACGAGGTCCTCATAGGTCCTGTTCATCTGATTTTTTCAAGTCCCCATATAGCACGGTCAAAGCATTACTTAATTTATTTGGATATTTGAAGTCGTGTATGAGCTAACAAAGCTATGGTTACTGTACTTGATTTTTTTTGTACCTCTAGAACCTTTAGAAAGGGTGGTCCCTACAAGTGATGATCAGAAGCTTGGTCCCCATAGAACATGGAAACCAGTATGTGTGTGTGTGTGTGTGTGTGTGCCCTGCAATAGATCGGCACCCTGTCCAGGGTGTACCCTGCCTCATGCCCTAAGCCTCCTGGGATAGGCTCCTGGTCCCTGTGACCCTGAATGCAGGATAAAGCTGTATAGAAGATGAGTAAGATAAATCGCTATAATGATTATTACAATTTATAAATAATAACATTTTAATGTTTTCTTACCTGCAAAAGAGAAAAAAGTGAGAAACCTAGACTAAAAACAACTGCTATTTCTTGAAATCATGCGTACAACCCGAAATCTTTCAAAGGACATGAGCCAATATTTTACATACAATAGAACATAGAAAACTGAGTAATTTTACACTTTTATGCACAAAATGAGCTCTTTTTTAATTTGATGCCTGCTACAGGTCTCAAAAAAGTTAGGACGGGGGCATGTTTCAATGTCAAAACAGTTTGAAGACGTCTGAGCATTGAGGTTATGGATTACTGCAGTTTTGGTGTTGAAAGGTCACATTCTCCCTCCTCTTTAGCCCGGAGGACACAGTGTCCATGATTTCCAAAAAGAATGTCTGATTTGGACTTGTCTGATCGTAGAACACTTTGAAACAGTCCATTTTAAATGAGATTGGCCCACAGGACACAATTGTGCTTCTGGACCATGTTCAGAGCTTTAGTTAGTATCTCCACTTCCTGGTTTCTTGAAGTATTCCTAGGCCCATTTAGTAATGTCAATGATACAATCATGCTGATGAATGAGGCAGTGTCATCTGAAGACTATGGGTATCCAGACCTGATCCTGGATGTTCCCGCAGCTGAATCAATTAATTTTTTTTGTTTTTCAGCCCTTTGTTGCCCCGTTCCAACCTTGTTGAGACCTGTAGCAGGTGCCAAATTTTAAATGAGCTCATTTAGTGGATAAAAGTGTGTTGAAGTCTAATCAGAATTGTCATAAAGTCTATGTTCTATTGTAAATAAAATATTGGCTTATGTAATATAAAAGTCTTTTATTTTTTATTTTACTTAAACATCCCAACTTTTCCTGAATTTGGATTGTATATAATTATTTTTTTAAAGATCATCGATTATAAATTTCACCATGATTTTTTTTCTCTCTTTATATCAGCATTCATAGAAGAGCATACGATCTGACCTGCTTCATCGCTTCATCCAGCACTTTAACTTTGCCTGTTTAATAATAATAATGCATAAATAATACATTAATTTTATTGATTGTTTGTTTTCTTAAGCAAAAAAACAAACATCATATAGCTGTAAAATAGCATTTTTAAATCCAGACCATATTAGAGCCATCTGTGGCCAAAAGCCAAGTAAGCAAATTTAGCCACGCTCTCCGAGTGGGAGAGATGGCATACACTGTCTATCTTGTCAATCAGAATGACAATAGACAGTCATGGCCATCTGTGAGGTCATGTATGTGGAAAAGGGTATAAATAACACTTTCTTTGTGAAGCAGCATGAGCAGCAGCTCAAATAGATGTACTTGACTGGCTTTACATACAGTATCTCAGAGGAAGAACGTGTTAGTTTATTAAAAATTGTTATAATTAATGGAGTCTTTAAAAGCCTTGAGATTACTTTATTTACATTATCCTGAGTTTATATCAGGTTGTGGCAACCTATAGTAACTTAATCTACTCCCAACTACAGGGACATTTTAATAGACAAAACAATTATTCTAAAGAGTCACAAGGTTACAACAAGAAATGAGTAATCACTTTGATCATCCAGTAATATCCAGATAAGGCTCTGTTCCATCACGTGTAACAATCAAACACAAGCCTCATCACTGTCTCTTTACTCCACTAACTCGCAGATTAATTCAGTAAGTTCAGTTCTGCTGGGTAAATTTCCCATAATTGCATTAATTTGTTCAAATTTTAAAACTCTGTCTACTGTCCTCCGCATGTGTGTAAACTTGTGTCATTATATTGAAGATGCGCATCATAGAAAATTTGACAGCTGGTATCTGATTACAAAACTGAATTGAATAGGCTTATGTGTGTTGTGCTGTGGCGCAGAGCTACTTGACATTCACTGTGTGAGAAAATACACAAACCGAGCAAGACTCCCTACATCTTTAAGCTTATTGCACGACTGTGTCCGTGTTCCCCCCAAAAAAAAAAAAAAAAAAAAACATGGCAAAGTTAGAAAGTAAAAATAATGCAGGTCATTTTGGTGAATTACGTTTTCTAAACGCGAGGTGTTTAAGTGTGCTACATGCAGTCGCATTTTTTTGTTTCTTTCTTTCTTTCTTAAAATTCAGCCAGAGTGATTTTTTTTTTCCAGATCACAATTTCCTCCTCTCTCCTGTTCTCCTCCACCCACTGCTTCTCTGTCCATTACTGCAGCATGTTTACAGGTCAGATGTCACATTAAATAATATTTCAAGTAGACACCAAGTTAAAGGGAAAAAATAAATCGACACTTTCTGCTTTACAACAGCATAAATGGTGACGAGTAGCAAGAAAGAGCTTTCGTGACACAGTCTTATGTTAATCTAATATGAACAAATATCTAAAGCTCTGAATTGCAGTCATTCAGCATGGCCTTGGGGTGTTAACACTGATTTCATGCCTCCCTTAAAACACAATACCTGCAATAACGTTTATGCACAGGAGTGTTTCTGAGCGCTTCGGATTCCATCACACTGCCTGCTACAGAGCCGACTGCCAAGTGTTGCCGAGAACCGGGTAGAACCACTGGAAAGAAAAAGAGGAACAAATGAAAATAGATTACATGGTTCAACCATTTATCAAGGGCAAGCAGATAGATATCTATCCAAAGATAGTGCCACGATTCTTAAATCCCAGGTCTATCTGCAGCCTACTGGTTGTGATATGTGGTGCATCTGCCTTTGCTGAATCGACGCTGAATTTAATTTAAAACAGAGCGAGAGGGATTACATACAAAACATACTTAAAAAGTGTCCTTCCTTGTGCTTATTGTGCTCTTGAAAGTAGGATTGCTTCCTGGGTGTCTCAAATTTCTTCTTCGGCTCGGGTTTTCGTTTAATAAACTTCAGGAAAGTTGTGCTGGCTTTGGATTAAATATGATTGCTCTTCTATGAATAGACTCTCAGGCCACTATCTCTCCTTACACCTGTGTTAGACCCTTTCGAATTTTTTCCTTCTACGTAGCATTAGTAGTCTTCAGTGGAAAATGGACTTTTATGCCTAGATATATTTCAAAGTAAAAAAAAAAATGCATTACTTTATCCTTCTTCTGTTTGCCAAGGAATAATTGGGAGCGACTGTTCTTGTTAACATGACTGTTCTTCTCGCTGACTACATTTGCTTTTCATTTTCAAGCTCGGGAAAGAAACAAACATTGCTCATAAAAAGCATTTAACATTCAGTGAATATTAATTCCATCGCACATTCAAAGTATTGTTGCATTATTCTGTCACAGCTCTGAATCACTCTTATAACAAAAGCCATTTTTACACAGTATGTCCTACTTTGGTGACGCTTTGATCAAATCGGATCTGGAAAAACGCCCCCAGAAGAAGGCCGTCCTTCTGTTAACAAACCATTAGGTACTCGATAATAACAACACATTTAAGCACTATAAGCGATGTGAGAGACGTCAGCTAGAAATTACACCCACTTGCATGTATACACAGATGCTCACATGGACGCATGCTACGGAAAAAGAAAAAAATGCCTCATCGAAGCCAGTGTATTTAAAACACTCATGAAGATGGCTTTCACTTGCAGCTCCTTCATTCCAGGGGCTGCTAAAGTGGATTTACTGAGGGTAGAGGCTCTATAATAAATATGACAGGGGCAGCTCTCTCTCTCATCTTCACCCTTAACCCCTGTTACTCTATTTCTCATTCTAACTTATATACATCCATCCATGCACTTAGTCACTTGTCCATCACATGGCCATTATGTTTGAAAAACACTCAACTCGACTGCTCTGTATATGCTGTGCGAACACACAAATGAGAAATTTCATCAATGTTCCTTTTTTCTTTGTTATATCAACGCATCAGGGATCAAAAGATTATTAAGGTTCCACTGCATAATTACATTCAATTAAGTTGTCACTACCAGTTTTACAGGAATCCAGATCCCTAATGAGCAAGTGCATGTTGACAGCAAGTGTAAATATTGTTAAAAACAAAAGACCCAACACTGCATAGGGGACTTACAGTAAGAATAATGCAAGTATGGATTTCAAAAGCACAATTAAGATTATCAGTAATTAACAGTAATGAGGATTAAAGGGAAACTAAATAAAGCAATAATTATAAAATTGTTTTAATTAATGATCGTAATCCTTTCCAAACGTATAAGTGACTCGTTTGCATGATGACCAATTAGTAGGCCTAATCATAGTCTTCTTGAGTCACAAGTGCTCATGCATCATAAGGAAAAGGAATAAAGGCAGATGACTTTGTTGTGATATCCTGTAGAAGTAAACAAAAGTGATGGGGAAGAAAAACATGTTAAAAGACAAGAGCGGTGTCATTTCTGTTTCTGAAGCTTGTTGACTCATTGCTTACAAAATTTAACCCTGTTCTATATGCAAGGAATTTTTGTGCAACATTGGAAGGAGACTACAAGTTTCATGACTGCATTGATGAGCAATTTAATTAAATAATTAGGCTAGATACTAAAATAGATCATTTTTAAACAGTTTTTTTTTACTGATTTCAATATTGCTATATGAATATATGTTGTTTAAAGAATATAGTCATTTTTAAAGACTATACTGTATATATAAAAAATTTAGAATATATGAAATATATAGGTAGGTGGTACGGTGGCTTAATGGTTAGCACTGTCGCCTTGCACCTCCAGGGTCAAGGTTCAAATCCTGCTTTGAGTCTCTGTGCATGAAGTTTGTATGTTTTCATAGTTTGTATGTTCCCCCCGTTATTGATGGGTTTCCTTTTGGAGCTCTGGTGGACTTGGGCTCATGCCATAAGTCTCCTGGGATAGGCTCCAGCAACACCCATCCCCCCCCCAACCCCCCCTATATAAAAAGACTCAACTTAATCAATAGTGTTACAATACGTGCACCTGAAACTAGCCCAAAACATTTTCCCAATATTTATGATCTCTAACTCTACACAGTCTTATAATAGAAACAGTTGTGTATTTCATAGATTTCTGTACTCACACATCCTCTTTGTTTGCCTGTATAGAAATTGAAACATTGTATCTACATTATGTGCTATGGAAAAAGATCTTCATTGATGCAGACTATTTTTCAAACTATAGAGTTATAGAGCTATAAAGTTCTTTTTTCAGCCATGTTTCAAAAACTGTGACCGTGAATATATCTGTGCTATTGAGCATGTATAAAGTTATTCATTACCTCAAGAACAACAGTACTGTTGTGTCCAGATGTCCCGTACCTCATATTGTACAAACGAATACTGGTTATTGTTGATATGTAGAATGATAAATGAATACCTAAACATGGAACATAAGGAGGGTGAAACGAATACAAATTGTAATCAGCATTTACAGTATAAAAGTAGTGATGATCATCTATTTGCACAGGATCGATGAAATATACCTGAAATCAGGAGCACCCTCTCACAATCTTGCATCAGCAGCATGTCAGAAAGTATGAGTAGCACCTCAGGATGTCTTTTAGATAGGAGAAGTCCATATATTTGGCAAATTAATTGTTAATTCTATTTGCCAGACAGTGGCACACCGGGTTTGACACGTGTACATGACATCCAGAGTCCAAGCTGAGACTCCGATGAGCCTCGGTAGAGCTGCATAATAAAATAAATATTGAATTTATTTAGATACTAAGAAATGTCAGGCCATTTGTTTATAACAGTGAAATTGTATTCATAGAAAAAGTAGTGTTGATAACAGGGTTAACGCGGTCACATTTTTAGGTTCTAGCAAACCAGCCAGCCTGCACAGCATAACAATAATCCAACCTTTTTTATGTGTTATGTGTATAGGAATTGTACAGAATATTATTTTGCTCAGCAATAAAAAGTATAGTCTATGCTGTCTATATGTTCTCGAAATGATTCAATAGAATCAATAGTAATGGTGATGTTTATACAGTATTATTTGTTCTTGGAGCAACTGAAAAGCTTTCAAGTTTTAGCACAGAATCAAGCAGTAGAAAGCATCATATCAAAGCAGGTATTAAGTTACACTTTGGGTGATGCATATTTTTAGATTTATGGTGAATCATGTCCGGTTCTTGGCCAGTGAATTTGTCTATGAGGAGTGCCTTGAAAAAACATTCCCGTTGAAAAAATAATTTTTTTTATATATCCTGTGATGTAGTAAGATGGAGAGAAACCTCAGGAACTTCAGGATTTCCATGCAACCTATAAAAATATCTCTTAGGTTTATAGCAATTTTTTATTAATTAATAATAATAATAATAATAATAATAATAATAATAATAATAATAATAATAATAATAAAAGTGTTTTTTTCTATTACAACTAGAGTAATCTGCACATTATTTCAAAGAGAGCATTTTATGTTTGCACTCGTAAGCATAAGGTGATTCATCAGACCACACAGAAATCTAAATTATTATTTAAGAAAAATCTTTACTTTGCAGTAAATCCATAATAACTGGAATGTGTATGTGGATCAGCATATTGGTGTCTATACTTACAGGTAAGTTAAATTGGTAAGATGAATTGATCACAGTGCTAATTCAAGCTGTTAAGGTTCTGGGTTACTGACCAGAAGGTCAAGGGTTCAAACCCCAGCACTGCTGAGCTGCTACAGTACTTTGAGCCCTTGAGCAAGGCCCGTAACCTTAACCCAGTGCACTGTAACCTGGCAGACCCTGCATTCTGACCCCAAGCATATACAAGAAAAATCATTTTATTGTGTCTTGTAAGGTACACGTGACAAATAATTAAATCTTAAATGATTACAAAATATTTTATTGCATTATTGGAAAATAAATAAAAATAAAATAATCACTCTAAAGACAATGTTCAATGTACAGTATATCAATGGATTTACTGGTCGGTCCATTTGCAAAAGAATTTTGTTATTCGAAAAAATTTCCATCATTTCAGGGAGGGGGTGTAATACATATGTACCTTAGTATGTAAAATTCAGCATAGAAAGACTTACTAATTTAAACCCAACTAATGTAAAGCATTACCCAAAAAAATAAAAAACAGAGCTCAAGAAAGCCAACACAAATCCATATTTTAAGACAGTAAAAACTTATTTGAATTATAATAAAATAAACGCGTATACTTTTATTGGATGATGCTTTAAAGGTGGATAATAAAATTCTTTCTAAGAATTTCTTTTGTATTTTTATGTCCCCCAAGGAACATAAGCGAAGCTACTAAAAACAGCTCAATAAAACATGATGTTTTTTTTTTCAATAGACCATTGAATTTACAGCATATGCATATGCCAAACATATTTTTGCTTATTTATGCAAGTTTATTGCTCACAAGCTCACAAATACAATCATCATAGTTTATTATAATAAGTAAAGTTTACACAGAGTATAGAAAAGGTGATTAAGCAATTTTAATGGTTCTCTGTAAGTTCTCTCCGAACTGTTCACACTGTGTTTATGTGCCGGAGTGAAACAAAAATAGAGATGATGAATAAAAAAAGAAGTGCAGCGTGGCTCTCTGTGGTGTCTTTTATACATGTTGAATGCACTTCTGACACAGCTGGTGTGGCGTAAAGCTCTTGTTAAAATGGTAATGTTCTGTCACGTGTGACATGAGAAAAAAAATACTTCAGAAATTTGTACGGTGTGAGTTATTATAGGTGACATCTCAAGGCTGTTTTGTCTGTCACTTGGCCTTAACTATGTGTTTCTCTCTGAGTGTTATCATTAACATCACAATAAGCCTTTCTAAGCTAAAGCCTGAATTATTAGTAATGAATGTATTCAAGGACAATGGTGTGAAACACCGGCACATATGTACTTAGAGTATAAATCACTATTCGATTCAATTTTATTTGTATAGTGCTTTTAAAATTGAGGAGGCAGCATTAAATAAATATGAATTGAGGATATAGAAATAAAATGAAAAAGAAAAAAGTAGATCCATCAATTTATCACAAAGGAGCAAGCCAAAGGCAGTGGTGGCAAGGAAAACCTTGCTAAGATGATATGAGGAAGAAACCTTGAGAGGGACCAGATTTCAAAGTGAACCCATGCTCTTTAGGGTAATACCAGTCTGTGCAACCATTAATAAAGCTCTTTGATATCTTGGTCAAAAAGTGCAATTGTATAACACTGATGGAGATATGGGTATAAAAATTATTACTTTTTTTTAAAGAGTCAGAAGGAAAAAAAGATGAGAGGGCACTCTGGGACGCCATCAACAAAAAGTAGGAATGGTATCATCAGTTGTAAACTAGTGTTAATTTCGTCATTGAACAATAATTCCCAAATATATTTGTTGATTTTGCATGACAAAGCTTTCATCTAGATGCATGTGGTCCTAGTCCTAGTACATCTGCTTTGTCAGAATTAATGAAAAGAAAGTTCATAAGCCTCCAGTGTGAAATGAAATGCACAATTTGTCATACTGTCAAAAAATATGATAGTATAACGAACTTTAAAAAAGAGTGTTGCCAGGTTTTTGTGTAATGCCTCCTCTATCAGTTAGACTGTATGAGTAGTATAGACATTAGATCCTACATGAATAATAATTAATGAACTATCTTTAAAAATAATTGCTTACCTAAGACAGTAATTACTTGCTATGTCTGACAGCCAAGCTCTCATTATACATAATAAATCTGTTGACATGAATATGTTCTGTTTTAAAGGGAAGAAAGTGGCCGAGCCAAATATTAAAGAAGAAGAAGCTTTTACTTTTCATTGCTCTTTATTTATTTTACCTATGCATTTCATTATTTTTTTATACAATACATAAAAATGATATTGACATAATATATCATTTGTTCTTAAACTAGTGTGATTTGTCATTAAGGTGTAACTAGACCAGTGACAGGGGATTATACCATGTAGTAACATGTAGTTACTTGTGTATACATCTTTTGAGAGCACGACCTTTAAAAAAAAATGGGAGCCTTGCTATTCGGCACATATAAGCCAATGTTATATATAATTGCAGACAGCATATCTATAAAGTATAGAACCATTTCTTTTGTAAGATATATTACAATGACTGTACAGGGAAAGAAGTATTATAATGTAGATACAGATGTCTGTATATCAGGAATGCATGTGCACCATGGAGACCTTGTTTCCCACACAAAGGCAGAGAAAGAGAAGGGAAATATGTCTCTCTTATTTTTTTAAAAATGTCTAGGTATTTTGGACTAGTTTCAGGTCTTTTGTCTGGTTTTGACAAAAGTGAAGTTGGGCTGAATATTTTTCCGGAAGCTAGCAACCTTGGTTGGTGATATACAACTGCTGTTTCAAACACAATTTGACAAAGGTACATTTATAACCATTTTATATACAATTATTATGGGGTTACTGTAGATAGTAGCCTAAAGCATAAGCCAAGTGTGATAGCCTCTCGACCTAATTTTCTTTAAGGCTATGTCATTATTGCTTGTCCTGCCCAAACAATATCTATTGGTCTCAAGTCACTGCTAATACAGATGGACTGCCATTACTGAGAAAATGAAACACCTTCAGATTTTCAATTTACCTTGCACAACACAACGTTCAGGCCAAAATGTAAATGGGAACAAATATTAGATATGCTTGGTTGTACTTGGGGCTTTTTTTTTGTGGCCCAGATCCCAAATGCTGAAACCTTGAAAGTGACTGCTTACAATTTTGTCACTTTTGAAATACAATATTTGTTGCTTAGTGCTGATCACTGTCACCTTGCACCTCCAGGCTGTAGTGTGTAAATGAGTGTGTAAGTGTGTGTGTGCGCTCCGAAGGATTGACACCCTGTCCAGGGTGTACCCCGACTCGTGCCCTAAGTTTTCCCTAAAAATAAAGAATTATGCGGTATAGATGATGAGACGATATTTGTACTGTTGTTCTGGACTGGACCTTATGAGCCTACACTTAAGCATATCTGAATAGATTGCAAATTAAAAGGTCCTGATTTGGTAATATTAATTCTAAACACATACACATATTAAGTGCAATATATGCTAACCAATAATGTTTTTATTACTAACAAAAATGCTAAATACTCTAAAGGAAATAGACATAGGCATGGGTGTAACTTACAGTATTGAGGGGATGGTGGGGATTTAACCAAGAAAATTATCATAATTTGGGAGTGCATCCATCAAATATTATATCATAACGATTAATTAAAATTACTCCTATAAAGTATGATCAGATGATTGGTTTTCTCGATTTAATGAAATGAAAGGGTTAAAAAATAACATTTCCCTGCGCCACTGTCTGGGACCAATCAAATCCATTCTTTTTGTTGCTGTTGTTGTTGTTGTTGTTTTGCATTTCCTTAAAGCATCCAGTTTTCTTCAGACAAAATAATGGAAGATTAGTTTCATAAGCCTAGCAAATTATGATAAAATTTTAAATGTTCTCTGTATGTCAGGTAGGTCAGCATCAGGGTATAGACTTCTCCAAGCGGGAAAAGTCACCTGAACACAGAGCATTAGGAAGCTCTTTGTTTGTGCATCTCTCCGCCACAGTAAGTGAGATGTGAGAACTGGACATATTGAGAGGATGAATAGAGACGTTTGGCTGGCCAGGCCATGTGCTGCTGGACACGACACTGCTGCCATAGAAACTGACAGTGGCAGGGATGTGAGCACTGGCACATTTCCACTGCTGGCATGTCAGAGGGCGCACTACAGCGGGGGGCTGATCACTTTCTAATCCAACAGCTCCTGGAGATGCAAGATTAATGGAGGGAACAACACACTGCAGGAAAAAAAAGTTCAAGGGGAAGTGATTGCAAGCCAAGCTTATAATGATGACAGAGGCTGCAACTTCAACCACAGGCAAGCTCCTGGTTCATTCAGGGTTTACAAGTGTAATTTAAAACAATTTGCCAAAAATAAATACATAATAAAGGTAATAATAATAATAATAATAATAATAATAATAATAATAATAATTAATAATTAATAATTCCATCAGTTGTTCATTTCAGTAAGATTTATTCTTGCAAGGTTTGCAGTGGATTTCAAAACACTATCATGAAACTGGAATGTACACTAGACATTACAGTAGTCTTACTGCAGGGTAACGGGTACACACGCAATCATAAGGGAAATCTAAAGAAGTCATTTTACCTGCAGTATGCAAACTTGACTAAACAGCAACCTGAGCTTAGGATCAAACTAGGAACCCTTGTGCTATGAAGAGACAATGACTTTTTACTTTCTTAACATTAACATTATTATTGATTTATTCATGTTACTTTATTCTGTGTTAATGTTACCTAATGGGGTTAGTAATGTAAGCTAAGGGCTGGAAAGTGTTACCAATAATCAGTGTTACTGATGATCCTAAATACAAACTAGATATGTTAAAAAGACATACAACAGACATTATGCAGCAGCCAAACAAAATGGCAACTAGCATTTGGAAATAATCCTACACGGTTATGTAGTATGATAAGTAGGATCGCAGCGATCCCCAGCAGGAGGGTTTATCTAGGAATCAGATTATGTTTTATGTCAGTGCCTTAACCAGGATCCTGGACAAAGTTTGGCTTGGAAAACAGGAATATAGTGAGACCATGAGAACAATATAGTCAGATTCAAGGTATTGTTGATAGAAAGGAAATTATAGAAATGAGTTTGATATTTGCAGAAGCTAAAAATTAATCACAATGCTGAGTCAAAACAAATGTCTCATCGTGTGAATCTGAGGGGAGCGTGTCTCTCCAAGTACAATAGAAATAGTTTGGTTAGCTTCATAGGTGTACATCCAGTCCTTCTGGAATTCAATGTTTAGAGCATAAACCTGACCAAACATCATTCTTATAGCTGCTGCATAGTCACCCAGGCCCTCAAAGACTACAGCACCACAGTATCAACACCATGTTCATGCTCCTCCTGTAGATCCAAAAGGCCAGCCATCACTCCTCTGACCCAATCCTCCATGGTAGAGCTCTGGGTAAAGAAAATAAGAGTCTTGTAAAGACAAAGATAAACAAATTTTACAGGATATCTAGTTATGATATAGATATAAAGATATGAATAAGGCTCTATACCACCAGAGTGTGTAAAGTACTGTTTCTGGAATTCTAATGTAACATGAAGCCTAGCGTTAGCTAAGCTCATCTCGGTAATGTCAGGGTGCCTCAGTATAATCATAATCATAAACACACTGGCCTTTACATTACATTAACATTCACTCTCTAAAGTACTCAAACATATTTAATTTAAGGAAAGAAAGAAAGAAAGAAAGAAAGAAAGAAAGAAAGAAAGAAAGAAAGAAAGAAAGAAAGAAAGAAAGAAAGAAAGAAAGAAAGAAAGAAATATGCAGAATAAATAATCCACAAAACTATCTATCTTCACCTGCCTAGTTCAGTTTGTCTTAAAAAACCATATGATTGCATCCCAGGAAAGGTAAATAGTTGGTTTGATTTTTTAAGTTTATTCAGTCTGTGTCTTCAAAGTTTTTAAGAACAGAATGTTACCTGTTGCTTCAACAAATACCACTGTAAGATGCTGGGCCAATAATACAATATTAATTAATTCAATATTTATCTAGTTGGAGTTTTTACAGTGTAATAGAGTTTGGATCTTTTACATACTTTATGCATTTTTTTTTTTTTCAAAATAAAAATGGTCCATAAACATAATAAGTTCTTACCTAATCATCCAATATTTACTGTAATTGATTCATATTCAAAAAATAGTGAGCCTGAAGCACCCTGGTTTTGATTTACTGTAAAGTCACACAAGAGAGGTAAACAGTCACAAATGTAATTTGTATATATTTTCAATATGCATATTTCCAGTTCTTTCTCTGGGCATGAAAAAACAAATAAGAAGCAAAGCATAATAGGTATTTACATTGGTTTTAGCTCTTGGTGATACAGAGACATGAGCAGCAGTTTCTTAACCTTGTGTATAGGAATCCAGCCCACTCAAAATACAAAATGCATTTCCATTCACCTTATCATAAATTTATTTGCTGATTTGTATTAATGCCATATTATAAAATATTTAGTGACCTTTTTTCTTAGGGGTCAAATTGAAGGTCATTTCCCAAGTCCTGCTATTATCTGCTCTGAATTAATTTATTTTAGTTGGAGAGCATTGTGTTGCATTGATCTAGACCCTTTTGGGTAACAGAAAACTTTGGAAAAAATGAAAAATTATCTAGTATTACAGTGGTGAACCACTCTCTAAACATAAATTTCCCTTTCCTAAAATTTCCTCTGTCTAAAGCTCTCTATTTCCCTTAGACACATACTTGAATTGCAGCACTCGGCCAGAAAAAAAAGTCATTTGGATTTAAATAAGCAAATACTTAAGAGGATTTGATTGCATAATTACTGCAGTGATTAATGATTCAGTTGGCAATTCCTTTAACCCTAACTGATGCACTGAGCATGTCTTAAATAAACATCAGAAGACATCCCACTGTTTTGGAAAAGATGTTACTGTGTTTCAGAAGGGTCAAATTTTTGCCCTAAATTAAGCAAAGAAAAGCAAAATAAGAGCTTTAACAAGAACTTGGAACTAAACAGTATTGGGAATAAGCTGTGTGGACATAAGAAAACTACTTGTTAGTGAGGTTAATTTAAAGAAAGGAAACTAAAGAAAAAGATCTTTAGTTTGATAGGGAGCATAAATATTGATCTTTGGAGCAAAATGGATAAATTTCATGTGGTCTGATGAGTTCAGATTGACCCTATTTTAGAGCAATGGGCACATCAGGGTAAGAAGACAAGTGAATGAAGAGATGCATCCACTATACATAGTGGGCACTGTACACTTAGAGGCAGTGTTATGATCTGGGGTTGTTTCAGCTAGTCAGATCTAGATTGGTGAAGTTACCTGGTAAATGATCAAAATGAAATTATGCTTATCAGAAAAAAACTTTAAAAAACGTTATTAACCAATGGATTGAACCAATTCCTAAATCATGGGTGCATCGGAGGAAACGCACAAAGTGATGCACCCATCATGCATAGTATCCACTGTACTGAGTCTCAAAATGACTTAGTGGCTAGCACTGGTGTCTTGCATGGCCAGGTTCAATTCCTGCCTGTGTGCATGGAGTTTGCATGTTCTCTCCGTGCTTGGTGGGTTTCCTCTGGGTACTTTGGATTCCTCGCACAGGCGAAACACATGCAGATTAGGCAAATTGTTTTTTTCCAAATTGCTTGTAGTCTGTGAATAGTTATGTGAATGTTGACTGAAGGGCCCACCACAGTTGTAAAAATGGGAATAAAGACAATGGTCATCACCGGCCTCCATGGTCCCTAGTTGGACTACAGAGATTTCTAAATGAATGGATGAATGAAAAATGAAGTCAGCAGATGACCTGAATGTACTGAATGACCAGCATCTAGGAAGTCCTTCTTCTCAGTGGCACAGGCATATTCCAGTACTCAAATTGTAAGGGAGTGGTTCTGAGAGCATGAATAATCATTTTCACACATGAACTGGCCACCACATTTTGCAGGATAAACAAAGCTAAAGGTAACTGAATGTCTTTAGTTTTGTGAATATATTTAGAATTTAGTACACCGACTCTTCTTATGTGTGAGGTTTCTTATTTCCTGTTCCAGCACCACCATGAACCAGGTTCTTGAATTACATTTACCAAAAATAAAATGATAAATTTTAACCTTACTGTACCTTGAACTTGATACAAAGACATGCAAAATGCACAAATGCACAAATGCAAAATACTCACCATCCCTTGTCTCTAAAGTGTTTTTATCTCTTAATTTAATTTCCCCAAATGAAGATTTGTTGATAAAGAATAGGGGAAGATTGCTGTGGAAATATGGCCTTGGCTAATGCGCAGTCTGGGGCTTTGCCAGTCATAATAAGGAGCTGATACAGACACTTCCATCTCTGACATTCCTTCTGCACCTGAGACCCAGTTGGCCATTAAGCAGCGCATTTTTTTTTTTAATCTGTAAGGTTGGCAATGGAGGTAATACTATTACTTATCAGAAATACAGTATGCCTCTGTACGTTACCATCGATGAGGTGTTATTGCATGCAAATGTAATAGTTTTTCTCTGGAACAATAAAAGTTGCGAGCACAGAGGGGGAAAATTACCCACTTCAGTCTCTATTTAATGGTTCTGAAAGTATTTTTGTGAAAATTATGCCTTTTATTCATCAGGTATGAGGGGTGCTTCCAGCCCAGTAGGAGCCCAGTGACACTGCACGGTTTTAAAAGAGATTTTAGTCTCATTATTTACTTTAGAAAGGCAAAGGATGATGTTGGATTTTCAGGGTTCTTATTTCTTTCATGTATTTATTCAGTCATCACAGTAACCACTCTGTCCTGTCCTGGTAAGAAATTCGGATCAGCAGCCTATCCTAGGAACACTAGCTGTCAGATGGGAATAATCACTAAATCATTGGTACACCCATCTATTAAACCATGCACACATATCTTCACATGCTCATTCACATCAATCTATTTATTGTTGTTGTTGTTGTTGTTGTTGTTGTTGTTTTGATCGGTGAAAGGAAACTGATACATGGACATGAGAAGAACACTTGAACCTCCAGACAGACATTACACTGAGTTAAGGATTACATGGTGGAATCTGGAGATGGAAATGCTTCCAGCAGTGAAATCATGCTGCCCATATTTTTTTTATTTATTCTGCGTATGGATGACAAAATTTTGACTATTTCTCTCTATTTTTTCTAAAAGGTTACATGACAAGATTTAACTGTTTCAGTGAGCAGGCAATGTGACGCGTTGCAAGTCAATAAGAGTCCGAATGTCACATCCATAATGCTGAAATTGCTTTGATGTGCTCCTCCTCTTGGACCACTGGTCCCTTTGATTTTGGGAGGAGTGGAAACCTCGGGAAGAAAGGCAATGCATCAAAACGCCTGTGCGGTGAGTGCAGATAGCAGAGCAAGGCCTGAGGAATAATAGACTTCATTGAATTAGCCATCCATTTTGCACCATGCTCATAAATCTGGGATGCCTTGAACTCTCAGGCTTCCAAAAAGGAGGAAGGCCAGGCTTTAAAAGAGAGCGAGCCTCACGGCCATAGCAATCACGCAGGACCTGCGTCCAGAGATAGTCTAGTGTCGCTGAGTTGATGCACAGCTGCTTGGCTGCTGCTCAGACCTTATAGGTCTTATGAATCTACCTGCATAAACCCAGGGACTTTATGTGCTTTGATTATTCAAAAGTCAGTAAGGCACACAGCAAGAAATGATTTATCAGTATAATATGTTATAGACACTGATAATAATAATAATAATAATAATAATAATAATAATTATTATTATTATTATTATTATTATTATTATTATTATTATTTGCCACAAGAAAAAGTATATAGGAGATCAAAACAAGGATGTAAAGATTCTGTTAGGACAGAAAAAATTAAGGGCAACATCAGCATGACATGGATTGACTACAGGGCTGTAGTTCCACAAACCTGGATCATGATAGCGCTCAAGACATATCACAGCCCATCCAGTCACACAAATGCAGATTTAGGTATTAGGGACATGGACGAGTGGTAAAAAAAAAATGTGGTGACATTTGTATAATCAGTTTTCTATGGCTCATTTGCATGGCTTGTCTATGATATTGTGTCACCATGTGGTTTAGTTAACCTTATTGTCCTTTTGTCTTTTGTAAACTAAGCAGGGGGGGGGGGGGTACATGCGACTGGGGAAACACAACATTATACAGCAATGTAATTTGTAAAATCATTCAAACTACAAAATTATATAAATACAGTAGTTACATATATTGTTGGATTTGTGTGAAATTGTTAACAATAATATAAAACCGGTCTGCAAACCACCAAGGAGAACTGGTATAGCCTTTAATCTTTATTGATAGTGTTGAGTCAAAAAAAGGGGATGGGTAATGATGCTTATCAAATAAAAAAATAAATCACAAAAAAGTCACAGCTTAGAAAAAATGTTGCATGGTGGAGTTGTGGTTAGCACTGTCGCCTTGCACCTCCAGGGTCCGGGTTCGATTCCCAACCAGTCTTAATTCCCATCTCTGTGTGCATGGAGTTTGCATGTACTCCGCGTGCTTGGTGGGTTCCACACGTTTACTCCGGTTTCTCAAAGAACTGCAGATTAGGCTAATTGGCGTTTCCAAATTGCCCATAGTGTGTGTATGTGTGTACCCTGCGATGCATCGGCACCCTGTCCAGGGTGTACCCCGCCTTGTGCCCTGAGTCTTCTGGGATAGGCTCCAGACCCCCCCCCCCCCCCCCCCCCCAACATTAAATACAGGATAAAGTGGTATAGACGATGAGTGAGTAAGCTTAGAAAAATGAGGAAAGGAGAAACATGCAAATAATAGATAAATAGATACAGTAACACAAAGACAGGTTGTAGATGTGATTGCACATTGTATCTTACATAGTCTTTATACACAGTAGAACTGACCAGAAGTTACTAGTGCAATGCTAAGAACAACAACAACTAAAAACTACAAAAGGAATAAGAAGTCTATAAATAAAGCATATAAATCACAAAAAAACTATAAAGATGAATAAAGTTAATTGCAGAAATGAAGTGTCTATGTTCTCTGTTTATGTGTAATATTATGCATGTAATGAAATACCTGAGTCTAACATTTGTGTTTGTTAACATATATGTGCAAGCTTACATAACATTCGATATAATTTCACAGTGTTTCACCCATGATAATGTGTACAGCCTGCAGCAAAACCAATACAACCTACTATAACAACACATTATTGATTTGGTTAACAATCATTCAGGTGACTTCATAAAGGTTTTCTGTGATTGTAATGATTAGGTCCTGAGGTGGAGGTGGAGGTGGAGAATATCGCAATCATGTACGAAATGGCTTTGAACACAAACAGTCATTTAAGCAGACAACTTATCTATCCACATTCACCTGATTACTGATTGTGTGCTCCTGTCAGTTTTTCGTGTTTAAGGGCTCTCAGTCCATAACAGTGTTGGCATGGTGGCTTAGTGGTTAGCACTGTCGCCCTGAACCTCTAGTGTCCGGGTTCAATTCCTGCCTCAGGATCTGTGTGCATGGAGTTTGCATGTTCTTCCCATGCTTGGTGGGTTTCCTCTGGGTACTCCAGTTTCGTCCCACAAATCAAAGACATGCACATTAGGCTAACTGCCATTCCCAAATTGCCCCTGGTGTGTGAATGCATGTGTGAGTATGGACCAGAGATCGTAAAAATTGGAACAAATATAAATGTTTACTATTGGCCTCCATGGTCCCCGGTTGGATAACAAAGGTTCCTAGATGGATGGATGAAGTCCATAACAGTGCACATACATCTGCCGATGTCATCCCTATATATTGTATAAAGCATTTGCAAATATGTCGCCAAGGCGTTTAAGTAAAAATGCTGACTGTACTATGTTTGAAAGATCAATCATAGCTAATACTATGTAAGTTAAAATACTACCACTAATAACAATACTGACCAAAAGAACCTTCTTATTTTTCCCCCTTTACATCCACTCTACACTCTACACCATCCTCATGATTTGTCCTTTACATCAGTATGTGCCATTCAGGGGAACCTAGAGTAGCAGTGGTGGGGATCAAACCCCAATCTTCCGAAGAGCAACCCAAAGCCCTGACCGCCTGAGCCACTCAGTCTCCTACATGTATGTTGCAGGGACACGATCCAAGTTAATAACTTTAATGCCAGACTGAATGCCAAGAAAAAGAAGAAACACAAGCAAGAAGAGTAAACAGAGGAACAGTAAACATTCTCTTTCCCTGATAGAGGGAGAAAAAGCAACTAGCACTTTAAAAAGTAAATCCTTTAAGAAATCCTTTAAAATCCTTCACTACTAAGTCACTTCACCACTGTAACTTTTATCGTAACTGTTTCTTTTAGCCAGAATAATACCTGGATGTATGGATTTTAGAGAAATGCCAAAACTATATGCTTGAGTTTGCTTTCCATGTAGGATGAACAGTACAGCACGCACTGGTCGACTCTTTGGCCAAAAAAAAAGATCTCTCACAAAAAAATAACTGCTGGATGTTAGATCAGACTGTAGATAAGCTCCAGGCATGCGAAGACTAAAGCTTTTAACATATCCAGAAACATGGCTCATTAAAGTATACCAACACCTGGAACATCCTATTGTGACACAAATTTGAGCTGCAGTCTCAGCAACGCCAGTAAGAGCCCTATAGCATGAAACAAGACAAGAGGGCTGACATCTTTTTCATAGGTTAACTTCCCTTTGGAAACGGTTAGAACTCGAGTTGTTTTGCGATGGCATTAAGTCTGACATTAAGCTTTCTTATACTCATATAAGTGTCACAAGGGGAAGGGGAAGTCTTTGGACAGGGGAAGGAAACCAAAGTACCTGAAGAAAGTCCACAGGGAGAACATACAAACTCCATGCACAAAGAGATAAAAACCGAATCCGGACCCTAGAGAGGTGACAGTGCTAACCATAGCTAACAACAACAACAACAATAATACTACTATTACCAAAAATAATAGCGGCACAGTGGCATAGTTCTTATCCATCCATTGCTAGTTCGATTCCCCGGTGATGCTGTAGCTCCTGCAGCCGGAGGCCTATAGAGAGCTGATTGGCCAAGGCCTTCACATCAATCACGGCTCTACTGCCAGTGAAAGGAGTGGATAGCGCTGTCCTCCAAGGATGTTACGTCACCCCCAACAGAGTGTGAACAAGCCCATTGAAAAGATGCAGTTGGCTGGTGACACATGGTTCAGAGGAAACATGTAACAGTCTTTGGCCCTCCCTGACTGGTAGTGGTAGCCTTAATGTTGGAGACCCCTAGTGAGAATTGGGAAACGGATATGACTAAACTAGGGAGAAAATCTGAGTTTTTTTTTAATAAATAAATAACTTAATAATAATAATCATCATCATCATAAAAATAATAATAATAAGACAATGGCTTAGTATAACAGTATATTTGATAATTGTAAAATGTAAAAGTAAAGATTTTTTCATAACCTTTATTTGGTATAAAAAACATGCACAAGGAAAACTTGCTTACTGGAAAGTCTTGTCCTTTTTTTCAGATAAATTATGCTTTTAGAACAAAAACAGATTTATCAAAAATATGGTTTCATTGAATCATATTTCTATTATATAAGTGTTAAATACGGGACAGGGGTAGCTCAGTGGTTAAGGCATTGGACTACGGTTCAAAAGATCCCAGGTTCAAACCCCACAACCACCAAGTTGCCACTGTTGGGCCCTTGAGCAAGGCCCTTAACCCTCAACTGCTCAGATGTGTAATGAGATAAAATGTAAGTCGCTCTGGATAAGAGCGTCTGCTAAATGCCTAAATGTCAATGTCAATGAATACCGGTGTATACAATAACTCAGAAATAAACAACACTTCTACATTGTTACATGAATATATTTCATAGCACAGAAAAGCAACACCACAGAAGAAAAAGAGAGACTGAAATCTAAAGCAATACCAAAAACGCTTGATATTTGTTGAGCAGATTGTTTAGAGGCTACAGAACGAGGATTTCGTCATCGGAACACAAATAGCATTCTGCCTCATTGCTCTGTCAGGGGATCATCATGCACATTCATGTAGTGTGGGAATGAGAAGTTACTGAATCATAAAGTGATAAGTGTATGTGTGTGTGTGTGTGTGTGTGTGTGTGTGTGGACAACATGACTCTCATTTCTCTACCAATGCACTATGTAGCTTTCAGCTTCGATGAAGCCTTCAGGCCTCAGTATGGTGCATTGATTTATCAGTATTCCTGTCTTACCATGGCCTTTTCTGAAGGCCAAGATGGGCTTGCCTTGAAAACCAAGGTACTAGGAAGTGGAATTTTAAGAACCATGACAAGCATACAAAATGTTTTATAACCCTGCCTGCTTTAATAACCCTGCAAATGGTCTTATTCTCGGTGAATGGTTCAATAATATAAAAGACATAGCTTTATTGATTGTGCCTGGAGCTGGAGATGAGAAAACATTTATTCCTAATATTTTAGTTCACGGAGTTACTGTTATTATGGGGTTTTTTAGGTAAAAAAAAAAAAAAAAGCCTTTAGGTATATACTGAAATGACCATGAATGTCAAATGTGGCAGCTGATCTGATAAAGATTTGTTAAAACCATTAATTGTGTGTGTGTGTGTGTGTGTGTGTGTGTGTGTGTGTGTGTGTGTGTGTTGATTTTCAGGTTGAATCCCTGTCCAAGCTCACAGACAGGTTTATTTTCTTATCGATGCACTGTATGTAATCTAAAATTGATGGGCTTTACAGAAGCATGACGCGTGTAAATGTTAACTTACAAAACCTTACAGGAATATTAGAGCACAAGACCGATGGCAGCTTGCATACTAATGCGCAGGAGCTGAGGATGCACATAAGCACTAATCCTGTAGCACGCCTGTCTAAAAGCACAGCGCATTTTAATTAGCATGAAGCCAGCAGGAAGAGCGCTTGTAACCCTCACAAGGGCTATGCAGCAAAGGCTTTGTTGCCATGTCTTGTCTTCTCTGTTTCATTTAAAATTTACATTGCAGACAATTGATGTTTGTACTGTAATAGTTATACAATCAGACAAAATTTGGGCAAGGGTCCTCTGTCATGGAATTTGTTTTTCACTATGAGTTGTTATTTAAAAAGTTTCGAGATTTGCACGCCATGGATCTGGTCGCTTTCTCTGTATGTCCTTCCTCACACATCTTAAAACATGGCAGTAGAATCCTCTACTGACGGATGAATTCTTAAAGCACACACAAAGCACAAAAGTTGCGAGATAGATGAGAAGCGGGTAGTGATTGCAAATCGCCATGGGGACAAGATCCAAAAAGGCTCTCTGTACCCAAGTATATTGTTTTTTGTATTGACTTTTGTTGGGGTTGAGATCACTAACTCCTCACTTTTGACTTTTGACAGCAAAGACCCGATCGACAGAGATGTGGAGAAGAAGACGCTGTCATGCCATTCTCGGGAAACAATTATGCATGCAGCCCAGCATTCTCACTAAAAGCTTTGTCTTTTTCATTCTGACAGGTTAGAAAGGAAAAAGGCATGTAATCCAATTGAGATATGTGACAGTCAGGGTGGTGAGTAAGCAGTCCTATTCGCTTTCATACAGTCTCACTGATACATGTACAGAACGCCCTTGCACATAAATTCAGGCATCCATTTATTGGACGGCAAGAGCACTCTGAAAGTGCCTTACCATTTATTTATTTATTTATTTTTGTGAATGAGGAGGAGATTGAGAATAGGACCAGCCTGGAATGCTGCGAATGAGCAGGGGAAAAGATACAAATCATTCTTAGGCTGCCAGAACCTCTAGTCAAGAGCACACACCAGGCAGAGGACAAAAATGTGATCAATAGCACTTTTGCCGAGCTGTCAGTGGATTTATCCTGCAATTAGACATCTCCAGGTGGCATGCGGGCTGTGCGGCTGTCTCAGGAGGTGAGCTCTGTTTACAGTGCCCATAGGTAAGCCCCTGACAGCTGGGGTTCTCCAAGTGACTGATGAAATCTCATCATGCCAGACCTGCGGCCTCCGGTGTGACGGGAGGGAGACACCGCACGTCCTTGGCATCCCTGGTATCTTTCACAGGGTCACGGTTTATGATTGCAGACAATGGGAGTAAACAGATGCTTCAAAGTGCAATGACTCCCGATGAATTACAAACTCTTTAAATGTATGTGTGGACAATTGGTAAGAGATAGCCGTATGCACGAAAGAACATTCAGTTTCTTTAATTACTGTCACTGGGACAAAAGATGTTAAAATGCCCAGACAAATGGAAATGCCAACTGCTTATGTTAAGAAAAGTTTTTCACCAGTTGCACATTCTTCTATTAGGTCGGACTATATATTGCATTCCATTGTAAAATGGTGTTTCTTTAAAAGATGTGGCGAGCAGTGTGGGTCACAGTGTCTGCCACTTATCTGCATATAAGAGCCTGCCCCGAGGAGAATCGGTTAGATTTAAAATGAATTAAATGGAACCAGTTTCAATTGAGCTCCTCTCAAGCAGAACTGTGGCTCTGGAGAAAGAGAGAGAGAGAGCGAGAGAGCGAGAGAGAGAGAGAGATGTTTGCTTTCTCCCATGTCATGTATTGAAATATTCTACTGCATAATTGCACAAATGGTAACCTGTGCCCTGTCACTGCCAGGACTGAAATTGCCTTAAAATATGCACCGGCCACCCAAAGACGTAAGCACGGCTCCGTTCTGAGACAGAATGGCCTTCTGCCCAAAACAAGGACACCAAAATCTGTTGTTTTTCTCCACATGAGTGCTTGGTCTGTTTGTTGCTGCAATGACATGAACTGTTCGAGAGATCAGATATTTATGCTTGGTCACTCTGGCTTGACTGCAAAAAAACAAGAAAACAACAACAAAACTGTTTTACACAGGATATGAGAAGGAATTTGCAATTTAGGTAGATAAAAAGGTGGATAAAAATCCATAACCATGAAAAGATGGTTTGGCTTGTGTCATCCTAAAATAAACGTATTCATTTATCCCTTATGGAAAGTTCTCGTAGTGAACTAGAACCAGCAGAATATGGGATTTTAATGGGATTTCATAGTACATTATTAATATCTCACAATCCGTTTGGATTTTATGAGTTACCCTTTGAATGCAGAATTTCTAAGGGGATACTATAAATTCTTTTATATATCTATGAAGCAACCATAGATCAGATTTGTTCTGCTGATTTTTTTTTTGATACAGGCAACCTAATAGCTATTTTTATGGTGAGTAATTCTTATGAAATATACATTACATGGATATAACATTACATTAACTTACATTATCCGAAGCAGAATCTGCAACATGCGTCACACATAGAGTTTATGATATAAGCGCAGGTAATTAAAGCAACAACATGGAAATATTATGACATAAATCTTATGGAAAGACTTTCCATAAATCTTCATGAGGCCCCTTTAAAATATGTACAGTATATATACAATGACTTCCAATAAATGCACCACAGCATCCCCTTGGGAAGCTGTATGAGAGGACCATGAGTTTATGCACGTTGAGTTTAAATCACATTGTGTTTATTTTGCCACATTATACAATTGTAATTTAAACTGCAATATGTAAGAATCAAATGTACCATTTTGTATTCAAGAATATTTCTCAAAGGCTAACACCAAATAATTGGATAAATGATCTTGTTAAAAGGGTATTAATATAGACATTTATTAATAAACTCACTCTCCCCCACACATTCTCTACTGTACACTGCTTATCTTGTGCAGCGTCACGGGAGGCCTGAAGCCTGTCCCGGGGAACACGAGGTACTGGGTGGGGTGCCCGCCCCCATCTCAGGGGACAAGCACACACTTACTCTTACACTACATGCAATTTGGAAATGCCTATTATGATCTAATCTGCATGTCTTTGGCTTGTGGGAGGAAACCAGAGCACCCAGAGGAAACCCACCAAGCATAGAGAGAACATAAAAACTCCACTTATACAGACTCGATGGTAGGATTTAAACTCTCAACCCTGGAGATTGAATGCCACAGTTCTAACATCATTCTGCCTATAGAACTAGAGTAAGTATAGTTCTATTTAGAAACAAAAAATTATTTTAAAGAAATAAAAAAAAAACTTTTTTTTTTCATTTGCAATGCTAAAGCAATGCAATTTAACTCAACATATAAGCTGAGGCACACCAGGGTTGTTACCCCATGATGCACACACTCAAGCGTGGCAGCGTGAATGCCATAGCCAGTGTAATAATGCCGACACTTTCACCTCATCATGTATCAGCACAAAAACAGGAATCGAGATTGATGCATGATAACACAAAACATTAGCTAATAAATATGAAAATTAACACATTTCACACATGCATTTGAAAAAGTGTGTGTGATTTGAGTAACAGGTGCCCGTGCTTTTTGGTTTTTTCATTATTTTTTGTAGAGCTTCATATCTAGCACAGTCCCTGATAAAATAAGGTCTATATTCCAAATTTGATATTTTATGCTATTAATTGTGAAAAATAAGATCAAGATTATTATACTGACAGTTAACACTTTTACGTTGGATTGAACTTTGATGCACTTGAAGGTTAGCTGTTGAGTAAATTCACGAGTTTTAATGTTGCTCCGTATAATTTTTTTTATATAAATGAATGCTTGCTAGCTAATGTTTTGGTTAGAATATTGTAGATGCAGTCTTGCTCCATTGAAACAAACCAACCAACAACTACGGAGCCACTAAAAATGTCTTCACCTATCATCCCATTAGCAACAACTCCGTGTCCATATTTATAGAGCGCAACACCTAAATCGCCCAACATTACTTACTGTTATTGTTCATTACCAGCTCATTTTACAGTAACCCAAACCAAAATTCCATTTAGACGCATTTAAAAGGATCTGCTGTGGAAATAAATCGGCTCCGTACTAATTTTTACTGTCTGTTCTGTTACTAGGAAAGACATGACATACAGAAGGAGGATTAAAACTCATATGCCATCCTCAGGGACCTGAATATTAGCTACTGTATGCCAGGCTGCTCATTGTCCTGCCTTCTTGTGATATAATGGCGGTTAAAAAATAATGTCTCACTAATATTTCCCGTCATTAATACCAGGGGACAAGGACAGTGTCTATTGACTTTTCTGCTTTAGTGTATCAGTGCAATAATATATAGTGAACTAATGATACCCTGTGTGTGTATGTGAGAACAGTTTAAAGAATATCCCTTGGCTCAGAAAGAAGTATCCAAAGGCTTAATCATTACAGTGCTAGATGAATCAGTTCTTCGCATGTGTATCTGCAAAGCGAGATAAAACAGCATTATGAGGATCTGCTCAGAGAGATAAGACGAATCTTACGGCTCCTTCTCCTCAGCTCCAGGGCGTGTTGTTCACCAGCACCTGATCAAAAAAAAAAACTACATATCTGCTTTTGTGTGCAAACAGACCAGGACAGGGTTGCCCTTTATTTTGCTTTAGTCATGTATCACTGAGCGCCAACACACAACACAATAGATTTACACTCATGCATGTCAGTCAAACCTATTCTCCAGGGCTAGACTGTTATAATTAAAACCACACTGGCTTCATAAGCCAACCTCTGTATCATCTTTCTACTAGTTTGATGGAAATCCGGGGCATACACTGAAAGTGTGTCATCTTTTAGCATGATGGAAAGACACAGCATATAGACTGACGTTGTCTCATCTTTCACTTTGATGGAAAGACATGGCAAATATGAGATCCACATCAGATAAGATGAATGCAGGTCATATACATGCACCTCTAAATTGCAAGCTTTTACCCAACACCCACACAAGCACACACGGATACCCACAAACATACAGCAAGCACACAAATCCCGTTAGCTAAGTCGACCTTGAGCAGGATAATGAAATTACAAATTAGCTTCCTCCCCTTTACCCTTCCTTCCCCCACCCCGTGATTTATTCGATGCTGGTAAAGCCTACACTGGTTGTTCAGAGAGAGGAAGAGAATCATGCTTTTACTGAAGTCAGCTGTTCTTATTGGTCTCTCATAAACAATGTCCAACTCTTCATGGTCATCAAAGCATGAGTAAACTTGGGGGCATTTTTTTTCTAAAGAATGCCCAGCTCTACAGTAAGTGGTAGCCCAGTATGACATTTACTGAAAATCTGCTTTCCTGCCTGCAGCGTCAACAGTCTCATCAAGAAATTACTGCCTGCTCTTGACATGAGTCTCAAACTGAGTCATACTGTATTTAGACCAGGGCAATCTGCCCAGTGACAGCTGGACTCTATATAGAATTAGAGTAAAATATTAGTATATAGCATTGTACTATTATTATAGTATAATATAGAATCAGACTTATTGTTTAGTTCAGTTGTTTTTTTTTTTTTTTGCAATATCATATCAGACATAAATTTTCCTTTTTGCCTCACTACACACTGTAAGGTGAACAAAACATAAACAAGGAGATGTACTGTCGTTGTAGACTACAGAACTCTCTGCTTAAAATGCTGAAGGAGGCTCATGCCTGTCTGGACTACAAACCCACTGGGACATTGGCGTTTGGGCAAAAGACAGCTTTGTTGAAAAGTTCTTCACTTCCAGGCATTAAGATATATCAAATGATGAGGATGCACAGTGAACTGGAAATCAAATCAATCGGACCCAATGGATGGATGGACGGATGGATAGATGGATGGATCCCAGAGGAAAATTCACTTATCACAGCAGCACAGAGAGTTATATCAATGATTCCCAAACTTAATTTAATCTAAACGAAGCTTGTGGCCCACCCAAACTCTAATTAACATACAAGACAAACATTAAATATTCTTTCTGTATTTTAGTGATAAGTAACAAAAATGTAATCGCATGGCTTTGTTTTATTAGTTTTTATTGCTTTTTTATGTAATAAAATTACTCATATAAACTCATTCATTTTTATGTAATAAAATAACCCATCTAAAATAACATAATATATGAACATTCATGATAATTTAGTTTAACTACAAAATACTATATATATATATATATATATATATATATATATATATATATATATATATATATATATATATATTATTATTATATATATTTTTTTTATTACCAAAAATAGCAAAGTGGGGTGTAAACATTTTAAACAGTGTAAAAACAGATTTTAAAAAATGGAAGTAAATTGGCAGTGCATGTGGATATGAACATAGATGTGTACACGGCAGGGCAAAAATTGCCCAAACAACTGTTTATTCTTCCTGTTTGTCTTAAGTTAAGGCGACATTATTTTTCACATGTACCTTACAGCACGTTATATACACAGTGGAATCTCGGATTGCAAATAACGCGGTTTGTGTTAGACGAGCAAAGATTTGAATAAAATAAAAACGAGCAAGTCTTGGTTTACGAGTACCAATTATAATGTATTACACATTCGCTTCTTGTTTTGATGCCGAACGTCACGTGATCACAACTAAGCCAATGTTTTTTCTCTCTTGCGCTGCGGATTTGTGGGTAATCGTCTCCCCTGCTCGGTCTTAGTGCACGTCTCTCACTGGTATAATCAACTGTGCACGCGTGTACTGTTTACTATAACACTGTGACCTTGTGTGTGTCTGGTTTGTGTTTATAAGCGTGTGTGTACAGCGTGCATGTACTGTTTTTTATAATACACGTGTGCGCGCATAAAGCAAAAGAAAGTCTCATTAGAGAGGTTCAAGTTCCATTTTCTCTTTCTTCCTGGGTCAGCATGCCATTACTGTATGTGTGCGCGCGTAATTTAACACTGTGCCCCTTAACACACACACACACACACTCTTTCTCTCTCTCTCTCTAAACAGAAACACTTATCTGTCTGGATTTATTTTTACTTTTTTTAAAAGTAAAGGTTGCAGGTTGATTTGTTTTAATTTTACTTTTTATTTTGTATTAATTATTTTCATGCATTAATTTTTTGGGGCTGGAGAATGAATAATTAGAATTTTCACTATTGCTTATGAGAAATTTTGCTTTGATTTACAAGTGTTTTGAAATATAAGCCCACTTCCGGAATGAGTTATGCTTGTAATCCAAGATTCCACTGTGGATAGATAGATAGATAGATAAGGTTAGCACATTCAAAAAACTTTTTCATATATCCTATTTAAGAAGCTCAGGTCAGAGTGCAAGGTCAGCCAGGATAGGATGCACCTGGAGCAGATAGGGTCATTCTTAAATGCTCAATAATGGCAGCTTAGAGGTGCTAGTGCTTGAACCCCTGACCTTCTGATCAATACCCCAAAGCCTTAACAGTTTGAGCCACCACTGTTGCCCTGAAGAGGAAAAGGTTTCTTTCACTGGTGTGTCTACATAAATACAAGAATGTAACTGCTAAAAATTAAACCAATTTAAATCATGATATCACTAAAACCCAATTTTTCTTGCCTATCAAAAAGTAAAAAAATAAAAATAAAAAGTGATTCCTTATGTCCCCATCAGGTGACACTGTAGCATCCCAACTTTATATTCACAGTTACAGGTAAGTCTTTTGAAGTTGTGGAAATGATTAACAACATTATACAATGTTATACATTAACCACAAATATAATTACAAATAAAATCTTAGACGAACAACAACATTTTTCACTGTGCCAGTGAAAGGTCTGGACTTTGACTCGGCCATTCCAAAACCTAGATTCTTTCATTTTACTGCCATTCTGATGTAGATTTACTGGTGTGCTTCAGGTCATTGTCCTGTTGTATGCCCCTCTTTCGAACAAACCTTAGCTGTCAGACAGATTCAATTCAATTCAATTTTATTTGTATAGCGCTTTTAGCAATTTTCATTTCCGCAAAGCAGCTTTACACAGTCAAAAGAATTATTTAAGTTTGTATGAAATGTGAATTAGTATGAATCAAAATGGTCAGTTTGTCCCTGGTGAGCAAGCCGAGGGCGACAGTGGCAAGGAAAAACTCCCTGAGAAGGTAATAGGAAGAAACCTTGAGAGGAACCAGACTCAACAGGGAACCCATCCTCATCTGGTGAAACAGAAAGCAGTAAATGATCTGCATTTATACAGTGTGTAGGGTGGGAGGCAGTTCAGCTATAATAGCTGATGTTACTTGATGTTAATATGGAGTCCAGGTAGTTATTGAAGACAGGTAGACTTGTAAGAAGTTCCAGTCCTGGACTATCGAACTGTCAAGTCCCCAGAGAAACAGTTGCCAACACCAGTCAAGGCCAGAACCATTTTCTAGATAGAGAGAATCATCCCCAGACACCAGACGCATCCCAGAGAGACACACGGGGCATCCATGTGATGGATCTTCAGACAGATGACCTCACATTTGCCTCTAAAGTTTTCTGGTATACAGAGGAGTTCATGGTCACCCAATGACGGCAACATGCCCAGTTCCTATGGCTGCAAAACAAGCCCAAATCATCACCCTTCCACTGTTGTAATTGACAGTGGGTATGAAGTGTTTCTGCTAAAATACAGTCGTTGTCAGTGCTCTCCAAATTGTTTCACAATTGTTCCATAACGTTTTTCAGATTGATGTACAGCAACAGTTGCTTCTCTAACCCCATTGGCATTGTGGTAACACACACCTGAATGCTCCACACCAGCAAATTGTCAAAACTTCTGCTCACCTGCTGATGATCAATTAATTCAAGGCTGATGATTAACAGCACCTGGCTTCAACTTACCCTCTTAAATCTTGTGAAAGCAATAAGGCGTTACTTAATATTGTTCACATGTTTTACTTTTTGGCCTAATTTTTGTTAAATAAATAATGACAGTTAATAAAAGTTATATAAAACTTCATGGACACCAACTCAAAGGTGGGAAACTGTGTGATGTGTTAACAGTAGGCTGATTTTTTATTTCTTTTTTTTGCAATTGATTTGTGGTTATTTTTGGAAATTAACATATTTTAGACAATTCAGATGCATGCCAATACAGATGCATTCAGATACATGCCGAGGGGTTACTCCTAAAATCCGGGGGCCTTTTTTATGGTTAGCGCAACCGTCCCTCAAAATGCCTGTGCATGAACAGCGGATGGTTGTACATCTATTCAAGTTCTCCTATCATTCAGTGAGCTTATACTAAAACTGGCTTAGTACAAAACACACACAGTGCGATTGCTACTGCTGTTTAACTAGTTGGTCATGAAGGTGATGCTGATTATTGACCAAAGTTGGCTGTGAGTTCAGTGACTGACATCTTTTCCCCCACAACACAATCTCAAAACCTTTCAAAAAGCATCCAAACACTGAGTTGATGTTCTTGGTCACTTTGTTGTTTTTTTTTTTTTTTATCTCCAGCTCTGATGCTGCCTCCCCAGTGTACTGATGCAAGGAAGATTGCACTGGCTACTGCAGACTGGTGGGTGATCTCTAAAATCTTGCTGCAATCATCAAAGGATTTGAGCCTCGGAAAACCTGCTCATCCCCTTCTTGTACATAACCTCTGCATTAATCTTTTAATCCAGCTTATTTTCCAGATTTCAACCAGCTCAATAACTGGACACATGAAAACGATGCTGTTTATTATGATTTCTTTCCTACAGTAAGGCACCACCATCTACTTAGTCTTGTCCACAGTGAGGAGCAGAGGATTCTTACCTTCCAGTCCATCCATTATGCACGTTACCACCACAAAATTGTCAGAAAAATTCCTAAGGCAGTAGAGATCTGACCTGTACTAAAAGCTCATGGTGAACAATGTGAAGAGGAAGGGGGGTGTGCACAGTTCCCTGTGGTGCTCCATGGCTGCTCAGCAGGCACACAAGCAGGGAGGCTCCCAGCCGCACACCCTGTGGTCTTCCCGAGAGGTAGGCGGTGACCCACAAGATGTGTCATGGATGTGTCCACATGAATTCTTCTCACCTTCTCTCTCAGCAGGAGATGTCAGATGTTGTAAAATTTGCTCGAGAAATCAAAGAATGTGATTCTCTGGGTGTTGGCGCTGTAGTCCTCGCTGTAGATCAGGAGATCAAGGTTTTTGTTTTTTTTGTGTGTGTGCGTTTTGATACTCGTCTATTCGCATTCAGACCCTTAGATGCTTTTTTTAGATTATGTACCAGTGGGGCAAAAAAGTATTTAGTCCGCTACCTATTGTGCAAGTTCTCCCACTTAAAAAGATGAGAAAGGCCTGTAATTTTCATCATAGATACAGTATACCTCAATTATGAGAGACAAAATAAAAAAAAAATTCCATGATGTTTCCACCCCCATGCTTCACAGTAGGTGTGGTGTTCTTTGGATACCACTCAGCATTATTTCTCCTCCAAACACAAGTTGAGTTTTTACCAATAAGTTCCATTTTGGTTCCATCTGACCATATGACATTCTCCCAATACTCTTCTGGATCATCCAAATGCTCTCTAGCAATCTTCAGACGGCCCTGGACATGTACTGGCTAAGCAGCGGGACACGTCTGGCACTGCAGGATTTTAGTCCCTGGCGACGCAGTGTGTTACTGATGGTAGCCTTTGTTCCTTTGGTCCCAGGTCATTCACTAGGTCCCCCCATGTGGTTCTGGGATTTTTGCTCATAGTTCTTGTGATCTTTTTGAACCCACGGGGTGAGATCTTGAGTGAAGCCCCAGATCGAGGGAGATTATCAATGTCTTCCATTTTTTAATAATTGCTCCCACAGTTGATTTCTTCACACCAAGCTGCTTACCTATTGCAGATTCAGTCTTTCCAGCCTGGTCTACAATTTTGTTTCCTTTGACAGCTCTTTGGTCTTGGCCATAGTGGAGTTTGGAGTTTTGGTGTGACTGTTTGAGGTTGTGGACAGGTGTCTTTTATACTCATAACAGATGCCATTAATACAGGTAACGAGTGGAGGACAGAGGAGCCTCTTAAAGAAGTTGTTACAGGTCTGTGAGAGCCAGAAATCTTGCTTGTTTGTACGTGACCAAATACTTATTTTACTGAGGAATTTACCAACTCATTTTGTCTCTCATAGTTAAGGTATACCTATGATGAAAATTACAGGCCTCTCTCATCTTTTCAAGTAAGAGAACTTGCACAATCGGTGGCTGACCAAATACTTTTTGCCCCACTGTGCCAATGAAGCACAACAGTATAGATATAAATACAGAGTAAGAATACACACATGCACACACACTCACACATACACACACACAGATAGGCAGTAATAATAAAACTACTGACAGATGGAATGAACGACATTGATTATTTCATTACAGTTGCACATGTCAAGGGCAGCAGATATTTTATGCAGTGAGTCAATAGTCACTTCTCTGAGTTGAGGTGTTGAAAGCAGGAAAAATGGGAAAGCATGCAGAGCTGAGCGACAACAACAAGGGATTGTTGTGACGATTAGACAACACATTTTGCTGAAAATGTTAATTTGGCTTTAATAGAAAGGTGTCACAACACACAGTACATCATAGCTTGCTGTGTAGCCACAGCCTTAGCTGAGCCCAGTCCACCCCCGAAAGCACCTACGATAAGCGTGTGAGCCGTGGAATTGGACCATTAAGCAATAGAAGATGGTGGCTTGTTCTGATGAACAGAATTTCCTTTTACATTATGGGGATTTATGGACACTGCTCACACCCAAGATATTTATGGACCATTTATGGACATTATACATTTGAACATTCATGCATATTTGCACACTCCCCGGACATTTCTATTTAAATTCTATATCAATTTCCACACCAGCTTCCATATTTCCCATATTTGTACAGCCAAAATTATTGTCTATATTTTGTACAGCTAAGTGTTTTAAAAAAATGTATGTTATAATTTAAATATATTATTCTTTCTTTTTTTTACTGCATCTAAATTTTTCTATATTTTATTCTGTTCCATAATTTATTTCTTATTGATAATCTTGATTGTAAGGTCACGAGCAGTTAAGCATTTCACTTCGCATATCGTACTGTGTATGACACAGTTCAAATTGAAATTTGATTTGAATTTGACGACTGTTGTTTACCTAGGAAGGGACGGCACAAGGCACTAGAGAAAAAAAAGCCCGACTGTTGGAGGCAGTGTGATGCTCTGAGCTGAAATCTTGGGTTTTGGAATTCATGTGGCTGTTACTTTGACATGTACTATACAGTATTTACTACCTAAACATTTTTATCAACCTAAACATGTTTACAAAGAAGTTCACCCTTTCATGACAGTAGTGGCAATGACACAAATTTCAAGGTGTTAAAATCTCAATCAGATCGTGCATCTGTGGACCTCACAACAGAAATTAAAGGATCTGCTGCTAATGTTGTGGTGCCAAATACCACAGCACACCTTCACAGGGTTTATGAGGTCAGAGCTGTTCTGGCAGCACAAGCAGGGCAGAAGGTAGTTTTATTGTTATGGCTAATAATTTCCATTTCCACTAATCTCCACAATGGTTACCATTTTTTTGTCATTAATACAGATCCAGTGTTCTCAGGTAACAATTTTATGGTTATAAGAATTGTCTGACTATCACGGCTGTATAATTTTGCACTTAACAATTTTTCTGTATTTAACATTTTAAATGTCAGAAAGTGAAATATTACAGTTTTGTTTTCATAATTTAGGAACATTGTAGGAGGAATATTCCAAGAGCATTTCAAAGCAAACCATTAACATTTTAGAACATTGTATAAATTGTAAAAAAAAAAATATTAAATACTTTTATGCACCTTCATTTTTCTCACAACTTTTTAATCACACTCGTTACATACATGACTGCGCCTGATATCTTAAAGGTTTTTTTGTTTTTTTTTATTTAATGTGCCATATGTGTCATTGTTATCAGTTAATGAAAGCGAACACATTACTTTAATATTATTCAGTGAAGGTGATTGTGATGAGATATTGCCCATATGCAAGACATGCATATGAGCTGATTGTCCTTCCCTACAGCATGCATATGCTGCCTGGTGATTGACTGTGTGATGCATTACACAAATTAAAACAACTCATGCATGAAAAACAAATATGTGCATATTTCTGTGTGACAAGTTGAAACATAAGTGATACAATATATTGATGCTCTGCCAGTGTGAAGTTTGTATAAAGAATCATACTTCTACAGTATATGTGAAATCCCTTGAACTATTACTTATTGATTTGGTTTACCCAAAGTAATCTATAAAAACTTGAATAGAGTTACTTAGCCATTTCAATTAGAATACCTATGGACATGTTCAGTGTAGGGTAAAAAATGGTTAGACAATCCTGAGCAGCACTTGTTCTATATAATTTCCTAGGAATCCTTAATCAGTCTTCATTACATAATGATGAACCATCAGTTTTTTCAGTCATGTTTGATCGATTCGCTTTCTACTTACACAATGATATTTAGCCAATTTTATTCACAGGGTATGAACATCAGCCTTCAGTGCAGTCCCTGCATTGCGGTACAACCAAGCTGGCTTCTAACGGGTGAAAAATCTTGCATTTCATTTTGCATATTGTCTGAAGCAATTTATACTGCTGACTACAGATTCATTAAAATAATCAGCAAAGCAAATAGCATTTTTTTCCCAATGAATAATTTTGTGTGACTGTACATCTTTGAACCTTAAAAAATCTAATCACAGATTAAAAATCCGTTCTTTGGTGCAGAACTTGCACCAAATTTTATGTAAACAGTTTTGTCTGACATCAGCCTGGTAAATTGCTGCCTGTAAATGCCCACATTACAAGCTGCCCTTGATTAGCCAGAAGTAGTCCATTTAGCTTGAGTGAGAGAACATTACTTGGAAGTGCTCCAAAAGTCATTTTGCTATTCCCCATCTTTGAAGACAATCATTTCAAGCCAATTGTTTAAACAGGTCCAGTGGACTCAACTTTGGGGACACACTTCACACTGCATGAATAATTTTTGCTTTTTTCAGGTGTAAACTTCATTTTCAGTGCTTAAAGTTATCTAAATAATCATACATATATTTTAGACTGAATCTCTCTTCAACAGCTGTGCAATTCCATTATTAAAAATCGGAAAGAATACAGCACAACCTAGCCTAGAGCTATGGATGAAAATCCATATGTGCAATTAAACAAACCAAAAGATAATACAAATGCTAGCTAGACTCAATTAATATTTCTTACAATGCCAGCATATGAGGAGACTTGAGACTGGGGTGCAGGCTCACTGTCCAACAGAGCAACAACCCTAAGCATAGAGCCAAAGCAATACTGGACTGGTTTAAAGCCAAGAAGCCAAATGTGTTATAAATGACCAGTCAAAGCAAGACCTTAATTCGATTGAGAATCTATAGCAGTACATGAACGTTGCCGTTCATTATAATAGTCACCACCCAATCTGACAGAGCTTCAGCAATTTTGGCAAGAAAAAAGGACAAAAATATTAGGATTCAAGTGTTGTTCTAATGTGTAAATAAAAAATTTACTGTTTATATACTCAAGCCAGCTCATGGTTAATAAAACTGAGACATTTTCCCCCATTCCGTTGTTTGTGAACATTTACTGAAGCTCTTGACCTGTATCTGCAGTAGTTAATGCATGCTGCTGCTCCATAATTAGCTGATTAGATAACTGCATAATCAACTTCATGAGCCAGTGTATAGTTGGTATAATATTAGATAATGGATGATAAGTGTATGTTAATGGTGGGACATTCTTTTTTGCAATTTTCTGGTAGTGCGCAGAATTCATGGACCCCTTAATTTGGCAAATCATTCAGATCCTGAAGCCACGAGGCTCAATACCATCACACTACCATCACCATGTTTAACTGTTAGTATGATGTTCTTTTTATTAAACACTGTGTTATTTTACACCAGATGTAACAAGACACACACCTGCCAAAAAAGTTCTTCTTTTGTCTCATCAGTCCACAGAGTATTTGCCCAAAAGTCTTGAGAATTATCAAGATATTTTGGGGCACATAAGATGAGCCTTTGTGTTCTTTTTGGTCAGCAGTGGCTTTAGCTTATAACTCTCTTATGGATGGCATTTTTTCCAGTCTCTTTTTTACTGTTGAATCATGAACACTGACCTTAACTAAGACCAGCGAGGCCTGCAGTTGTTTAGATGTTGTTCTGGGTTCTTTTATAAGCTCCTAGATGAGTTGTCATTGTGCTCTTAGAGTACTTTTGGCTTTCACCAGGGTCTGCTAGAGACCCAATGCCTTAGAAATGGTTTTGTAGACTTTCCAAAACGATACATGTTAATTACTTTGTAATTAAGTAATATGTTAAATACATTTGTTGAATTTATTTAGATCATGTTGCTTCTTTAGATCTTGCATGCTTTACTTTGTTAGACAGGATCTATTTATTAGATTTTTTAATTCAACAGGTCTGGCAGTAATTAGACCTGTGAGTGGAAAATGAATTTTAACTTAGCTTTCCAAAAATCAGTTTCGCAAGGGGAGACAATTATTTTTTCACATAGGGCCAGGTAGGTGTGGATAGCTTTTTCTTATTAATAAATTAAATATTTCTTTTATCCATTTTGTATTTATTTGGGTTATATTTGTGTAATATAAAAATCTGTTTGATAATCATTTAAGTGTAAAAATTCTGGAAGGGGGCAAATACTTTTTCATAGCACTGTGTGTGTGTATACACTGCATGTATATGAATCCTTGCATTCTATATGAATCTGTGCATTTGTTTTTTACATTTTTACCAAGTAAGGTTTAACTATTAATACATTATTTATAATTTGTTGACTTTTCTTTAGAACAGCAATTTGCATATGTAGCTATAAAATGAGAATGTTTTTCTCATCTTTAAACAGCATAAAGACATGTTTCAGAGGGTTCAGATTGGCCAGTTTGTGACAACATTGATGTTTTACCCTTTTCTTGAACCTGACCTACAGTACAGTTCTGTTTACTGGTAGAAAGGGGTATTTCAATATTCCTGTTTTTTGCCTCTGAAACAGTCTACCATCAGAATGACTAGCAATTTTTGAAAATGGGAAATTGTTGTACAGTAATTTGGAGTTAGATTTTCTCAGGTCTATATGAATGGTGTTTGCTTTTTTCTCCCTGTAATTGGTGGGTTTCCTCCGGGTGCCCCGGTTTCCTCCCGCAGTCCAAAGACATGCAGGTTAGGCTAATTGATGTTCACAAATTGCCTGTAGTGTGTGAATGACAATGGGGCATCGAGCCAGTAACCCGACACCTTTAGTAGCTGCCATAGTAACGATGGATATATCTCCAGGGGGAAGAGGATCCGTCTCTCGGATGGCATGTGGACGGACCAAAATACAAAAAAATAAAGACACTCCACTATTTACCCTAGTTATGTATTGCATATACAAGTTGTTTTTCATTTTATGTAATTTATTTTTGAGACAGAAAATATATTTTGACCATTTTGAGCATTTTTTTAGTGTGGATGGTGAGGCATATGCTTGACTCTCAGCTCTGAGTGTGTGTCAGGAAGCATGACTGAGGATTCACTGCAGAGAGATGATCGGATATCAGAATAACTAGAGCCAATCTCTTTAATGAAGCACAGACACAGCAGGGGCGATGCGGGTATATTTACTGTATTACTTTCACTACACATTTGTACTGTCTAATAGCAGATTTTGCCCATAAAATCTAATGCAAAGCAATTTTTTCCCTGTTATTAGCAATTAAACAGGGCCAGCAATTTCAACACAATGTAAGAGAATAACACTTACCTGTTATTAATATGGCAGAACTCTTCACTCTGTGATCGGAAAGAGTCGACTCTTAATGGTGATCTAAACAACTGGAATCTCCACCACTAGCCTCTCAGTAAACGGTGGTCTGTTTTCTCCTGGGTAAGAGTCATGACTGAAATGGGTTGCCATAACTTTTTTCCATGGTAGTCATGATTTGTATTTTGTAACATTTTTTTTTTTAATCTAATATCCTACAACAATTAAACCAGTATAACCTAGTTAAAAATGAAGCCCTATTTATTATGCATTATTTGAGGGGGAAGAGTACAGATTATAGAATATGAGAAATATTTTTCTGCATAATTTTAGCCATTTATTTGCACCTATTCACAAGATATTGTGCTGTTTATCTTATAAGCTCATTATTAAAATTCTTACGAAATATAGCACTGAATCAAACAAACTGCAAAGCATTCAAACTAATTCAGACTTATTTAGACCATGGGGAAAAAGAATTCATGGTTTTGTTTGTTACGCGTATTGAAAAAATACTAATTTAGCCTATAAATAAGACAAACCTGTCTTTTAAGGGGTATTGTGTAGTTTACTACTGCCACCTGCTGCTCATAAAATATACATTCGTCTAATACAGTATTGATTCTGGAGGATTGATGGATTTACAATGATGTTTTTCTCTTTTCAGTTTGACGAGCTTATCTAGACATGTCGGCTAAACAAATAAAAATGGGATCACAATATTAATGATGGTGGTGGTTTTCAAAAATGAATGCACAGCCAAAATATTACATTTAGGGTCTGATATATATGTTTAACCCCTTGATACAGCAAATCAATTTTGAACATACTGCTGGACAGAATGCTTAGCGTTCAATTTAAGGTGTTGGTTTGCTGGAACAACCCTGTCTTTTAAGCATGGCCTACAGCTCTATAGAGTTAAGGGTGCCACAACTTAAAGTTAACCTGCTTTATTCATTTATAACCTGCTGTAATGTGTCATGGTCCGTGTTGAAACATTCAGTTTTGTCCAATTTTCAACAGATTTAGCCGACAATCTGAAGGTATGCTGATGCACTTATTGTCTATACCACTTTATCATGTATTCAGGGTCACAGAGGGCCTGGATCCTATCCCAGTAGACTTAGGGTATGAGGCAGGGTACACCCTGAACACGGACCCTCTAGGTCCAAGGCGACAGTGCTAACCACTACACCACCGTCTGAGGTACTTCTCCTTCTTCATTCATTTTATTCACTGATATCAACCAAATAAGTACAGGTTTCCTGTCGAGTCTGGTTCCTCTCAAGATTTTCTTCTGTTGTAATCTCTGGGAGATTTTTCCTTTCCTTGGTCGCCTTGCTCATCAAGGACAAACTGATATTATAATTATACTTTTTATTAGTACGCTTTCATTATTTTTATTTTGTAAATATGCTTTGCAACAATGACCATTATTAAAAGCAGTATACAAATAAACCTGAATCAAATTGAAGCAGGCGGTGTAGTGGTTAGCACTGTCACCTTGCAGGGTCCGGGTTTGATTCCCAACCAGGCTCGAATCCCGTCTCTGTGTGCATTAAGTTTACAAGTTCTCCCCATGTTTGGTGGATTTCCTCTGGGTACTCCAGTTTCCTCCCACAGTCCAAAGACATGCAGATTCGGCTAAATCTGTGTTCCCAAATTGCTTGTAGTGTGTGTGTCCTGCAATGGATTGGCACCCCATCTAGAGTGTACCCCACCTCGTGTCCAAAGTATCCTGGGATAGGCTTCAGGTATGTGAGAGTGAATTGAAGCAAATTTTTAACTTTGTCGAATGTACCAGTTCCACTGGCAGCAAAACTGCCTCAAAGCACGATGCTGCCATCACCATGCTTAACAGTTGCTAATGTGTTTGGAGGGTACAGTACAATACCTCACTTTCACGCTTCATCTCAGGTCAAAACAGTCCTCTTTGTTCTTTGTCCATGTGGTCAGATGCAAATTTTACTCATGTTTGAATGTGTCAATTTTGAAGTATTTACTTCTTTCTTCAGTTCATGGCAATGTAATACTCACTTGACTGTGGACAGTAACAATAGACTTTTTATTGCAGGCCTGTGCCTTAGTGGCTCCTGGGTGGTTCCTGATCATCAGAACCAGGTTCCTCTCAGCTGAGGGTGCCAGTTCGGGTCTTCTTTAGATCTTTTGGGATTTTACACTCCCAAATACCTGTACTTATATACACATTCTTTACTGACTTTAAATAAATATGTCCAAGAGACATTACTGACTTATAAATCTATAACCTTCTCAGATCTGACGTTCCTATTGAACTGTGTGTCAGTCAATGTAATGAGGGCTGTCAAACAAACCCTTCTGTTGGCACAGAGAAACTACCAGTTGTAGTCAATCATAATTACTAACAGAAAGTTGAGAAGCTTTGGACTTGGCAAATTTACAGACAATCTCAGGTCTTTTAGCACCATTCATTTAATAATCTAATAAGGTATATGTGTATTTTGACCCGTGTGTATTTGGTGATAGAAAAAAAATTCTAAATATATTAAACCTTATATTCAAATTTTTTATATTAAAGATGTATGTTGTACAATAATTCTGCTCCAGAAAAAGGACAAATTCAAAGTTCTTGATGTGTATAATATAAACCTCGGACCACAGCTGTATGTGCCAATATTTAAGCTATGCTCAAAATGAGCACTCATATAACATGTGGCTCTCAGGTCCTATCATGGCCTTTCTGGGGAAATATGGATTTGGATGGTGGTTGACAAATTGTGCATACAAGATGCATTCTGCATACAAATACAAGATGCATTTATGCGGTAAAAAGTACTTTGTTTACTTTATACCTTTATACTTAATTTTTAATGCTAGATTCTGATTGGTCAGAATGTGATTTTTTTCTATAACAGTATATAGTAGACAGTAGTTTTAATAGCAAAATGTCCATTAACATGCTTGGTTTTTTTTTTTATCATGCTAAACTAACAGAGGGACTCTGCATTAACATATTAAAATAAGTGTAATTGTTGAAATGATTGCATTTTCTGTAAGAGGTACAGAATAGTATCTCTGAATATCCTTTAAATTAATGAAAGAGTAATGCTTTATTTTTTTCTGTACATTTACGAGTAAACTCAGGAAAAAAAGTGCCATGATAAATATGGGTACCCAAGAACTCTCAGATAATGTTTACCAAGGTCTCGGGCCCTAAGTAGCTTGTTACGGTTAGGCTTTGTTCACAGTAATCATAAGGAAAATGTGATGCAAATATTAAAGCTTTATTCATTCTCTGACTTCTTAAAGCTTGCACCAACAATCAGCAGCCATGGACTCTTCTCAGCAACTGCCTAACACTGAAAATTAAAATAATCAATGCCCACAAATCAGAAGAAGGCTATACGTAGATAGCAAAGCAATTTCAGGAAGCTGTTTCCTCAGTTCCTAACGTAATTGAGAAATGGCAGTTAGCCAAGACACAGAACGTCATTGTGAGCTCTGGAAACCACCCCTCTGAAAGAAATGCTTATAGGATTGTTAGAAATGCATATTAAAACACACCTCAAAATCCATAATGAAAAACCTCAAGATGTGTATGCTAAAGGTTTTGTCATGACCCTCACAGTCTCTTGACCTAAATGTCATCAAAAACCTGTGGGTACACCTCAAAAGAGGAAATAAAATAAAATAAAATACTCCAAACAAGATATGAAAGACTCTTAGCTGGCTAATTTTTTTAATGATAATAATAACTATTGTTCAATAATAACTATTGTTCAATAAAGACTATTGTTTAAAATATTCAAGTAATGTGACATCATACTATTTGGGCTACTTGGAGATCGGTTCATATTCTGATTATGTAGCCCTTAAACTCTTTTTTTTTTTTTTAATGAACATATATATGGTATTTGGACGGCACGGTGTTTCAATTTCCTCAGTCCAAAAACTGCAAATTGAGCTAATTACAGTTTCCAAATTGCCCAAAGTGTGTTAATAAGCGTGTGAATAAACCTGTAAAAAAGCGAGTAAATATGTGAATGCGTGTGTACCCTGCGATGGATTGGCACCCTAAGTCTTCTGGGATAGGCTCCAGGCCCCCTGCGACTATAGACACAGGATAAAGCGATGTAAAAAATGAGTGAGTGAGTGAGTGATCAGGATTATGCAGTACAGTGTGACATATCCTTTTTTTTTTGTACAACCTATGCAATATAATGAACTACACTTTATTTTATTTTAAACAACTATACAAACATGAAAAAACAATAAAAAAAAATGTACAAAGGCAAAGAAACAGCACAGATACATATGATCACATGTGGTTCTGCTTGTTTTTGGTTGTTTCTATGAAAAAAATTAATAATATGCTCATTTTGAGAGTTCTACATTTTTGCATCGTCATTCCCATTTCCCCGTAGTGGTAAAATTTATGTTTGATGTCTGAAGCTTCCTTGTTAAGACACACTAAAAAAGCTTTCATATGAGCACATATATTTTATTTTTATAATCATTGACATATTTTGTGTTTAGGGTTTCAACTATTTATAAAAAATGAAATTTTGACCAGCTATACCCAAATTCATGTACATAGCATGTTGGTAAGGAGTTTTCTTTTCTCTAAAAATCTTCGGAGAGATTATTTGTAACAATAAGCTGTATTACCTTCATAAGAGATAAAAACAGGCTGGAGAGGCAACAACTGTTTATAACTACTATAACAAGTGATAACATAAATATAACTGACGATATATGGCCAAAGGTTTGTGGATTTCTGACCAAAACACTTACAGTTTATGTGCTTGTTGATCATCCTTTTCCAGCTATAGTCTTTTGTTTATTGTTATAATAACCTTTATGTTTTACAGCATGGCTGTGGGGATTTGCTCATCCAGCCCTACAAGAGCATTATTGAGGTCAGGTTCATTATTGAGGTCATGTCAAGCAGAATGCCTGGTTCACAGTCATTATTCCAGTTCATCCCAAATGAGTTCGGCGGGTTGAGGTCAGGGATTTGTACAGGCCGTCTTAAGTTCTTCTACTCTAACCATGGCAAAAATGTCTTCATGGAGCCTGCTTTGTGTTTTTTTTTTTTTAAGACAAAATGAGTTCCAGCCAACAGGCATTAAAGAGATCAGAAATGTATCAAAAAATAACTTTGTAAGAAGTATATGGGTGTGTTTTATGACCCAGATCATAGCTATTAAATATATATTAAATAAATGTCATGATTACATGATTAGACTACTTATAACCATATAGAGCAATCAGCCATAACATTATGACCACCTGCATAATGCTGCGTAGGTCTTCCTAAATGTTCCCAGGCTGGAGTGGTCAGGACATACCGAAAGTGATTCTGTTTATGTGATCCTGTCGACACGGTCATGTGTGGCCAGGTCCCACTGATGCACACGGGGAGCAATGTCTGATCCAATAGAAGAGCAGTTCAAATGAAGGAAAAGGTTCAAATTAAAGGTTCAAATTAATTCTGTGTCAGAACACACAGTTTTGGTGTCAAAGAGGGGACCTACTCAATATTAGACGGTGGTCATAATGTTATGGCTCGTCGGTGTAAATTCAGCGTTGTTTATCCCACGAGTATGGTTGTTTATCCCTGAACTCCTTCCTGTAGACCAAACTTTGCCCAAGACAAAGGCGTGGCTTTCGCGTGTCATGACATCATTCAGGGCGGGGCTACCGAACAGGTGTCCACTCGACAAGGAGCGAGAAAACGAAACACGCGCTGCTGCTGAGAGACGCGCGATCCCGGGGATTTCTTCCCCCGATTCGGCGGCGGTGTGCGCCATGGTGCCGAGGTGCCTCGGGGGCTGCATGCCCTTATTCCTGCTCGGCGTGGCTTTTGACGTGATCGGCTTGACTGTGTTGCTCGTCGGCGCTCTCGCCAACCTGCGCCTGGGCGGCCGCTTCTACGGCGACTTTCTCATCTACACCGGCTCCCTGGTGGTGTTCCTGAGCCTCGTGTGGTGGGTGCTGTGGTACACAGGGAATGTCAGGATCCCCTTAGACGAGCCGGAGAAAAACTTTTGGAGATTGACGACAACGATTTCGCAATCAGTGGAGGTGGGAGAGAAACCCAAGAGCGTCGATGCTCCGGAGTTGATGAACGGCTCAGTGCCTGTGTATATTAACATTCCCAGCAAATCGGTGTGGCAGATCTCGGGCGTGAAAGTCTACGAGAACATGGCTTTCGAGAGAGGCGATGACACGCCATCACCATGTGAGAAAACAATCGAGCTGGATATTTTAAAGAACGAACGAATAGAGAGATTTCTCTGATCTCCACCTGAAACATTCTAGAGTTTTATTCCAGAGTTTGTCCTTCTCTGGTGGAGTCTTGTCCTGTTCTGCTTTTCTCTTTCAGATCGTATCTGATGTTTTCGATCCAGGTGGCTAGCCTTCAGCATTACATATAAACGGTTCCACAAGAATAGCTTCTGTTTATTCAGTACTTTTATAGTCGTATGCATATTCAGAATACTTTCTGGATTTTACTAATGTACCTCTGGATTGAACTTGATTGCACATGCAAAAGCTTTAAAGGAAATTTTAATTTAAATCAATCCATTTTTTCATGGAAATGTATAAAGCATTCACTAAAGCATTTCCTCTACTGAATGCTGGGTCAAAGATAACTAAAGTGAGAGGATTAGCTTGTCATGATGTCTTTAAGACAAGATTTATTACATTTTGAATGGCATTTAGGAAGTTAAGATAAATGAGCTGAGATAAAAAGAAGAAAATAAACTGTACATTTCCGTGTATCTGGGGTGGAACCTTTGTGTGTACACATTATGTATCTGTGTGTCATTTAACTGGAAAGATACATATCTTACCTTTAACACGTCACTGTAATGTTCCAATTATCAATCGTGATTAAAAACAGGTTAGTTTTTTTTCCTGTGTAACCAATTTGTTATGTAGTAGTTGGCATGCAAAATATTTGGCATTTGTTTCAGTTGTAATAAATGGGATGCACATTTTTGGATAAGGAAACAAAAAGAAAAACACTGGCATTAGCAGTGACTTGTAACAATATGATTTTTCTACCAATCTTTTTTTTCCCCCAGATGAAGTAATAAGTTCATTTTAACTTTAAATGAGCTGTGAAATTGTGGTTTACTGTAGCAGTGTAGCTCTGTATGACTCAGCAAAACTCTGAGAACCAACCCCGATGTTGTATTATTTGTATTTTGCAGGCGCCATTTGGAAGCTCAGCACTGTTTTTCTCACAAATTGACTGCTTTTATTCAGGGAATAATGTTTAAATGTATTCTTCTTATATGTATTTTAAGCTGAATATTATTTGAATGGCTGATTTTACTTGAATATAATTGTATAAATTAATAGATCTTTTGACAATTAAATCTATTTTATATACAAAAATATGATGTGATGTGCTTTGATCTAATAAGGAGCAAAATTCCCAACATGACTGTATTTAAATAACACCAAATATATAACTGTCTAAGCTACACTTGTAATACATAATACTAAAAAAAGGAAGAAGAATCTTAACATTAATTATAAACCATAGTAATATTGTTGCCTCTTTTATGGTTTTAAGTTTATTATTATTATTATTATTATTGTTATTATTAATAATAATAATAATTATTATTATTATTATTATTATTATTTATTTTTTACAATTAGTGCTTAGTAACAGTCATTATATTTTCCTGTAAAAGTAAAGACATTAGGATGGAGGACATAACATTTTCAGAAAACATGAAGACTGTTACAAGCACTAACCCTATCATAACCATTTTTTAATCAACTTATGAAAAATCAATAATAGAGTTCCAGAGAGTTCAGCCTACTTCTTTCTTTTCTCTTAAATTTTGATATAAGTTTTGATATTGGTTTCCTACATGATGTTTCCTGTAGATTCCAGAATCTCGCATTTAAATATCAGTCATGGAACAATCTTAGATTTAGAGATAAGATTTCAGAAAAAAAGTTGCCAGTAACTTTCTAATTACTACTGAATTATTTTTCTCAAATATTTGAACTGAACTTTTGATCTTTTTTGTTTTAGTTTTTTGGCACATTCACATAGCATTTTCATAAACTAGAATCCTGTGAACATTTACTAGAAGAAAAATTTATAATTAAAAGGAAAATTAATTATAAGGGGTGTTGAAATAAAACTGGGACTTATGATTGTACAGAATAACAACACAGTTATGAGAGTAAACACTTCTCTTATTCCTCTTTATAATTCCCTGCTTATGTACTTATCCTAGCATTTCACAAGCGCTTGGATACCAGATAAAAAGTTCTCTCAGTAGGCTTGAGCCATGATCAGACTGCAATCAGTTACATCTTCACTATGAGTCTCAGTATCTAACACTCCGTGGCTAAATTGCTGTCATTCCCAATCACTTTCACTTTGTTATAATATAACTAACAGTTGACTGTGGAATATTTAGTAGCGAGGAAATTACACGACGGGACTTAATGCACAGGTAGCATCTTATCACAGAACCACGCTGGAATTCACTGAGCTCCTGAAGACAACCAATCTTTTCACAAATTCTTGTACAAGCAGTTTGCATGCCGAGGTACTTAATTTTATTTACCTGTAACCATGGAAAAGATTAAAAGATCTGATTATAAAGATTTGAATGGATGAGTAAATACACAAAAAAGAAGTTTTAGACCACAATAATTCATTAGTATGGTGTAGGGCCTCATTTTGTAGCCAAAACAGCATCAGTTTGTCTTAGGAATGTCCTGCACAGAGGGATTTTGAGCCATTCTTCTTGCAGAATAGTGGCCAGGTCACTACGTGATGCTGGTGGAGGAAATGTACATTGTACATTTGACTTTGTACATTCACCCTGTAGAGCTCCCGACAAGCAATTTTGGTGGAAACAGGAGAGTTAAGGTGCACATTTAATTCTGCAGTGAGTTGAGCAGGTGTGGTTTTATGTTGTTTGGATGCAATCCGGGTTAGCACCGGACATCCCTTTCAGACAGCTTCCTCAGTTACTCCTGTTGGATGTGGTTCGTCCTTCTTAGTGGTATGCTCACATTACCCAGGATATCGTGGCTCTTGATACATCACAAAGACTTGCTGTCTTGGTCACAGATGCTCCAGCGAGACGCATACCAACAATTTATCCTCTTTTAAATTCTAATATGTCACCTGTAATGCTGTGTGCATTGCAATATTTTAAGCAAAACTGTGCTATTACCCTTCTACTTAAACCTTCACACTCTGCTCATACTGGTGGAATGTGCAATCAATGAAGATCACTCACCACTTACTCACTCACTTAGTCATCTTCCATACCGCTTTATCCTGTATTCAGGGTCGCAGGGACCTGGAGCCTATCGCACGAGGTTTAGGGCACAAGGAAGGGTACACCCTGGACAGGGTGCCAATCCATCGCAGGGCACACACATACACACACTCATTTGCATACTACAGGCAATTTGGGAAGGCCAATTAGCCTAACCTGCATATCTTTGAACTGTGGGAGGAAACCGGAGTACCCGGAAGAAACCCACCAAGCACGGGGAGAACAGGCAAACTCCATGCACACAGAGACGGGAATCGAGGTGTAAGACGACAGTGCTAACCACTACACCACCAGGTCACCAGGCCTAGATTAGCCACCAGGTCGCTCAAATTTAGCCATGAAACCTTTAACACTAAATTGGCCAGTGTTTCAGTTTCCTTGTCTAACCCCCGATATACTGTATACTGTATATATCATACATGTTTAAATTAATGCAAATGATTATATAGTAGTATTTTTTTAGGAATAAAGAATGCCAAAATCAAAGAATGTTTTAGTTCAGTAAATTCTGCTCTGCAGCAAGGTTTGTTATTCCATTTATACCACAAATTATTCAAAACTTCATCACAAGAAACTGACTGATCTAAAAACACCACCTGCCATCGCCAGGCACATGCACCTTTCAAAGAAATAAACTTAATCACAGAAGTGCTGGACAAAGTCAAATTTTGTCAGTGTGACCGAGCATTGCCATGGAAAAAAGTGTTACTACTTGAAACATGAACTACATCCTGGTGCGCTTGGCATTCGACACACAATAAAACAGGTTTTCCATAAGGCACACCCTGTTGCTCTGAGTGCAGCCATTTGACCCCCGTATTTCAAATAATCCTGTTGAATACACAAAGCAGTTGTATAGGTGTCTCCATTGGAGACAAGCCACAGAAATTTTAGAAAGGAATGTCTTTTCTGGTTATTGACTCTTTGTTTTAGTCAGTAAAAGGCTTTGTGATTAAATTGTCCGTTCGAAAAGAAAAAAAAAAACAGCATTTCCAATTTTGTATGATCCCATATAGTGTAATATAACACGTTGTTCTATCAAAACCAGCAGCAGGAATATTTTACATCCACACCATTAAAATTTCATAGGCCTATTTCATAAACTGTCTTAGATGTTGTTTGCCAACAAAATGAACATGTGGGTTGTTCTGTATGCTGTAAACAAGATCGATGCCGACTCAGCCAGTTTTAACAGCCATTGCTTTATGGCACTAGAGGCAGATATTGCTTATGCATCTCACCTCTGCGTTAGGTGCCTGGTTTATCTAAAGACTTATATAGACCAACAGGCCAGATTTTCTGTACACATCAAGCATGTTAGACAGGCGTCTAGATATCTAGTTCCGACACCTCTGAACAGGCGACACGACACCACCAGGGGCACAGTGCCAAAACAGGGCATTTAAGAGGAAAAGAGATCAAATTGTGTCTGATTAAGGGTGCACCAGACATGCCCTGCTTTTATCCTAATAACCCTGACCATGCATGTTTTCCAATTTCATATTTTAGCAGCTTTACTTCAATTTTTAACTTTATTTTTTATTCATTAATGCATTTTTAAAAATATTCATCTTAATGTACTGAAGCATTTATTATTAAGTATAGCTTCATGCCAATTCCCATACTGCTTACTAAATATGAGGTTAATAATAAAGCTACATTCTGGCTCCGGGCTTTCTATTGAATCCATACCAAATCTGATAAGGGAATCAGGTGCTGCCTTAACATCAAGTGTAATATTTTCCTAATGAATAATTCAAAACACCAGGGTGCTGAAGAGTGTAACAGGAAGCCAAGACACTGATGCCTCCAGGTTTTCTCGGCACAAAACGTACGCTGCCACCTATTGTGATGGAAATCAAACCCTATGTACTTTATTGTATTGTAAATACAATCGTATCAATTTTTAAATCACATATTAACCACCCTCTTTATCAGTGAGTCGGTGAAATCAGTGAGCCAGTTTATAATTGTGAAACCCTTGCTAGGTAGCATAAAGTAATTATTACTGATTGTATCTCCTTGAGTGTGTGTGTATTTGAGGAGTGGCAGAGAGGCAGGGAGGTGTGTAGAGTTGCGTTGTTGCTTTACAGCGCCAGTATCCCTGGTTTAATCTTGAGCTTGGGTTACTGTCTGTACAAAGGTTTGCATGTGTCTATGAGGGGTTCCACTGGGTTTTCTGATTTCCTACCACCACCCAAAAACATGGCACCATATGATTTAGCCATGATTAATTAATTACAAAATGTGATTGAGCGTAAAATATGGGGTACTGCAATGGAATTTCAGTACCCCATATTTTACACTCAGTCATCTGAGTGTATTCCTAAATGTATAGGCTCTGGTTCCACCTAAGTCTTGCTCATGATAAAATAATTTCTTAAAATGAACAAATGAGCGATGTTTTTCACTCTTATTTTCGGTCCAGTTCCTGTACCTAAGCAGTTTCAGAAGAATGAAACACAATGACCTATGAATCATTCAAGCATAAAATAAATCTAACTTGATTAGATGCATGAACCAGGGAGAAATAGGTGAAGATGACATTAGTATACTGGTGATGCTAAATACTGAGTAGTTGGAACAGACAAGAGGGGAAATGAGGCTGCTGCTGAGGTTGTTACATAAACATCTATTTGTATCTTTAGGCACTTTGCAGTCCGTCACAGTAAAACATGAGTTCCCATTTATTTTATTTAACGTATGACATTTAATTTAATTTATTAACAAGAAATGAGTGCTAGATCAAAGCTTTTGAAAAGTCTGGTATGCTCTGCAAAAACTGTCTTCACTCAACTTACCTGTATTGCCGTTGGTTTCTAACTTTTCAGACACCCTGTATAATAATGCAATAAAACATTTAATAAGTTTAGTAATTGTTTAGTTGTGATTTCTTCTTGATAAACCAGAAGCATCAAGCAACAGCAGCTTCAAGTGGCTCTCACACCCTCTCACAACCTGTTATGTTATTGGTTATTAATTAATTAGTCATACATTATTGTAATAATTGCTACAATTTGATTATCTCTTATTACCTTTAAGAACTTCTTTGTAAAGCACTTTGAGAATCATTTTGTATACAGAAGGTAATATACGTACTGTATATAGAGATCAGTTCATAAAGTTGTTAGGCTATCATGGACGAATTCACTAGTGGCAGGGTTTGTTATTCCATTTACACCACAAATTATAGTGCATTTATATTGTGCTTTTCTTTTTTTTATGAGGGGAAAAATTTTATTTATTCAGAATCTTTCATGTAAAGAAATTAGAGATAATGTAAAGAAATTATTCTAAGAGATTTTAACACTGTGATAGTAGAGATGAGTAAACAATACTTTTCAAAACTGGGTGGACCCGCATATCTGCAAACCTGGAATGTGCATCTTCTTTTCTTTTACAGTGTATACTATAAAGATTAATCAGCATAATTTATCAACAACAGTGCAACAGTTAACATAAAATACAGTCTGACTTTTATTAAAAATAAATAAACAAATAAAAGCATAGAACCCATGGTTATGTTTAATAGTGAATTTAAGAGCATTTCCATAGGCACAATGCAAAGAAAGCTCAAGGGATCGAGACTTAACAGCCCTAGAAAAACCATTTATCAGTGAGGCTAATCTGAAAAAAGTCTTCAATTTGCTAGAGCATAACGAATGGACTGTGGAGTATTGGAAAAAGGTCATGTGGTCTAATGAGTCCTGATTTACTCTTTTAGAGTGATAGGTACATCTGGTAAGAAGAGAGTTGGATGAACGATCTACCGACCAAGTCTAGTGCATACTGTACCAGCCTGTGTGGGCATTATGATGACCTGGGGTTGCTTCTGTTGGTCTGGGCTTGAGCTCAGCAATGTTTTGTGCACGAAAAATAAGGTCGGCTGAATATACTAAATGACCACTATGGATTTTTTTCTTCCATGATAGCTTGATATCTTGGTTTACATTTTTTCAAACTGTGAAAGAGTGGTTCAGGGAGTATGAGACATCATTTTCACACATACACTCACCTAAAGGATTATTAGGAACACCATACTAATACAGTGTTTGACCCCTTTTCGCCTTCAGAACTGCCTTAATTCTAAGTGGTATCGATTCAACAAGGTGCTGTAAGGATTCTTTAGAAATGTTGGCCCATATTGATAGGATAGCATCTTGCAGTTGATGGAGATTTGTGGGATGCACATCCAGGGCACGAAGCTCCCATTTCACCACATCCCAAAGATGCTCTATTGGGTTAAGATCTGGTGACTGTGGGGGCCATTTTAGTACAGTGAACTCATTGTCATGTTCAAGAGACCAATTTGAAATGATTTGAGCTTTGTGACATGGTGCATTATCCTGCTGGAAGTAGCCATCAGAGGATGGGTACATGGTGGTCATAAAGGGATGGACATGGTCAGAAACAATGCTCAGGTAGCCCGTGGCATTTAAACCATGCCCAATTGGCACTAAGGGGCCTAAAGTGTGCCAAGAAAACATCCCCCACACCATAACACCACCACCACCACCAGCCTGCACAGTGGTAACAAGGCATGATGGATCCACATTCTCATTCTGTTTACGCCAAATTCTGACTCTACCATTTGAATGTCTCAACAGAAATCGAGACTCATCAGACCAGGCAACATTTTTCCAGTCTTCAACTGTCCAATTTTGGTGAGCTCGTGCAAATTGTAGCCTCTTTTTCCTATTTGTAGTGGAGATGAGTGGTACCCGGTGGGGTCTTCTGCTGTTGTAGCCCATCTGCCTCAAGGTTGTGCGTGTTGTGGCTTCACAAATGCTTTGCTGCATACCTCGGTTGTAACGAGTGGTTATTTCAGTCAAAGTTGCTCTTCTATCAGCTTGAATCTTTCTCCTCTGACCTCTAGCATCAACAAGGCATTTTCGCCCACAGGACTGCCGCATACCGTTTTTCCCTTCTCACACCATTCTTTGTAAACCCTAGAAATGGTTGTGGCATGAAGATCCCAGTAACTGAGCAGATTGTGAAATACTCAGACCGGCCTGTCTGGAACCAACAACCATGCCACGCCCAACATTGCTTAAATCAGATTGTTTTGAGATTGTCTTGACCAGGACCACACCCCTAAATGCATTGAAGCAACTGCCATGTGATTGGTTGATTAGATAATTGCATAATGAGATCTTGAAGTGTTCCTAAGAATCCTTTAGGTGAGTGTATATTGGCCACCAGAGTCCAGCCTTTAACCCCATTATGAATTTCTTTGATGTGCAGAAGAATGATTTATTCATCAGTCAAATTCTCCTATTAATACAAAATCTTGGAGAGAAATTGATGCGACTCGGGACAAAAATAAATGTTGTGACATTGCATAAGCTTATCGAAAGGATGCCACGACAGTAATCGAAACAAAAGGCAGTCCATTGAAATATCGGCATGTGATTTTTTTCTTTTTTTTGGCCAGACAGTGAATTCATTCTTCATGTCTTGTGTGATGCCTGCCAATGTATTTAAAGCACACCACCAGTGGGATTATAGAGGAACTGCAACATTTTACCACCTTAAATGCAACAAAATATAAATGAAAATTTAAGTTTTAAAAAATTGATTTTGGAGTCAGCAGGAGGATGCATGAGCTGCCAAACAAGAGTTGTGATGAATAACTAAATTGATTTTTCTTCAATCTCTACTGATTATTCTCACACATTTCTCATTTGCGACTCTCACTCCCTTCAGTGAGGGGTGCTTGACCATTTTGCCCCAAACACCATGGACTTCAACTAAACTGCTAGAATATATTTGCTAGAATATATCCTATATTAGAATATATTTGTTGCATTATATTCCTGCTACTTTGCTACCAGTGCTTTAAAGATTGACACGTTTTCAATAGATTATACAATCAACAAAAATAGTTATTCGTTCCATTAAGCATACAGATCCATGAAATCTTTATGCAAAATTTAGAGAATTGGACTAGTAATTTCTTTGTCAGTCACAGGGACAAACTGATAACTATTTTATATCTCCATACATTTTTCTGTTGAAGAAGTTCAAGAAATTCAAAATTTTTTAAAGCTGCTTTGTGACATTGACCATTGTTAAAAGCACTATAATAAATGTCAAAAACTGTTAACATGATGCAAATTAATTGGCTAATATTCCTATTAGCCATTAGTACATTAAGGACTCTTTGGTTAAAAAAAAAAAAAAAAAAACAGGACTTGTTTTATTTATCTTCATGTTGAAGGTTAATACTGGACAGAATATGAAAGCAGCAGATGAGGATACCTTAAATATTTTGCTTCTATGCACAATATAAATCAGTTCCATTTTTCTCTGGAAGCCTGCCTTGAAAACTAAAACCAAAATAATTTGGTAACAAGTTTTATCGATTCCCAATCTTTATGAATATTAGTAAAGCTAAGGCTTAATTAACAAAATAGAGTAAATATATTTGTTTAAAGGTTGCGTCGATTTTCAGTGCTGGATGCTCACAGAGTGGTATCCGGAAGAATCCATGTATGCAACCAACCCCTTTTTATGTGATCACAGCACCATCTACAGGAACTGTTCACAAGTCATGTCCAGGTCAGCTAGTTTTCAGCATTTGGAAAAATGATTAAAACACACAGACACACACCCAGTTAGAACAGAAATTATGGAGCTTTTAATTTATGTAAAAAATGCATTTACCCACTGAAGCAGAACAACATCTACCACATATTTTTTTTTTCTTGTGGAATACATCTCGTTCGAGCCGTTTCTTTCAGCTGTCTGAACAACGTAAAAATAATATTAACGGGCAACTGTCAACTGTAACACAAAGTTAACACAGCCAAGGACATACTGAAAACATAAAAGGGTCAAGGGAGGAAAGGAAATAGCATTAACGAGTTTTAAGTGCAGTGTGGTCCGAATCGAAGCAGATTCTTCTCGGTCACCCCCTGTCCAGTCCCGCACCAACCCCCCCAACCCCCACCCGCCCATCTCTCTTCCTTCTGTTCCTTTCTAAGGAACCAGCCCAGGTACAGTATATGCTCTCTACACATTTTCATGCAAGCTCTGATGAAATATTTCAGTGAAATACAAATGGAAATATATTCCTTATTTCATAGGTTATCTGTTAAAATATGAAAAAAAGCTCTTGAGGAGGTGAGAAACAACATTTGGATTTGTTTCAACAGAAGTAACACAAGTCCTCTATTAATAGTGTTTTCTTTGAGGAAGCAATTACATTCACTTCTATAAATGTACGAGTCCATACGTTTAAAAAAAAAAAAAAAAAAAAAAAAAGGCGAGAAAAACGTGAGATAAATGCCATCGAACTCACTTTAGCACTGTTTTTGTTGTTAAATACCTGTGCCTTGGAGAACATAAATACAGACAAATTATATCCTAAGATACACATGTACAACAAATTACTGCATATCTACTAAGGACTGGATTAGGTAGGTCGACATTAAGCGAGGCTAGCTGCCATGATAGAGGAGAAAGGTCCTCATTCTACTTTTGCTGAAGAGAATCGGGTTTAAAGATTAGGAAAACTCATTGAGTTGCCACTGTGTGCAGGTTCACGGCTTAACAACCAACCTCTCTTTATTATTCTTTTTTTATATTGATTTTTACTATTTGGCAAGTTCTTATGTGACCTCTTTTGAACCCCTTTGCTCAGTATATTTAACAACTTGCTGGATATGAAGGACATGTGCCTATAATTTAGCTCTACTGCATGTACAATATAAATCCATCAAAGTTATGCTACGGTTAAGGTAAACCATAGATGATCAGCCTATATGGTGTAATTACCTGCATACACAGGAGTGTTCGGATGTTACCTGCTGCTTCCTGAAATTTAAAATGGACTCGCTATATTTCCAGCATGTTAGGCTGCCAGCTATTCGTCCAGAGAATGCAAAATCCATATCGCAATCTCTTCACCTGCCAAGTTCTGCCCAGAGGTAGAAGAGATGGGGGCATGGAACTTCCTGCTAAGTTTGATCTAAAGTACACTTCGTAGCTTTAAGTACACTATATCAATATATTTATGCATATGTCAGTGAGTACTTAAATAGTTTGCTAAAAGGTCTCCTGTCACTCACTTTGCTGTCCACTTCAAGTTGTCCTCCTCACAACCTCATCACGTCTTGATTCAACTTCGCAAATCATGCACGTGTCTGTGCCATCATTAAATCACTCTACACCCCTCCAATTGGCTTCTCACTTTCCGGTTTGGCACCTTAGACTTAACAACAGATAACGTGGAATTTTATGGTGGGTGAGGTCTCAACTAAGAAGGGTTTGTGAGGTTAAAGGAAAGTGACGTGGCCGCTCTAATCGGTGGTGTCCCTCTCTGCTGCGGCGGGAACGGCCCCCGTGTCCCCTCCGTCGTCAGCCTTGAGCCGTTTGGGGTCGGGCTGCTCGGACTGGTCGCCGTTCTGCCTTTTGGTGGGCAAAGAAGCTGACGCAGAGGCGTGAGTGGCCAGCATGTGAAGAGGACTGGCTACTGGGAACAGAGAAAAAAATAAGATAAACAAGTGCTTTAAAAAGTTTTTTTTTTTTTTTTTTTTTTTTTTTTACAAAGTATCAAGTGTACAAATTACAGAACTGCACAATTAATCGGCAAAAATTTTGAATTGTAATATGAAACTATAATTTAATTGTAAAATTCTGCAATTTATTACACAACATTGGCATAGGCTTATTTAATAATTGAGTTAGTCGATAAATTAGGTTATTATATATATCTCAAAAAAATTGAGCAAAAAAAAAAAAATGAGCGATTTTTTTACTTGAACGCACCTCATGGGTGTTGGTCAAACCAGGACTAAGTGTTCCCTTAATTTTACATTACATTTTAAAATATATATACACATTTAATGGTTAAATATTTCCTTTGACATCGCAATGTGTGTCAAAATTATCACAATGTGTATTTTTATGAAATCGTGAAGCCCTAGTACAAATTAATCTGGGATATTATTAGTTTTTTTCAATCCTGTAAAATGTAAAAAAACGAACAAATAAATAAATAAATAATTCAGAAAAACACATTCAGTCCATGGTTATAAAAACAGAGCTTAATAGGTATGGTAATTAATTAACTATTCCCTTGACTTGAAGTTTTAATCCCTTCTCTGGCTGCTCAAGCATACCGCCAAAAAAAACATAAAAAAAAAAGAGCCTAGTGTAATATTTAAGTCAAAGAAAGAGTCAACACCATAATTGGCCTACAATCCTGGATAACCTTGCACAATAAAATTCTAATTTAATATTTTACGGTTTTCAGACTAAGTTTAATATTACAAAATAATATAAACAATTTAAAAGCTTATTCTTACTGCTACAGTGATTGCGTGGAGTCTCCTTACCTGAATTCTAAAAACATCCCAGATCATGAAATGGGTTTGATCATAATCGTGTTCTTTTCCCACCAACATGATTTAAACTGTGGCGTTTGTATTCAGGTCACTTCCTTTAGCTGTCTAGTTTATTCCCCATTATGATCATAATGAGAACAACCTAAACTTCATAAATTAAGTAGCCAATTTTGACCTTGGGCATGATTTTCCTAGCCACATACTACTAAAAGCTCGGCTTCTTATTTAGCCCTTTATGCTCACAAGGTTTCTGTAAAGTATCCATAGAAAAGAAACTGTTTTCTTACCAGTGTTTGTTGATCCTTGGATTGCAGCCACCACATGCGTGCCATTTTGTGTGATGGCCTTAACAGGGAGCTGATGCTGTCCCAGCGGTGCCTGCTGCACTATAGTAACTGTCTGTATAGGAGTAGCTGCAGAGGTCTGAAGGACACGAGTAGCTGCGCCTATAGAAGCAGTTGTAATGGCAGGCACAGGTTCTACTTTCACTGAAAGGGAAATAAAAAAACAAAAACAAAAGTGAAGTGAACCGTTTTGTGTAGTACAATAGTCACCAACTATTTACTTACAACATCAATTAAAATAAAATGTGATGTCAAAAAACTGCTGGCCACCTTTGACCTCTTGGTGATCCCCGTTCTCCTGTGGTTCTGCTTTGGGCACAACTTGCTCGTCTGCTGTGTGTGCAGCGGCTGTGGCGAAGCCTGTAACGGCGGTCACTGAGACGGCTGGGATCTGGTGCACCACATGGAGTGTCTGCATGATGGGCTGCTGGGAGGTGGAGGTGGTGACTGGTGTAGCCACGGCGTAGCTCACTGGTTTGAGGCTCTGTGGAAGCTGCCGCTGGACGGTGATCAGCACGGGCTGGGTGGTGACTGGAGAACCTGTGAGAAAAGGTGAGAGAGTATAAACTTCCTGCTTCTATCTGAAAATAACTGCCATTCAATGACTAAGAACATTCTCCAAACATTTCTAATATTAGACACAAAGTAAGGTGTTTCTTATGAAGAAAATGGGACAATTAAAAATGTCACTAGCCTAAGGCACTCTTGGTGTTTCGCAAATATGATTCTATTAAAAAGTGAAACAATTGTGCAACAGCAATGATGCAAGCTTACAGCTCCAGGGTCCGTGTCTCAACCCTGAGCTCAGGTTACTGCCTCTAAGGAGTTTCTCTACATGCTTTCCCTGTGGCTTTTCTCCCACCTTAAAAACACACACCAGTAAGTGGAAATGCTACACTAAATCACAAAGGTGTGTGCACAGTGGATCCCTAGCTTATGTTCCCAGGATTGGCTCCACACCACTAAGACACTCGCCAGGAAAAAAACTATGCATTATGGTGAATGAATGCTTCCATTACCTTAAATGAGATATTTTTTTGACTGTGCAAACTTTCCTGTAATACTTTCTTGCTACATCCTATTCTTAAACCTGCTCTTATCTTCAGCCATTTACACCCATATATGATTACCCTGTGCTTGATATTCCTTGATATTCTGCCTACTACTAAGATGCTTTATGCTCACGAGGATCCTGTAGAGCATGCATACAAAGGAAACCGGTTTCTTATCAGTGTTTGTGGATCCTTGGATTGCAACCATGTACTTTCCTTGCTACATCCAAGCCTCCAACCTGCCCTTTAGCCATTTTTTTTTATCCATATAGGATTACCCAAAAATAAAAGTGGAGAGGTTAATAAAAAACCTTCCACATAGTTTAATGAAAATATGTTTTCTTAAAAAAAAAAAAAAATGCACCAAAGTATATTTGAGTAAAAAAAAAAAAAATCTTTACATTGTTTCAGGGTTACCTGGCGTGTTCTGTGCAAAGCGGGCCTCTTGAATGACTGCTAGTTTGGGTTGAACTGCAGCAGCTGGGGCAGAGGCAGAAGCAGGGGAGGGCTCAGGGTCTGTGGGAACAGGAGAGCCTTCTCGCGACAGGCTGTCTGGAGTCTGTACGCCACTAGAGTGGGCCGACAGTGCCCCCGTGTGGTTAGGAGAGGCAGGAGCACTCCTGAAACAAAACATAAAACGTTTACAAAATTAAATCGACAAAGAACACCTTACTTAGTTTAAATTAATAGTGAGTTTCAGGAGCTTGTGGTTTCTAGTACCGGGAGGACTGTGGGCCGAGTGGGGTTCTAAAGCAGGGGACGCCACGAGGCCTTCGTTTACGGAAGGCTTGATCCATAAGCTTGCCCTCTGTAGAGGGGTCTATCCTCCAGAATGAGCCTTTCCCGGGCTCTTCTTGAGATCTGGGCACTTTGATAAAGTAGCGGTTTAAGGACAGATTGTGGCGAATAGAATTCTGGGGGAAAGAAAAAAAAGAGGGAAAAAAAATGATTCATTTTGTGACATTAACTCCTTTAAAAAAACTGGAGGTTCTCTTAAAACATCACATTTTAAAATATCCTTAAAAGTAATTTTTTTTTTAAATGTCAGCAAATACTAACCTGCCAGCCCTTGTCTGCAGTTCTGTAGTATGGGTAGTTTTTAGTGATGTGGGTGTATATTCCATTCAGGGTGAGCTGTTTGTCTGGAGCCATGGTTATCGCTTGGACAATCAGTTGTGCGTATGAGTAGGGTGGTTTAGAGTCATCCTGATGTACACACAAAAAGAGAGAAATGCATCATATTGACACCAAACATCTAATGTTTTTCAGATCCGAGTCTAGGATCGTATGTGATCCTAGATTGGATATATATCCGATACACTGTCACACGGCTTGAATAAGAACGGGCAGATCAGAATTCATGCGACTTTTTGCCTCTGTGCAGGTGTAGGCCTCATCAGTGAGGTTTTTCCTAAAAACTTATCCATTGTTTTTGCACAAATATAACGCGTTTTAACCAACATGAAGCGAGCAAAGATGTATTAATGTGTAAATGCGCGGTGTTTCAGAGGACATATGCATCCACATTAGAGTAAAATTAATACAAGGTCACTTGTAATTATGAAATGTGAACATTCATGACATTTAAATCTGATCTGTCCACACATGCAATTTGGCTTGTAATGTGAACGTAGCCACTGCTAAATAAAGCAGACTTGCTGTGCTTTAAAACAGGTAAGTAATTAAAAAGAATTTCTGCATTAGTCTTAGTGTTTTAAGATACCTATCCAAGTCACTGCAGAAACAGTGCACTTTCACGCACACACCATCACAACATGTGAGGCTAAACAGCTTCGTATCTTTTTGATGAAACCAATGATGCAATTCCTTCATATTTCATAGAAAGATGTAATGAAATTAGTAATTGCATCAGAGTTCTGCAAAAATACTCCAACCGATCAGCTCCGTTTATGAAGAAATATCCAGTGAGTTGCTGCAGTGTGATTATCTTTAGAAAGAATGAAGGATCATTTCAGGCAATTGTTCAGCTGCGCCTGTATGAGGTAAAAACCAGATGATGAAATTAGTATCAGTGAATGTTTAAAGCCGCAGGGAATCTACATCTGTGACAGGCTTTGAATTCGACCAACATCCCTCTTGTTCAGTGCACAACTTTGTGGAAGTATAACTGATGAATCATCTTGGGTAGAGCTACCAGTTTGATATTTCTCTAAATGAAACAATACATTCAACTGGCCACACAAGCTCCCGTACACCTCCATCATGAATCAGTAATGGCGACGGGAGTTCTCCTACCCTAATCATTCTGGTTTTTTTTCCCAAATCCATGCTAGTGCATTAGCTAGGGAAAGACAGACGTCGATGGCCTTGATTAATGCTGTATCTTTAAGGTCTGGTGTATGGAAACAATTTGGCACCTTGATAAGCCACAACATTTTCAGCGTGCAAAATCCATCAATCAAATACACTGTACAATTACCTGGAACTAACTGCTCTATCATACAGCTTGATCATACAGCATAAACTAACTTGCTGCTGATTTAGGTGTTTGTTCCGTTATCATTGGACGTTTTTATTTAGTAGTGAAGAACAAACAATTGAAACACACATCTAGAGCTGCAGAGTGCTGCTTAAGAGAGGGTATCTATGCAGAGAATGCTAACCATGGCTAACCAAAAATTCCTTGAGTAATTCAATTACAAAAAATAATTGAGGCAAAATCTTCTGCCTCAAACTTTCTTTTAAATAATTTTAAAAGCTTGCGTTATGTTTCTGCGCGATTATTTGTTTGGCGCGATTGGTGCGGTTCCGGACGCAAGCCGCCACTAAACATCGATGAAGAAGAAGCGCTTATGTTGCCCAAAAAAGCGGAAGGAGACGCAAACAGGTAGATGTGTAAAGATTTGATGGAACGTTTTGTTGCAGGATGCAAAATGAAAGGAAGCGAAAAAATATCAGCAAGCCAAGAGAAGAAGAAACCAGCAAGAGAAAATGACAGAAATTGTCAGAAAAGGCTTATGTTATGCCTGAGCTGTAGATTTTGAAACTTTTAGTTCCGGAAGTTAAGTTGCAAAACTTAGTGTTTTTGTATAATTATTTACTTTAATATGTGCCAAATTTTTTTCATTGCTTAAAGTCATTTGAAATATCTTTTTTTGGTTTTTGAATCTGAGAAAAGGCTTTAAAATAAGAATGTATGGCACTGTAATGCACTTAATTCATCTCACTCAACTTTAAGCTATTCCTTGTATTGTAAATAATGACAACGCTTGTTTTTAATAAAATGCTGTATGCATTTAAAAAATAAAAGTAGGTTTTCTAAAAAGAAAACTAATAAATCTTTGTTTCTCATACATTTTACATTGCTGTTTAATTAAGCAAGAGTACTTTATCCGATTACTCGATTAAATTACTTGATTTTGGTAGAATACTTGATTACTAAAATATTGGATAGCTACAGCCCTAATGTACAGTTTCTATTTCTTTACACAACACTAAAGATCTAAACGTAAATCATGCCAAATCTGTCATTTCAAATTACTGTAATTTAGAAATATATTACATTTTGCCGCAATTCTGAAGAAACCTAGCAGTTTGCTCCTACCACATAGGATACTCTGCTTCCTGCCAATATGTGAATAGTTTAAAACACACCTATAGGATTATAAAGGAACTGCAACATTTTACCACCTTAAATGCAAAAATATATCATTGCAAAAAGTATATCTATATTTAAAAAAAATTAAATAAATAAAAAGATTTTGGATTAGTGTGTCATCAGCAGTGTTGAGGGACGTTACTTTTTAAAGTAACTAATTACAAACTACATTACAAAAAAACAATCAGTTGAATTACAGCATTACCTTCTAACTAGTTAGAGTACTTTTCTATTGCAGAGAATGAAAACTCCTTCGTGATTCCTCATTCATGTTGTTTTAGTCAAGACCTTTAGAATTATTCTACCATCAGCACTCAGCGAAGTTTGTCCCATAATCTGTAAACTACTAACAGCAGGAGTAAGGGAAAGGCTTGTAGGACGACTTTCTCACACACACTAACGGAATCACTGCTGTCTGGCTCACGGATTACATAAATTGTCTGAATAACGAATTACATTTTTGAAAATATGACTAAATAACTGTGTACTTCAATGACGCATCTAACGCGTTAGATTACTCGTTACATCAAATAAGTTACTTTGTAATGCATTACACCCAACACTGGTAATCACATATGAATTGCAAAACAAAAGAATAGTTTACTAAAAACATAGAAACATTAAATGAGAAACATCTGTTTTACCCCACTAGTACTGAGTGCTGACTCAAGCTGGGAGGGTGTTCATTGGAATTAAGTGACGTTTGGTATCCAGCATCTCATCAATAAAAGACTCGGAAAAATAAAATGTGTTTGTTTTCTCTCTTAACATCCGTCACTAACGCATGCAGAAGGTATTCTTTGCATCAGTCTGTGTGCGAGAGACAGCAAACTGTGGCACTCCAGCAATAATATTTTACTATTGGTAATAAGATAATGATGAGCTCCTGAATGGTCCTACCTTCGGACTGTCTCCTCCAGAGGCTTCTTTGTCGTTTTCAGACTGCGAGTTGTCCCCTATGAGTTCGGCTGTGAGCCCACGTCCTACTCTGTAACTGGACAGTCCTGCCCCTCGAGGACTGGACGGACATGAGTTTGCGGCACTTGGGAAAACAAACAAAAAGAAAGAAAAAAAGAAAACAGTAATGAGATTTTAAAAAGTGTTTACGACAATGTTCAGGTTTGTTTGGATGTAATTAATAAAGTTATGCAGCGAGTTGCAATTTAGAAATGCACCTTGTAATTTGTCTTAATATTTTCAATCAATATTATAAACAAATTATGTAGGAGAACATTTTTTCCCCCTATCACAAATAAAAGGCTATGCTGTTCCTATAAGATACAGTCAACACTTGGTGGCATGCAGTTTTGTTTACTGATTGACTTCTTATGACTGTACAGCCGTCATCATCTCTTCCAGTCTGTTTTTATGCGCTGAAGACTGAATCAGATAAACAAATATGCCGTCCTGGATTTCTTCCTGAAGCCTCGTTAACCAAGACAATGTGTCACCTTCAGATTGCCTGATCATGCCCTGTTCAACATGCTTTAAGCTTGATGGACAAGACATTTTGGCAGACATCCACACTTATCCTGCCCCCACAGACAATCCATTTGGGTGGGGGGCAATCCATTTAGCAAGGAGCTGCCAAGGTGGGCTACATCACTGGACTGAATGTTCATGCTGTTTAATAAATGCAGACCCGCAGAGAGGGAATAACATTTCGCTGGTCTTTTTTAACCAAATTCGAAAGTAGCACAGCAAGCGTTCTTTTAATCAAAGGCACAGTGGACAGCACTGCTCCACTAAACGTCAATAATTCAAATGTGTAATCAGGAGGAAACATTTTCTTTGTCATTTTGGTTCAAGTGTTCAAATGTCAAACTGTTCCCTAGGCAAGTATTCTGGCAATGTTCTGGCTCGTGAAGTGACATTAAAAAAGGGACCCAAACTGAAATCACTTATCCAGATAATTCTTTTGCCTCTTACTATATAAAGTAGGGCTGGACGATAATGCTCATTTAATAAAATTTAAATATTTTAAAATACTTTAAACTGTGTAAAGTTTTTTATTTATCAGAATGAGACGTTAACAGCACCAGAATATAAGGACCATCAAAAATAAGAACTAGTTTGAAAAAAAAAAAAAAAAACATTTGCGATATTTATTATAGATTATTACACATTTTAGAGAGATGTACTGATGAATTTGGCCAAATCAACTGCGCACCGGATCAGAAATGAACAAAGTACAACTTATTACCTTTAAATAAGTTCAGCTTTAGATTGATCAACATAGACATTTTTGCTCGTTAAATCTAAAACTACAGTTTACTGCAGAATGAAAAAATACAGCCTATATACATTAGGGATGAAAACCTTCAAGGATCATCCAATACAATATCACGATTTGTTTAGAGATTCTGTAAGTATCGTGATTTGATAATAAAAATGTATCTAGCTTCTAGCTAGCCAAACACAAACAAGGGGTATCTCACTGTCAAGAAATCGCACCCTAGCACTAATACTGTATATGGTTCGCCATATAACAGTCATCACTGACATTTTGTTTGGAAATGCAGGTAATTAAGTCAAAGACTAAGAACCTAAAGGCAAACAAATCTAATGGCTACCTGTCACACAAGAATTTGCAGTTTTATAGTGCCTGTATAAGACTGATAGACTGTTAAGACTGATAACAATGGTCATAAATAACTTAAACAAGTAAGAATATGTAAAATGTAAACAAAAATACAAGAAGAATTTTTTAAAAATTATATGCTTTAATTTCAGTATTTAGATTTTTTTTAAATGCATTTCTTTTTTTTATTTCATAGCCTCAACCATTCAATACAGTATAATAAACTGAGCACATTTACATGCTTTTTTTATTTTACTTTTTTTTCTTATGTCAGTATTGAGTGTGTTGCACTGATAAAGTTAAAAAAGAAAAGGAAAAGAACTGGTAAAAATACTAAATATTAAATATCAGTCAAACTGTGGCTAAGCCGATGTATTTTAGGAATTTCATTTAACCGAGAGGTGGAAGAAAAAAAAAACTGTAAAACAAAATTATTAACCCTCAATAATAGAGCTAAACTTCTGTTTTTTTTTCTTCCTTTCAGGTGCCCCTGTGAAGGGTTTGAAAAGTGGACCATCTGATCCGCATACAGCTTGGCACAGGTTTTATGCCGGATGCCCTTCCCGTCGCAACCCTGCTATTCTATCCGGTCTCGGGACAGGCACTAAGGATGTCCTGTATCCAGTGGTTAGGTTTGGGTATTGGCTGGGCACCGAACCTGGACCTTCTGCAGCAGCTACCCCTAAGCCACCAATGTCTGAACTTCTGTAACTCTAGGAAATGTAAGGCTTTATTAATGCTGTACATGGCAACATTACTGTTACAGATTTTACAATAAATTCATGTTCTGTTATTTTACAAAATGTACTACATCATATATGATAAATTATATATTATATAATGACTACATCATTATATATCATGGTTCTAAAATAATTACAGTTGCTGAGGGCAATATTCCATAGTAACATACTGCAACACTACAGGAAAGTTGTGTCCTGAATGGAGATAATACGCATTACAGATCAATTCGGGTGATATCAGGTTGCCCTGAACAAGACAGTTTGATGAGCAAAGTCAGCTCTTTGGTGATACCTGTGTAGTGTTATTTGTATGAGTAGCTGTAATTTTACCATTATCGTAGCTAAGCAGTGTATTGAACCTTAACAGACTTGAGGTTCAGCACAAGTTTAGTCTAAACATTTTTTTCTTTTAAATCAGTAGCTAACTAAAGACAGCTTAAGTGAGGCTAAAGCGAGCTAAATGCATTCGTCCCATCACCTGCAGAACAAATGGGCTAGCATATTGTTCCATTTAACAGAGCCAAACTTCTACTCCTTGTAACAGATCATATGCACTTACTCACTTAATTTGCCCTACAGTACCTTATCGTTAACTGAATGTGAGGCTAATTCAACACAATGTGTGCTTTTGCATTATTTAGCTACAGTTGTTAAGGGATAACGACTGCTCAAGGCACCGACACACATCAGCGAAGCGGATCTGCAGGTTAAAATGTGTGTAATTTATGTGATTGCATGACTTTGACTTTTGGGGTGCGAGTAGTCAAATTGTGGCACCAATTGATGGCCCTTGACACTTTTCTTTTGCTTCTTTTAGACCTGTAAGCTCCAATTGGAAGCTGATGTGTACAAAAATTCACAAGGACAATTTTAGAATTTGCATGAAAAACTTTTTTGTAGTTTTACAATAGATATCCTGTGTTCAGAATCCTTTTTATGTTGAAAATTTTATTCATGACATCAGTACATTCTGGCTTAACAGAAGGCTAGGTTTCGTTCAAATCACTTCAAAAAATATGCAGAACTTGCAAATCCACTACCTCAAATAAACAGATAAAAATATCAGAAAAAAATTCGACATTGTTTCGTGACATTCTTTTAAAAATTTAATGACAACTCAAGTTGCAGAGTAACTCTATTCTGTAATATGAATAATAATTTGAAAAGATATCGTAAACTAATTGTTTATATAAAAAAAAAAAAAAAAAACTTACAACAAAAACCTTAAAAGTTATCCAGTAATAGTGTTATTCTGTATAAAGTAATTAAAATTGAAGTTTGAATTTTAGAAATTAAAATTCAATAAGAATTGAAGTGAATTATATATTGGCCTAAAATGAAAACACAAACATCTTGAAAACTTTAGCCAAACTGTAACAGTCTTAATTGTCCCGTTTTAACTCGGGTAGTAACTGATAATCACTCACCACCATCAGTAATGACTCCACAATTTGGTGGGAAAATCTGCCTAAAAATTAAGCGCACACACACACTCATCCTCACAGAAGTGCGCAGGTGAATCTCTATTCGGTAAACTGGTGTGTGTGTGAAAGTTATCACACAAAATAATAGATGCCTTACGCGCGCACACACACATGGTTACAGTGTTATAATAAACAGTACACGCACACACAGATGTTGACTACAAGAGTGACGCATGTGCACTGAGAGCGAGCACAGAACACGATTACCCACAATTCCGCAGCGTAAGAGTGAAGAACCATTGCCTCAGTTGTGATCATGTGACGCTCAGTGTCAAAACAAGAAGCGCATGCGTGCCACATGATACCATCAAGCTTGTTAAGATTGGCAAAGGGGCATATCAGCAAACCAAAATCAGCTAAATTTGTCCATTGTTGTTTTGGAAGCATTTTTAGTTGTAGACTAGAGCAGGTGCCCTAGGACTTGTGTTTTCTTAGGTAGGAAAACAGAGATGTCCTACAACCTCTAGGCACAATGTTGTTTAAATGATGCATTATAAATGGCCGTACGAACAAGCACTAAGCTGTTTTGTGAGAAATAATGTCTGGCTGGGAAGTTTTCATCGTTCTGCCCTTCAGTTTCTGATAATACTAGATTGCTCAATTTAGTAAATTCTTTGAACGTAAAACTGTGGTGTTTTCGTATTCATAAAAACCATGCAGTCTGATGTAACAATGTAACTTCTGCCAGCAGCTCTGGATTTAGGTTTATAAAGAGTTACAGTGATTATAATTTTCCACATCTGTTGGCCTTGATAAAGGAGTTTAATTCATATCTGGCCAGTTTATACCAGGCATGGTCTCCAGATTAGCAACTGATCATGCATACTTTAAAATTAGTTCTTATGTCCGAGTTGAGCCAACCTATCTTCCATACTGCTCTCTGTTTTGTGCAGAATGCATGCGGCAATATGCAAACCAAGTCTTCTGATCCGACAAAACCCCAATCTGTACCCTGGAAATATCCTCAGAGGCAGGCATCGGTTAACCAGCGCCAGATTTGTTTCCTGCATGAATAATTTCAAGTTAAATACAAGATCAGAGAATTATTGAGGCTTGTGAGGAGTCAGCATATGGGTGAATAAAAACAGCTGTTCAAATCACTACGGCGTCTATGAGGGTTTCCTCCAAAAAAAAAAAAAAAAAAAAAAAACAGAAACATGCCAGTACATAGACTGGCTACACTGTGGTGCCCCATGGGCATAAATAAGTGTGTACATAGTGTCCTGTGATGGATTGGAATCTTATCCAGGGTGTGTTCTGCCCCACAGTGTTCATGGGATAGACTCCAGGCTACCAAAACCTGGGCCAGGATATAGTGGTGACTGAAGATGAAACAGAACCAGCCCTTTCAGTCCTTTCTCTATAAATTATACTATATATAAAATATTATTATCCACAAATTATTAATCTTACACGTCTGATTTTACATTATATTCCATTTTGAAAACCTGTGAAGAAACAAAACAACTTTAAGGGGGTAATTTCAGAATGATCTCAATTTAACAATTTCTAAACCTTACAAGATTAAAGTATAAAATAAAGCATGAAAGTTAAATTAATTGCAGTTTTTTTTTTAGGTTTGACATTAAGAGCGACAAAGGTATCATCTACATGCTGCCACCTCGCATCCTAATCAGCAGTCAGTCACTGCGCAAAGACAACAAGGTGGGCATTGACATGTCCAGTGTCAGTTATAACACCCTCTGGACCACCCAACACCTGGATAAGTTTATCTAAATGTAAGCTCGAAAAAAGATTTGCAAGCAAATAATGAATAAAATTTTGAAGAAGTAAATATTTAGCAGTAATCATGATGAAAAATTAAAAGAGGCAGCAAAAGATGAATAAATCAGTAATAATGACATTAATAGTAAGGTATTGTCTTTCCACTGAAAATAGAGTTTAACTCGTATCCATGTATGCATTTAATTATATCTAGTATCAGAAGATAAAATCATTATTGATCATTCTTTTTCTTTACTGTGAAAGGTATTTGACTTGGCTTAGATGCAAATCAGCAATTGAAATATAAACGATGTAAACAGCATGGGAGCACATGCTGCTGTTGTGTAACATTAATCAACCACCTCTAAGGTGTTAGTCTATTTAAAGTTGTTTATAAATTTCAACATTAATAGTGTGTAAAAAAAAAAAAGTCAAAATTTAGACTACACATGAAATTCTATGAGCATTAACTTGTGACTTAAACGGTGAAACAACATTTCAGATTAACGTGAACTCATGGTCCATCAACACGTTAAATATGATTATATGCTAGTCTTTGGTGCTCTTAAATTCATGATTGCCTTTTATTTGTTTTGCCAGCCATAAGTTGCATGATCATTGTTTCTTTGTGCTAGGTGCATAAAAACTAAAACTGCATTCATAAAATATAGGTCAGTATGTAATTACTGACTCCTAAGGTATGAATGTGAATGATTCACGGATGTGCACAGGACAAGGCTAAAGTTGCCCCAGCATTTACCCGAGGTGCCATTCAGAAAGACTAATTAATGAATTTATTTTAAAAACCACCAAGCAAAAAGCTAACCCAAATGAAAATGTGATTTTAAAAATGGCTCTAATCTGAGGGGCTGTTAATCGGCAATTTCTGAGGCTGCTTCTTCTTCCGGCTACTCTGGTTAGAATTTGTCTCCATCTAACTCTGTCCTACCACATCTTACTTCGTCACTCCAACCTCCTGCATGTCCTTCCTCATCACATCCATATCCTGGGCCTGCCTGTTCTCCATCTGCCTGGCAGCTCCATCTTTAACATTCTCCTTTATATAAACCCCTCATCCCTCCTCAGCACATGTCCAAACTATCTGAATCTGGTCTCTCTAACTCTGACCTCAAATCGACCTACCTCAATGGTACCTCTAATATACTCATCCTTAACACTGGACACCCCCCAAAGCAAACTGGTGATTCATAAGGCTGGTAACTCTGAACTCCTCCTCTGCAGCAGAGGCCTGCAGATCTTGGCTTCCTGGGATGGTCTTCATGAGAGCCAGTTTTATCATGGTGCTTGATGGGTTTTGCAAATGCACTTAACAAACCTGTTCTTGCAAGAACTATTTCAGCCGATATAACAGCAGACCTTTGTGTCATAAAATAACAAGAGTGAATGTTGTTGTTTGTTAACTACCTAATGTCATATGCCCATTTTAAATTTTTGAAAAAAAAAAAAAAAAAATCCAGTATTGTTCTAGAATGTAGAAAATAAATCCAAAATATACACAAAAATCCCGGACAATCTGTGAAGTTGAGCTGCACCGGTGCATCTGTTTTTTGGCTCCTTTGTAGGCCCCAAGGTTCCTGAGATACGACCATTCATCTATTCTCCACATACGAGAGTGCGTGCGTGCGCGCGTGTGTGTGTGTGTGTGTGTGTGTGTGTGTGTGTGTGTGAGTGAGTGAGAGAATGGAGGGGGGGTGTGGTTTAGGCTGGCTGTCTTATCAATGGCTCTAGCTGCATGGCTGACTCACATACAGGATGTAACGTGATCTCTTGCACTCACTTGAAAAAGAGATCAACACTGTTGCTTATAGGCTGAATATCTCAAAAGCCATTAATCTAACAGCGTTAATTTTTTGACTGTTCCATAGAGAAGGCTTTAATTGTGCAGGGTTTTTAGTTTGCTTTTTTTTGTGGAAGTACTAGCAAACTGTAAAGGTCAAAAAAAAAAGAAAAAAGGATGAAATTCCAGCTAAGTGTAAAGTCATTTCATTTCTATGTGAATTTCAGTTTTGTGTTAGAGCCAAATCAAATCTTCATAAATCGCAAACCATTTGACAGTTGTTTTGGATATTTTAAAAAGCATAACCATGATGCAAATAGATTCCCCCATATCATCAATCGTGTGACAATGAAGCATCTGAAATTGATATTGAGGTGTTGTAAGGATTACGGGAGTGTGTTTTGATGTTGGGGAAATAAATAAAGACCAACTGTATAACTAGTGTGATTTCCTTTAAATATAAATAATGCCATGTTTATATCACGTCAGTAAATAATGGCTTACATTAAATGATCATCACATGAACCGACCTTAACAACCTAGATAGCATATGGAGAACTACATCACTATTGTTTGCACTGTTGTAATTCAGACATTCCCTGGTATTCATTCGTGGGGATACGACTACAATCATATACTCATAATCATAAATGTGGTCTTTGTTTAGTAAGGTGTATGAAATTTTCATTTTTGTTTCAAAAGTGCTTCCTTTAAGTCTAAGGGCTTTACATTTAGGCATTTGGCAGACGCTCTCATCCAGAGCGACTTACATTTTTATCTCATTACAGATCTGAGCAGTTGAGGGTTAAGGGCCTTGCTCAAGGGCCCAACAGTGACAACTTGGTGGTTGTGGGGATTGAACCTGGTGGTTGTGGGGTTTGAATCTGGGATCTTCCTAACCGTAGTCCAATGCCTTAACCACTGAGCTACCCCCTGGCCCTTACATAGTTCTTCCTGTCTATAAAAAGTAATGTAATGAATTGTAGCATGCTGAAACCGTTAGCACCATATAACTACATTGAAAGATGGCGGAGATAAGCTCAAGACGAAATAGTACAATGCTATTTAATGTATGTATGATGTTTAAAGTCAAATCGGGACTTTTGATCATGCAGAATAACAGATCAATTATGAGAGTAAAAACTATGTTTGTTTCTCTAGACTAATGCACTTATCCGAGTGTTTCATTAGGGAGAAAGCTCTCAGCACATTGGAACCATGATCAGACTTTCTGCTTCATGTTTCAAATGCTGGCCTCCCAGGAACTCCTTTAATGAGCCTTTCTTTTATGGGAAAAAAAATGGCCTAGTTTAATAACCAAAGGTTTTCTGTTTTTACAGAACAATGCACAACCTCACAATGCCCACCACACCCTTTCTAGGACATTACAGTTAGTCCTGTCCTCGCTCTAAGCCATTTTCACATGTTTGGGCCAATAAAGAATTACCTGTAAGTCCAGCATTTTAAACATGAAGCAAGAAGTCATCGTTCCAGTCTGAACAGAAAAACTTTCTACCTTGATATCATATCATGGCTCCTGCTATCCCGAATTGACTTGAACACACCTTGTAGTTTACAAGAAGCTATACAGCGAAACCTTGGATTGCGAGTAATGCGGTTTGCGAGTGCTCAGCAAGACGAGCAAAGATTTTTAATAAATTGTAACTTGAAAAACGAGCAAGTCTTGGTTTACAAGTACAGAGTATCATGTATCACGCATGCGCTTCTTGTTTTAATGCAGAGCGTCACGTGATCACAGCTGAGCCAACGGTAATTATTTGCGCGTGCATAATTTGCCGTGCTGGTTCTCACACATACTCTCTCTCTCTCGCCTTTAGTACGTGTTTGTGAATCGGCACAGTGTCAAATTACGTGCGCGCGCACACATAACGACAGGCCCAAACACAGCGCCTGCGCAGATAAACGAAAACACTTATCTGTTGGGATTTATATTTTCTTTTGTTTTGGGTCTGTTGTGTGTGCATGCGCGTAATTTGACATCGTGCAGGTTTACACACACACTCCCTCTTTCGCCTTTAGTGTGAGTAGGAGTGTGTGTGTGTTTGTGAACCGGCACGGTGTCAAATTACGAGCGTGCACACACATGACGGACCCAAACAAACACACAAACAGAAACACTTATCTGTCTGTATTTTTTTTTTTTTTCAGGTAAAGTGCAGGTTAATTTGTTTAATTTTTACTTTATATTTTGTATTAATTATTTTTATGTACTTATTTTTTGGACCTGTGGAATAAATTATTTGAGTTTCCATTAATTCTTATGGAAAAATTAAATTTAGTTTATGCGTGTTATGCTCGTAATCCAAGGTTCCACTGTAATTTATTTCATAAAATTTATTCATTAAAAAAAAAAAAAATTACAACTTATTTTAAAGTTTGTGGTTAGTCAAATAGTTGATATTTTTTAATATTTCAGGTTCATGCTGATAGGGGACCTACAAAATTGGAAAGAGCCTTTTTTTTTTCAGGTTTAGAATAACAACGCTGCATGAAGTCTGTACAAGTCTCCCCAATCATCACATGGCTTTTCTAACAAATTTCCCTTTTTTGTCCTAACAGTATGTCTTCTTTTGCTTGCAAAAATTTGACATATTGGCAGATGTTTTAGGAATTTCTTCTCAGCTATCCGTGAATCCTTAACTGCTTTTATTAAAAGACTCCCATCTTGAGCAGGCTCTGTGACTACACATGGATGTTCCTCCCTAATAAGAAACAGCTGCGAAGCCAACTGTCTAAATACTGGGATGATTGCATGAAACACACTTGAAATACGTTCCTGTTTACGTTACCAATTTAACCTCCAGCCCACCCTTACAAGCTGTGTCCAGGCTTCTGGGTAAGGAAAAGTTCCTAGTAAAAGAAGATCTCATCGGTGACCGGTTCCAGTTCCAAAACAAAAGGAGTGACCATTTTCCACATATTCAAACACTGCTGCAGAAGTTTGAAATCTTCCATCGAGAAAACCCTAGCAGTTAGCGGTACAACAACAAGACAGTAAAAAGAGGCATTTCAGGTGGACAGCAACAGGTTCACAAAACAGAAATAGTTAATTGTCGGCTACTTATTAATTAGAAGCGCCTCCGTTTTCACTAAATGAGCCATAGTTCCATTTACTTGGTCTCTGTTGGCTCAGAATACTGACGTCTATAATGTCACAGGTCAGAAGTTCAACATGATACAGTAAAAAAAATACAAAATAGGAAGTAGAAGTATCTTAAGCAAAACTTTACAAAACTGTTCCTTTCCCTTCAGTGAACTAGCTTTTCTCAGGTGAAATACATGCAGGCTTTTTGTCTTCCTCTAAATGTTGTAGATAAATGCTACAACTAAAACATAGATGATGGCATTCTGCCATTGGTCATGTAATTCCTAAGCTTACCCTTGTGAAAGCAATCATTTGCCATAAATGCCCAGAATTACACAGGTATCCTTATATCAAACTGCAGAAATAAAATACACCCAGAGTTCAGTTTACTCATCATAATACACTTTGAAAAGCAAAACTATAAAATTACCCGATCAAAATAACTTACCAACTAAGCTTTTGCAAATGAACGCTAACATAGAAAATACCACAAGTTATCCATCCAGCATGCTGTACATGAATAGCATGAACCAGCATAAACAGGTGTTAAATATGAACATGAAAGTGGTGATGTACCTGATTGTCCCTGTAGGGGAGGGAAGAGGACTCATCAGGTGGGCAATGTTATCTGGAATGTTGATGGTCAGGGGTGAGATCTGAGGCTGGACGGCTTTCACAGGCGACTCCGGGGTGCTCCTCTTATCCTTCTTGTTGCTGGACAGGGCGGTGAATGTGATCTTGATGTTTGTGCTGGGGAAGCGAAACGTGCACCTTTAAAAGAAAGAGGGCGACATTCATAAGTTGGTTAGACACGATCTCTTAAGAGACTTGCTCTTAACTGTATTTTGCAACAACAAATAATCCTAATGCTTAAAAAAAAAAAGAAAAGAAAAAAAAAAAAAAGTTGTATGCATAGCTTTTTGCATTATCGAGACTTCAGGTACCAGAGAAGTAAACAAGGCAAACAGGCAGTAACAGATCCCACAAGCATCTGTAGTTTATATATGGCTGCCAGCATGACGAGCTTACATAAGGCTTATTCCTTTTTTATTAACACACAGATATATTTGAAGCACTGCTAAAGCTTCAAAGACCTAGTTGAGACTGGCTTGAACTTGATGACATGTCTGCCTTGCGCCACTCATAACAAAAATAACATGCAACCAAAGAAGTGTAAAATGTAGACGAGATGACATTCGTTATAATTATATCGTTGTGGTTTGCACAAACTTGCACCTTGGCGTTACTCGGCTATCAAATATTCATTCAAATAAATTATGGGATCCTTCAGCTGTGAAAATCCTCTGCTGGTGTCTGCCCCAAAAAAAATTTATATCATGAACAACTTTGAAAGTCCGAAATTCAGATGCCATTTTAACAGATTTGTGAAAGCCTGTAATAATTCAAAATCAAAACTAAAATCTTATTCTTAGGAGTTACAATATTAAATAACCAATGTATGTTTTTGCACTGAGCAATGCTTTGATAGTATGGATACACAAGGCTGGTGTTTACACCGGAGGCAAAAGCCATCAGTAACCAAGTGAGCTCATTGTGCACAAGTTTGAATATTGTAGTTTTCACTTTTTTGTTTCAAAAACATTTCTGTCCCAGTCTGCGAGCTTCACGTAGCTTCTGTTGTCAATAACAAGTGATGTGGTGAATTGTACCATGTTGAAACAGTGATCACAATACAACCACATTGACAGATATGAGTGGTAAACGCAAAACGAAAAATTCTGCTGCTCTTCAAAGTACTGTACATGGGACATTAAAGTCAAACAGGGATTTTGACTGTGCAGAATAACAGGACAATTATGAGAGTAAAAACTACCTTTATTTCTCTACACAAACGCACCTTCTAGTGTTTAACTAGTGCGAACAATGATCCACCTGCCGGCTTTATGTCTGAAATGTTGGCCTCCCAGGAACTCCCTTAATGAGCCTTGCTTTACAATGAATCCTAAAGTGGTTGATAATCAAGACCAATTCTTTATTTGACTGTTTATATTATGTTTTTGATTTATTTATTTGACCTATATGTGAGACACATGCCACAGATCACACTCCTAAACTGAGTTGTATGTGAGACAAAAACAAAAGGAGTTATGTAATGCGCTGAAGCTTATTGTAAAAAGCACGTTATTTGGCCATTTCTTTGGGTTATATCTTTAATTTGTTTGTTTTAGTTTTCCTTCGGTTTTGCAACCAGGCTTTCCTACAAGCACTTGTAAAACGTGCACTAATTTTAATCATGCTTTTTCAGCAACATCACGGGCAAACATTTATCCCTGTTACCTCACCGTTACAAAACTGAGACCTTTCCCATCTTTCCTAGTGTGAAGTTATTTCAATTATGAAATCTGATTTGACTGTTCAGACTGAGGTTGCATTGCAGAAACAAAAATCAGATCGGTACCAGATTTAGGAGCACATTAGAAAGCAGGCCAAATCAGAATTTAAAATATCATACTGCTGTTTATTCAGTCATGGGGGAAAAACTGATCCAAGTCACAAATAATAAAAAATTTGGAAAATGGACATTTTTAATTGTGGTGTGAACGCAGCCAGTCAATATATTGCATAAGGCATACAGGTACAATTCAGAGATTAGTCGTGACCCCATGGCATGACAATTACACTAAAAAAAAAGAGATGTTTTATTAATAAATCCACGTGCACTGCGTTAGTTCATATAAAACCACAATAAAGGAAACATGTATTGATGAGGAGCTGAAAGGGTTAAAGGACAGGATGTCGCTCTGATGCTAGTCAGTTTTAGCCATTCTAGCCTTAACTAGCTGATTATTTGCACCACGCACAAAGCGAAAATATCTCCCTTGAAATGTACTCGTATATTGTGCTGATGTTATGTGTGATGTGGATATTTAACTCAAAAGAAAGCTAATAAACAGAGTGTAAGGTTAGCCGACATGCTAAAGCAACGCTGGTGCGGCTTAGCAGGAAACATGAGATATGTGTTGGTCCAAACAGACACGTGCTGCCGCGCAAAACAAAACACAAAAACCCCGCGGGGCAACCGTGATTAAGACGTCTAGTCGTGCATCGGTATCGAATGCGATTTAATAAGCACTGGTGATCTTACACTCGGGGAAGCTGGAGAGGAGGAGCCCCGCGCCTCTGAAATACCCCATCCACGAACACCCCGTTTTTGCCGAGGCACCGCAGATAGAAGTCTCCGCCGCCGGCGCCGTCCTCTCCCGCCGTGAAAATCTCGAGGTGCCGCCGCGAGATGAAGCTCGAGTGGCCCATGCTGACGTCCACCGAGCCCTGCGACGAGTTGCGGCCGATGGTCACCGAGCGCTTCTTCATCAGGTACTCGAATTCTCGGCCCTCGAGCCGGGCCACTGCCGACCCCGACGTCCCCGCCATCTTTTTTTTCCCTTTTTTTTCTTGGTAATAAGTCTTCTGTCGTTGGATTTTTAAAACGACGAGGCTTTTCACTGGGGGGGTGGTGGTCTTGATGACTTTTGTGGTGGTTGGATATAAATTTGGCTTTGGGGGGAATCAAATCGGAGGATGGATATGAAAACGGAGGAGCGTGCCAGTGCGGGGACAGCGGCTCCAACCCACCGCCGCAACAGAGAGAAAGAGGACAGGATAAAACCGAACCAAACAAACAATAGGGGCGGGGCTAAACATGCCCGACAGCGAGACTGACCAATCAAGGTTCTGATGATGTAGGCGACGCGGTTTCTCATTGGTTAGAGCCATAACAGCGGGAGCGAGTGAGTGAGTGTGTATGTGTAATGTGTTGGGTTTGGTTGCACCACGAGCCTGACACGCATGTTAATGGTGTGCTGTAAGAGAAGGATTGGAGAGATTTAACTTCAGTATATTAAGAAACCGCTTATTTCTAGTAAATAAATCTGTGCTGAACATTTGTCACGATTGCTCAAATACAGATTTTAATTTACATTTATTTTCCCTTCCAAAGTTATGAGGTGCAGTTTTCTGTGCATAAATCAATTTTACTGAGAATGTGAACTAAATGGCACTATTGTACAGTAGAAAAACACTACATTAGTCTCTTTTTATCGTTTTTAACACTTTTACCTGTGCTCACAATAAACAATTATATGATGTTAGATATAGGTATAGGGTAATGATTTAGTAATCAACTACACTCAGCAAATTCCACATTGTGTTGGTCTATCAACTAATTTATCATAAAAAGGGCATTTTGTCTGCATTGCTAGTAAGTAACATTTTCAGAAAGGGATGTGCATTAATGAAGCAAACAAAGAAAGCAATGCCACCTACACTATCCATGTTTTTATTAGATCTGTTATTATTATTTTATTAGATATCTATTATCTAAAAGTAACGTAAATGATTTAACACAACCGTATTTCATAATAAGTGGCTAACATAATAATAATATTTCAATAGACACCTGCATTGACAGTAATGTCCTTGGTAGTAGCTATTGTTAGTAAACATGTGACAACTGCTGGGCGTGACTACAGACCCTAATTACCCAATCAACACAAGCAGAGATCAAACAAATGATCATACAGTACTTGTTTTTACAATCGTGTTTAATTTGTTACAAGATACATTTGTGTTCTATGTATCCCTGTGTAACTCAGTCATAGCATACATTACAGCATGTTAAATGCTGCATTATGTGTGATCACTTGTACATATACAATCATGACAAAAGCATGAAATAAGCTAATTAACAAACTTAGAAAAGTAAAATATGAGCAAACAATTTAATGAATACAGTTCAAGCATACAGATGTTACGGTTGGGTACTTTAGTAGTATTTTTGCTGTCACAATAGTGGGGGGGGGGTTGATTTTATTTAACTAAAATAAATACGTTCAATATTTTTAAAGGCATACCAATCATTTGTCAAATTTCAAGTCAACCCTTTTATATTAATACCATATATTAGCAGCCCAAATTTGAACAATTATTATTTTAAAGATCAAAATCAAATTTTAATTAAACAGGAAGCTTCTCTCTGGCTTATGACTAATTATGAAAAGAACACGTGTAATACATTTATAGAACGCACATGGCTATGCACACACTATTAAAAGGTTTTAAGCAAATACTAATTTGTTCTGATAGATTAACTCTTAACACCTGTGATAAAATTCATGAAAAGTGCACATATACGTACTGTAAGTAACAACAAATGAAAAAAAAAAAAAAAACATATCTACACTGTAACTGTTGTTCTGTTGTACTATGCTAAATCGTTGCAGTTACATATGCCTGGCATTTTGTGTTTATACATCAGGTAAAACAAAACCTAAGGCTACCAGTATTATGCACATACATATTGTGACTGATGAGTAAGCATACACTCATCCTTCCTCTTCAGTAATGACAGAGGCACTGTCTAAAGTAGGTTAGTTAGTGGACAAATATTCTTCTAGCCAACTCTATACTTATAAAACAGCAGTTCTCGTGGAAGACCTTTTTAAAAAGTAACTGTTGTCATTCAAAAATAGTTTCCCTCTTCTTACGCCACCAATTGGCCGCAGTCAGTTTATTCATCCATCTCTCCAATGGTCAGAGTTTCTTTAAAAACTGGCTAGTGAGATTACAAATCTCTACATCCTCCTGCAACAGGGAGTCACTTTAGTCAGGAATGCCATAAACAGTTATTCCTCTGACATTCTTCAAATTTGGACATGTCAGGAAATGAAAAAAAAATCTATTGAATCCAAGAGTGCTTAGATCTTCTCATCGGTCATTTCCAAGAACTGAGCATATACATCCCTGGAACACTCCCCTTTTTGGTTGAACAGGAACTTGTAATAGCTGCCATCAGCACAAATGGCTGAATAAGGGAAGACAGAAAAAAAGTAAAAGTTAATATGTTTTCAGTAAATTAGCAAACTCTTTGCGATGGAAATGATTTACCACAAATTCTTAATTCACTGTTTGTAAACTAGACTCTTCAATGAGCCTGTATTTTTTTCCCCCAGGCCAGGAAGGAGATTTTCATATTATTATGCCATACCTGATTAGTTCATTTTTAACTAAAGGCTGCTAAATTAACACACATCTTCTCTTTACCTATGACTGCATTGGGTTCAGTTCCAAAGGCACAGACACAGGGTGAGCCAGATGGGACCTGGAACTTTGAGAAACTCCACTTGGAGCTGAAATACTTAGGCAGAAAACTGGCAGAAGCCAAGCTGTGGAAAAAAAAAAAAAAAAAAAAAAGCAACACAGCTATAGGTAAGGAGCAAAAAATCTACAACCAGACAGACGTAACAACTTGTTACATGTGCCTAACAAAATATGCAGCAAATGCCTTCAAATTTTGAAACAAACCTTGATTGCTTGTTCCTTTTGGGATCCTCTGCAGCAAATATATGGACAGTCCCATGGTCACTTGACACACAGATGAGAGATGCATCCTGGTTAAAGTTAATGCTACAAGAAAACACATTAAAGGCATTAAATTTTTACTTACTATGGACCCCTGGCCATGGTTTGGAGTAATGTTTAACAGCATACAATAACTGCCGACTCACCAATATATGTTTGCCGTCTGCGACCCTCGTCTTAACTCCTGAATTAAATGACCTGCAGATGTATCAAATATTCTGATCAGAGTCCCCTGAAGAAATGAAAACCAAGTTAGAACATAAACATCTAAACTCCAGCAAACATCTTAAACTCTTAATTTAAATTTAATTGTAGTTTTGTGATAAAAAAAAACTTGATAATAGAAAAGAACATCACAAGTTTAAATTCTCCATGCTGGTTCCAGTACTCCTACTTGCGATTCTCACTTTTTCTGAAGCTGTAGCTATCCGTGTGCCCTGGAGGTTGAGGGCAATACAACACAGAGCTCCCTCATGGGCAGGAATGTCCACCGGGGGCCTCTCTGTGTTGGCCAGGTCTACTATCTGCACATGTCCAGAGTGGGTGCCAGGGAATGCTAGCAAAGAATTGTTGCTGTTTGGACAAAGAACACACAAACCTGCAAAGATAATTTTAAAAAATGCATCTTAAAATGTTATAGAAAAAAATTAATTAGACCTGTAACCTCACCAACATACGAGATAAGAATGAGCCTTATTATAGGTAACAAATGGACATAAACCAAGACATTCATAAAACATTGTTCACATAAAACTGCAATATTTTCAAAAATCCCGGTTGAGACTATATTCATATCCTTAAAAAGCTTGCCAGTTTGTTTAAATCTGCACCAAAGAAAACTCGCTAAAATTACCCTTGATTGTTCAGCTCTATATGATTTTATGATTCTATATGACGCTGATTTCATACGTGACTTAATCTATCAAGATTAATTTGGGGTCACCCATAGCAGACACTTGGTCTGCACACAGGTCCTACGCCGGATGCCCTTTCTGACGCTACCCTCCCATTTTCCCCAGGCTTGGGACCAGCACTGCACTGTCTGGAAATCGAACCTGGGCCTTTCGCATGGCCCAATCAATCTCAAACAACAGAAACGCTGTCATATTTAAATAGAAATAGTCTGTAAGACCTGTGTATTTTATGGAGCTTTGTTTTGTGGGCATGATTGTATATCGCCTGTGCCGTAAACATGAATTATAAGTCACAGGTGATTGACATTTATCAGCATACACATGAGTACTAAAAAAACAAAACAAAAAAAAAAAAACAGAATGAACCAGAGCCATACCTTTAGGGTTGTAGCATGTTTCAAAGACATGCAGCTGATGAGGGTTGTGTGTGAAAGTAAAGACTTTGATCATTGAATCCAGGACCACTACAATTCTGGAAAAGAAGATGATTCTGGTTTTGATATCTAAAATAATAACAGCAGTGACATCTAAATATACAATAATGGACAAGGTTACAGTTGTTTCAGCTGAAAATTTAACACAGAATTTGCCTCAGTGTCACTGTCCAAATTGCTGTACTAAGAGTTTGCACTCATTCTTATGCCTTAATTATCTCATTCTTCTTATTAATTTGATATAATAAGAAGCACTTGACAACAGCAAAAATAAATACAAACATCAATTCAGTTTAATTCTGATCACAATGTTTGGCTTCATTAATTAAAAATAATGCAATTTTGGATGAGCTTATCTGATAAGGTCAATGTTAGACACTGGTTAAATAAAAAAATTACTTGCTTCTGATTTATCTATCAAAATCGCATGGTTGATAAAAATTAATTCTTATTTGTTTAACGTTTTTACACATTTAAAGGAGTCTTGTGCAATGTCACGTGATGATGAATTTAATGCTTTAAGGAAATGTAGCCAGGATTATGTTTCCTTTCCACAAGAGTCATGTAAATAGCTACGGTCACTAAATTGTGTGAGGTAGGTAGACTTTTTCCTGACCCGCGGTCATTATTTTGCAATAAGTTGAAAAAAGGGCTTTAATTATATTGAAAAAATAAACATTTATTTAAAGTTAATCAATTTATTAATAAAAAAAGTAAATGGCACCTTTAAACAAGAGCTTGAACTTAACATGTAAAAGTAAAGGGAATACCTGTCTCTTCGTAGTTTAACAGCTTTGACTTCTGTGGAAAACTCAATCTCAATCACAGTCTTTTTCTTAAGGTCATCCCAGATCATAACTAGAAAAAAAAAAAAGATAAAACATACATACAAAAATATTTATTGGGGAAGGACTGCATGATTTAAAACAAAAGCTTTTTTTTTTAATAAATCAAAGTCAAATTCCTGTTCAATTCTTCTCTTATCTCTATGATCAAATTCACATTTGACTGTAGGATATGTAAATTTGAGATTTAATCAGCACTTTTTTTTTTTACATCTGAAGCTGAATGCACCGTTGCAAGTCTTTATGTACATTATATGTAGTGAAGTGATATGAAATATGAGAGGTCCTGTGTAGATGCACTGGGTTAAAGACATGGATAAGGATGTGGTTGCCTCTGGTATGCAAACGCACAGCTGAGATATTTAAAAACTCTTGAATATCACTGTAGATCATTTCATTGATGTCTCTAAACAACATTAATTAAAAATGCCCAGTGTGTTTGCCTTCAGCCAAAAAAAAAAATCCTTACTGCACTATTACTATTAACTTCTACAAACAAATATCCTTAAATTCATTAATAAAATTTCAATAATTATTTTGAACATCAAATTAATTGTAATGTTTTATATTGTGTAAAAGAACATACCTTTATTAGGTGGGTATTTGGGTTTCTTGCCTCCTCCGACAAGTGCAAGGTAGTTGCATCGAAATAGCATCTCAACATGCCCGACTCCACCCTCAAGAAATTCTGTAAGCCAAATACAACTTAAATTAAAATCACAGGACAACATTTTGAGCAGTAGTGATCTATCAAATGACAGTAATCAACTCCATGCTATAATGGTTCACAAATGGACAGTAGCACCATTGGGATGTTGCATCTCGCCGAGTCCCACGTGATATACAGCATAATTACATTAGCTATCTGTCAAAGCATGGGTAAAAGGTCTGTACAAAGCATCTGCCCGACAAAAAACACATTTAAAACCAGTCACATAAGCAATTTCGGAAAGAAAACATCTGATGATGTTATGTCATCTTTAAAAACTATTTGGCTCCTTAATAATTGCTTTTTAGTTGTTCCAGATCGCATCTAACCCATCTGTGATCTTTTATTTATGGCTACAAAGCTAACTAGCTCCTAACTCAAAGCTAAAATGCCAAATCGCTCTCGAACATCTGGCTTGATGTATGGATTGTACACTCTAGCACAATAGATTTCCATTTAACTCTATTTGAGGTTTAACCCTGGAATCCGGAAATTAAAGAAGCTGATATTCTAAATTGGAATAAGTGGAAATATAAAAAGAGACTTAGAAAATTGAAAAGACTGTCCACCACCTCCATGTTTTGTTCTCCTTACCTAATTTAAAACTACTTTTCACCCCTATTAATTACACTGATTGTCAGTCACTAGCTCTGCCAGTCATGCTTAGTTATTTCCAACAGTTGTGGAAGGAAATGTGTTGGTGGACCAAAATAACTAGATAAATAAAGGAAAGTCATAATCTGTTGATTGTAAATGATGTTTGCAGACACACATATACTGTATATCTCGTGTGATACTCTCTCATGTGGTATTGCTTATTTATTACTTAATAAATATTGTAAAAACAATTTATATTTCCATAAAATAGACAGACAAAAATTTCATCGTTGTCTGTTCGAATGTCTGAGGGGGAAAAAAACAAACATATTTTTCAAAAATTCTATAGGCTAATAATCTCAACAGTGTGTGGATATTTCTGTCTGCAGCCCACATCAGAAATGTTTGTCTTTAAAATTGAACAGTGTTATTGTTATAACAGACACAGCATAGAAATAAAACCGTATATGATTAACAAACTTTATGCTGTCCTTTACAGTGGTATTGCATGTTTGTTAAAATGTACCATTCACATTTCACATTCACTAAGGCTGTGAAAACCTGCCCATCATACACACACACGGAATGTGCCCATTCCAACACCATGGCAATTAAGACAGTTTTGCCATTATATCCGCTGTTATAACAACCTCTGTTTTTCTGGGAAGGCTTTCCTCCACATTTTAGACCACAGCTGTGGGGATTTTTGCCCATTCACTCCTACAAGAGCATGTGAGGTACTGAAATCAGACAAGACATGAAGAACCCTGAGAACCCTACCGTATGTTAGGTTGTGGTCAGGACTCTGTGCAGGACATTCAAGTTCTTTTACACCAAACTTGGAAAAATATATAAAGTATTATCATGCTATAACTAGTTTACCCTTTTAGTTTTAAGGAAATTGCAGTACTACAGCATACAAAGGCACTGCAGACAAATGTGCACTTCCAACTTTGTGACAGTGGTTTGGGGAAGACCCACATATGGGTGTGATGGACAGGTGTCCATATACTTTAGGCCATATAGTGAATATTTACTAAACCAGAGCAAAAAGGGACAGAAATTAAGACTTCGCACAACAGGCTTTAAGCTTAGGAAAATTTTAAGTAACAGTTTACAGTAAACCTGCTAAATGTAAACTTAGTAAACCCAAGTTCCTTGCACTTGTATTTTTAAAACACTGGAGTGTTACAAACAAGACCAGTCCTCTCAAACATGGTGGGCGGATTATTTACAAATCTTACAACTACAGCATGGTTAAGATACTTAAAAGAGAGAGAGAGGTGTGTGTGTGTGTGTGTGTGTGTTATGAGCTTACACTGGAAAATCATGTGCTGGACAGTAGACTGCGTTTTGTAACTTCCTTATACACACTACCAGTCAAAAGTTTGGACACACCTTCTAATTCCATGGTCTTCCCTGTTTTTTTTTGTTATTTATGCACTGTAAAACAATGCTGAAGGCATCCAATATATGCGATAATCTCCAATGGACTGTTAATATTGAGATGTGTCTGCTACTTATGATCTGTATAGTCTTCATAACGGCTATAATCTGAGGTGCTGTTTGTTAATTGGTAATTTTTGAGCCTGGTAACTATAAATAAACTTCTCCTCTGCAGCAGAGGTAAGTTTTGTTTTTGCTTTCCTGAGATGGTCCTCATGACAGCCAGATTCATCATGGTACTTCCTTAATGGGGTTTGTAAATGCATCTGACAATATATTCTTGCAAGACGTTTTTGAGAACAGCTGACTTTTATGTCTTAAAACAACAACTGACTGGCATTAGGTACCCAAGTACCTAATGTCATGGTGTGTTATTTAAAAGTTTTTGAAAATCCAGTATTTTTCTAGAATGTAAAAAATAAATTCAAACTTTTGACTAGTACTGTGGCTTTCCACATATTTTTAAATTATGCTGTTAATAGAGTGGTGTAAAATATGATCTGCAGCAGTAAAAGTGATGGTCATTTTAGTGATGTATCAGGTCACGTGTTAATCAGCAGCAGTCACCTTGCTTTTCTTTTTCTTTAAGAGGATCTGTGTTGTACACCCTGAAGCCATTTTCCATCCCGCATGCAAAGCATCCTATAAAAACAGAGAGGAAAAATATTAATAAATGTGTACAGAACTATATATTTAATTCTAATGAAAAAAAAAAAAAAACTCCTGCTGTGGAGAAATGACTGTTGTTATTGATGTTATATGTTTTCCAGGTTGACAAATATTCGGATGTCAGATTATCATAATAGCTTTAGCCTGCTCCTAATTTTGCTCACGTCATGTTGTTGGTAAAATTAATTCTTAATAAAATAAACATATTAGTAATATAAACAAGCCAAATGTAGCCAGTTAGCTACCTAGCTACAAAACAAATCAGGAACTAATCGAGGTGCTATTGAAAATGCGGAAAAGACAACTTTAACAACCATTATTGTTTATTTTCCTATTTTTTCTTTCCTATTTCATTATATAAAACAGCAAATGGCTGGTATATATAATCCGAACTATACACCCATCTTCACTAAACCGACCACAAACTATTAGCCAGCTTGCTAACGGAGCAACTGCTAGCTGTCGCCTTCGCAACATAGCCATGTTGACGTTAGCTAGCCTAGCCTAGACAAGCTTAGCTAACTCATCAGGAACCACACAAAAAAATCCTACCATGATCTTGGTTGAATCCAGCATACAGAAGTCCATTTCCGTGAGGATTGGATGGCAGTAAATTCATGGTGCGCGTACGTTGTTGAGCCCGAAACTGTCAAAATCGGATACTTAAGTTGTTTAACCCAAAAGACAGCATTCCTCAAGGCTCTGGAGGATCATCGAGCGCTCCTATCCACTGCTCCCTCCTTCCTCGGCAGGAAGCTTAAAACATGGGCAAACAACCACAGGGAAAATAATCAACGAGAGCTACGGATTATAGACATTTTGTTTAAAAATAACCTAACGTTTCGTTTAAACCGCCTTATTTTAAAGTTTTTGTTTTTAAATACAAAAATTAAATGCGTTTTTATAGAATAATTGTGTCGAAATGAATAATATATATATATATATATATATATATATATATAATCATTTAAATATATATATATATATATATATATATATATAATCATTTAAATATATATATATTTAATTTACGATGGTTATAAGTTATAAAACACGGTCTTTACCTATAGCACCTATCATGTGCAAATATTAGCGTTGGTGTTCTACGTATCCTGGTTTAAGTAACGTTGTCGGTAAAATATAAAATAAAGCTGAAGAAAAGAAAATGAGTCATTTATAGAGATTCAAAGTGATGTGTCTACCTAAAGCCCCAGTGGCCTAATGGATAAGGCACTGGCCTCCTAAGCCAGGGATTGTGGGTTCGAGTCCCATCTGGGGTGTGGTTAAATTTTCAAAAATTATTCACTTTATTTATTTTATTTGTTATGAACATTAAATGTGTGACTGTAGAGAATTCACAAACTGTGACCACTGAAAAGCCTAATAACCTAAAATGTTTTTGTATTGTTATCATAGTAACATTATGGCACATCACATCTTGTAGTAATCTTACATCATGCTTCACTGTCCCTCTCTGCCCTCTGGACCTGTCTGACTTGTCCTGGTGCCCCGCTTCTGGGTGGAGATAACAACTCCAATAACAACTCGGTCTCCTTATTAACTTGAACTCCTGTTGTATTAAATTTTCAACTGTCTAACACAGTAGGACTGCAGATCAATCCTTGTTATCTGTTATCACCCAAATGAGGATAGGTTCCCTGTTGAGTCTGGTTTCTCTCCAGTTTTCTACCTATTGCTATCTCAGGGAGTTTTTCCTTGCCACTGTAACCCTCGCCTTTCTCATCATGGATAATTTTGATTCATACAAATTTTTCACATTTCATACAAATTTCCATAATTTCCTTTTAAAAGCGCTATAATAAATAAAATTGAATTAAATTAAATTGAATTTATTTTACTGTTGCCTCATTATTGTACAGCCCTCAAGCCCATCAGCAAACGACCTGCATTTAAAAAAAATGACTTATCTTTCTTCCTTTATTTGTATGTCTCACTTTGTATTTTATAAATTCAGTAGGGAAAATAATCATTTGATCCACTGCAGATTTTGTAAGTTGGGCAAACTTACAAAATCTGCAGGGGATCAAAAAATTATTTTTAAATATATAAAAAAAAAATACGAAAACATAAAAAGGTCTATAACCTTAACATAGGTTTATTGTAAAGGATAGAGACAAAATATCAACCAAAAATCCATGCATTGCATTTCATTGAGTAAAATAAGCATTTAATCCTGACCAACCATCAATAATTCTGGTTCCCACATCCTGGCTATGTGCTCATGTGGTACACAGATTCATTTTAAAAGGTGCTCCAACAGAGTTGTCCCTAAGCCACTTCTTGTTGGAAGGTGAGCCTTCTGTTCATTCTGAGGTCCTAAGGGCTATGGACAAGGTTTTCATAGAGGATATTTTTGTACTTTGCTCAATTCAACTTTTCGTCAATCCTGACCAGTGTCCCAGTCCTTGCTGCTGAAAATCAACCCCACAGGATGATGCTGCCACCACCATGCTTCACTGTAGGTTTTCATGTGTTTGGCACTGAGGAGTGGCTTCCGTCTAGTCACTCTGCCATGGAGCTCAGATCGGCGAAGGGCTGCAGTAATTGTTGTCCTGGAACTTTGTCCCATCTCCACACAGGATCTTTGGAGCTCAGTCAGAGTGACTACTGGGTTCACTTCTCTTATTTAGGCACCTATCCCCTGATTGGGTAGTTTGACCAGGTGACTAGTTCTTGAAAAACTCCTGGTTCTGCCAAACCTCTTTCATTTAAGATTATACAGGCCACTGTGATCAGATCTGTGCCTTGCAATCTCTGAGCTTTATACAGTTCCTTTGACCAGTATGCATTGTCAGCTGTAAGGCCTTCTATATATAGTGTTTGCCTTTCCAAATCACACAGCAGATTGTTTAAAATTCCAGTAGAAGCAATCACTACACACCAGTCCTACTTGCAAATGAACATACAACAGACATTGCTTTCAATCCTCCAAATGTATGTAAGACACAGAAGGAAGTACACTGCCTGGCCAAAAAAAAGTCACATTGCACCTCAATTCTTACCTTGATGCACACATCGCTCTGGAAAGTGGTTTTCTTATGGCCTATGCCTAAGTATAAACTTAAAAGCAGGCCTGTAGACAGGGGGGTTCGGGTGGTTCGAACAACCCACCCCCCACTGCCAAAGGTCCAAAATTATTTTTATTATATATATTTTTTTTAAACAGATTAAAATTGTTGGGCATTATTTAAAATAACACTTTATTACAAAACAATTTACAAAAAAAAAAAAAACGCGACATGTGACAAGTCTGCGCAGCAACTGACGTTTTTTAAATTTGTGAGGCGGCATCCAGTGGTGTATAATATGGGTCGAAAAAAGCAGGAGAAATGGAAGAGAAAGCAGGCAGCAGCATCATTATCGCAGAATATTGAACATATGTTCAAAAAGACTGCCAAACAGAGTAAGTCTGTTACTACCTTAAGATCAAATTGCTAACGCTAGTTAAGTGGTAGCTAATCGTCGACCCCACATCACACACAGAATAGTTCTCTTGTGCCTTTTCTTGAGCAATCTGAATGGCTATGACAAGTCTGTAACATCTTAAATAAACATTAACAGACAGTAGCCTATCTGATGGATCTTTGAATTTATTATGTTAAAAATGTTAATCCATCAAAAAAGAAAAGAAAGAATGACGAGTTCAATGCGTAAACAAACCTGCTTGACCATGCATAGTATTGGGATTTATTAACATTTTATTTTGAATTAATAAATTATTATATTAAATTAGTAAATGTATTAAATTATTCTATTAACCATAGGCGATGCTGTCTAGTGTCTATACGCGGTGTAGACAGCATTCGAATGAAGTTTATTATGAATAATTGTTACATAAAACATAAAATAAAATAAGCCCACAAAAATATCTTATATGTAAATATAAATGTCTTATAAATACATTAACTGATTGTCTTTCCCCCGTAATATTTGTAGTTTATTATTATTAGATAATTATTGGTAATATTTTTCAAAAGCATGCACATTATGATACCAGCAGACAAGCTAATCCAGCACATGTCACTAAAATGCAGTATTTAAACCTCCTAATGAAATACAAAATAAGTAAATACTTAAATACAAAATACTGAGAAAAAAGGTCCACTTTTCAACCCAGGCTACAGGCTGGCTCTGATGCGCTTGCCAAGCAAGAAACCAACACACCTGCCCATATGACAGTGTTTGAATGTTCTTTCTAATTTATTCACAGAAGAAAAGGATTTTAAATCCTAAGTTATTTCCTGAGTGATTAAGCACAAGAGTGTCATATCCATCTGTTACTTCTTAACTTGCATGTTATGTGGAATGTTATGTGGAAATCCTGGAAACACATAAGAAGCAACAGGGCAACTTCCAAATTAAAAAAGGTAGCTAAAACATGCAGTTTCTGAAATGTCCACTGGAAGCTCACTCCAAAAGTGAGTCAATTCCCACAGTCCTCCATATGCTAAAAGGTCCAACTTACTAAGAGAAATATGTTTACAGCATAGGTACAAAAACAAAACAAAAAATTGCTTGTGTAGGAGCTGACACAGGACAACATGTAGGGTACGAGTTCGTTCAAATACAAAGTAATGTTAGCATGTAAATGCTAATCCACCTTAGTATTTTAGCTATGTTAAAGCTAAACTACGTAGGTGGGTTGTGGTAACTGGAAAGTATGGCATCCAGGATAAAGACATTTCTGTTGATGAATAAATCAAGTAGTAAATTAAATCCCATATGTTTAATTTGATTGTGACACACTGATCGTATGTATAATGAAGTGTATGTATAATGGCGAAAATCTTTAATTTTTTCATGTGGTTCCATGGTGTAATGGTTAGCACTCTGGACTCTGAATCCAGCGATCCGAGTTCAAATCTCGGTGGAACCTGTCTTTTCCTTATCACAAAGAAATATTGTATATTGTCTTTATTAAAATAGCTCATCATTCAGTTAAGTTGTTGTAGCTTGATTTATAAAAGCATATTTCTATTAAATAGTTATTTAGTTAATTATTAGTGAAATAGGCAATTATGTACCATTTATGGCACTCCATTACGTTATCATCGTATTACTTTTTGCACTGAACCTCATACACACGTGTTCAGTAAAAATACTGTATACAACTTGAAGTCATACGAATGTATTAAACCTAACTCTAGGCAGGCCTATGACCACTGACGCGTTATTAATTGGTTCCATGGTGTAATGGTTAGCACTCTGGACTCTGAATCCAGCGATCCGAGTTCAAATCTCGGTGGGACCTACCGGAATTTAGTTTAAATCTGTAATCACATGGGGAAAAAGCTACCTTCCTTCAGTTATAGGTAGTTTTTCTTCCGCAGACTTATTCAAGGCAATACAACACGTTTATTAGACATATTACGAGTATTTTTTAATTTAGCAATACTGTATTCACACACACGTACACTACCCGGAAGTAGTATGGAGCCTCCTTGGGGTCAATATGGCGGCTCCCGTAACAGCATGTTTATGTTTCTGGCGTTCTGTACAGGTTGCAAACGGGGCGCAGCTCACATGTAAAGTATTCTCCAGAATAAACTGCGATACAGTATTAATTCGCCGTTTTGTGCTTGATCATAAATTCTCGACCAAGCACTCGGATGATTCACAGGTAGGTCTAGTAACACAACCGTGGCCAAATGTTTTTAGAATGACACAAATAATTGATGAATGGCTTCAAGTTGCTTTACTGTTGGCATGACAGGGCTTAATGTAGCGCTCACAGCTCAGTCAACTTTGTGAGAATTAACTTTCTTGGGGACCCGAAAGCTTTCTTCACAACAATTGAATCTCTCTTGAAGATTTGATAAATAGCTGATTTAGGTACGATCTTACTAGCAGCAATACCCTTTATTTTGAATCACTTTTTGTGCAGTGTGATGATGGCTGCATGTGTTTCCCTGCAAGGTAACCATGGTCAAGGAAAAAAAAAAAAAATTATTTCAATCAGCACCCTCCTTTTAAAGCTTCCAGTCAGTTATTCGAACTCAGTAAGCATAATGAGTGATCTCCAGACTTGTCCTCATCAACCATCTTACTGATGTTAACAAGAGAATCACTGGCATGATGTCAGCTGGTATTTTTGTGAAAGGTGTAAAATGCGATGGAAATGTTTTTTTTTGTTTTTGTTTTTTGGCGGGGGGGGGGGTGTTCATTTTAATGGCAAAGAGGTACTTTGTAATTAATTTAAATTCATCTGATCACTCTTACTTTCAACAGGGTGATCGGACTGCTGAGAACATCCCAGTGGGTATGTAAGTGTTCATCACAATGTGACTTCTTGCTGCTATGTTTACTACCTCAACATCATATTTTATGTTCTGATATGTTGTTGTCACACTGTCACTTTGTTGTTGCTTGTTTGCACATTTGCACGTGCACTTTATGTTGTCTGTTGTCTGTAAAACCTGTAGATAGTCTTTCTTAGTTAGTTAGTTTTTGTTAATTTATGTTGTAATTTATGTTAGGACTATCTGTCTTGTCTCTGCTAGCCAGCTAACTAGGCCTCTTAGTTAGCTAGTTTAGCTTCTCTGTTAATTTATGTTGTAAGTTTATGTTGCATGTAGCACCTTGGTCCTGGAGGAACGTTGTTTCGTTTCACTGTGTACTAACTGTATATGGTTGAAGTGACAATAAAGCCAACTTGAACTTGAACTTGACTAAGAGCTCAGAAGCTTTGTGTTTTAACTTTTAACTGTTTTAAACTACATTGTCTTATTCCAGATAAACTTCAAATAACTTACAGTAGGAGCAGTGGACCAGGAGGTCAACATGTAAACAAAGGTTGTATCATAAGTGTTTAACTGGTCACCTTGTGAAATATTTATTATGTTTATTTTTTTTTTTTTTTTTTTGTGCAAGCCTCACAAACCATGGTTTTATTTATCTGCTGTTTTCTCTTAGTCAACACAAAGGCAGAGGTTCGGTTTCATGTTCAGACAGCAGACTGGATTCCAGAGGAGGTGAGAAAGGAGATCGTCTTAAAGGTGGGCAAAGATACAACGGCATTGTCTGTCTCCACATATATGGATAAATGGCTAATTTGGTTCCTAAAGTAGTCCAGTGTAAACTACAAACATTTTTATATACACTGATCAGCCATAACATTAAGGTTTTGAAGTTGCTCTGACCCAGTTGTCTAGCCATTACAATTTTGCCCTTCTCATTTTCGATATTTCAGTAAAATGGTGACTAGAAATACCAACTGGGATATATTAGGCAGCAAGTGAACCTTTTTTTCCCTCTGAGGTCGATGTTATAGAAGCAGAAAAAAATAGGCAAGCATAAGGATTTGAGTGATTTTGACAAGAGCCAAATTGTGATGGCTGGAGGACTGCGCCAAAGCAACTCCAAAACACCAGCTTTTGTGGGATGTTTCCAGGCTGCAGTTGTCAGGGCATACCAAAAGTGATTCAAGGAATGAAACTAAGTGACAGGGTCATGGGTGGCCAAGGCATGCTGATGTACATGGGGAGCGAAGGCTGGCCCGTGTAGTTTGATTCAATAAAGTTGAATCAAATTAATGAAAAGGTTAATGCTGGTTGTGAAAGGTGTCAGAACACAGAGTGCATCACTGTTAAGGTGGGGAACTACTCAATATTAGGTAGGTGGTCATATTTTTATGGCTAATCTGTGTGTATACAAGCATATTTACCTATATTGTACCTACACATTTTTCATATAAACACATAATATTTAAATTCTATTCATAATTTTTGGTTAGCTAATTTTCAGTTGAGATACAGTGGGTAATTGTAGATGGCTAGTCACAAACATTGTAAATAAATAAATATTTCATGAAGCAAGTCCATGCCCTAAGACATCAGTTATATCTGTGCATCATAGATATCGGTATCTTGGTTTATGTTATTAAAAATGTTTTTATTTTTTATTTTATTTTTTTTATTTTGCTTCACTTTTATCTGCATTTACAGAACAAAAGCCGAATAAATAAAGCTGGTGAGTTAATAGTAACTTCAGAGGTGAGCAGAAGCCAGCAGAGGAATCTGAATGACTGTGTACAGAAAATCTCTGAGATTATTAGTGAAGCCAGTCAGCGACCACCAGAGCCATCAGAAGAGGATCTTGCCCTGAGGGCTGAAAGGTGCATCTGACAAGATTCACAAAATCATTAATCAAACTTATCAAAATAACCAGTCTTGAGGGAAATAAAAATAACAATATACAGTATCTTGTGTAAATATTGAGCCTTTTTGGTAGAGGTTGTTTGGCCATGACTGGTGATCGGCTGATCAGCCTCAGATATAAACAAATCTGTACCGACTGAGCACAGAAGCTTACAAGCGGTGCAATAGAAACATGTTAATGGCTTTATGACATTTTTATGGTGTTGCATTATCAAAAATCATGTATGTTAAAGCCTTCGATCTTCCTTTTTCTACAAACTTTGTGAGTGAATTAGTTTTCAAACCAGCTCATTACACACACACCAGTCTCAATCTATTAAATTCTTTAAAAAATAATAATAGACTATTATTTAATTTATTATTAGTTAAATAGGCCATTATTTACTATACAGTATATGGTGCACACCATTACCTTATTATCGTATTACTTTTGTTTAACCGAGTCATCACAAATTTTGCACCTAACCTCATACACACTTATTCAGTTAAATACTGTATACTTAGCTTGATGTCATACGAATGTATGGTTTGATATGGCAGGCCTATAAAAGATATTAACACAAGTTCAAATCGCTTCTAACCCATGCGATTTGCTCAGTGGCAAGTTGAGTTTTGAGACTTTGGAGGTATTTGAGGAGGTAAAACTCCACTGCTTTCCTAAGGGTGGTACACACTATACTATTTACACATTTAAACAGTGATACGTGCTGCTCAGTAACCATGTAGGTTTTTTGGTTAAGTTAAACTCTCTTTTTTGAAGTTATTTTAAAATGTTTAGATTTAATCACTCATTAAACTTTAGAAATGTTAAAAAAGGTTTAAAATATCAAAAAATATATTATTTATATTGCATATTTATAGAATCACAATTTTAATCTAATCAGCACCTATGTGTCCTGCTAATTCCTACATTTTAGTTGTTTCTCTAATTAGTGAAATTTATTATTCTCTAGGTTCTTGCTGTAGTCCATATTCTTGAGATTCATATTCCAATTCAATGTAATATATTCAATTTAGTCTCACTGGCGATTATTTTTATATTTTTATATTTTTATATAATTGTTAATATGTATATATATGTAAACTTTAAAGCAATTTTTATAAGTCGCTCTGGATAAGAGCTTCTGCCAAATGCCTAAATGTAAATGTAAATGTTAATAAACAAACCATGAGTCATGCTTTTTAGGAACAGGCCCAAATTTGCTTTAAAATCTTCTTGGTCTTTATGATGCTTTATGTTACCTATATGTTGTATTTATATTAGGTTGTATAAATACATGTATATTTATAATAGGATCATGTAAATCTAACTGAATATAAATAAACTCTATTCTACTGTAGTTACGGCGATCTCTGTTCCAAAATGTTGAAAAATGTAAGGTTGAATACTGCACTTCTGTTGTTTTCAAACCTATTGACGTATGTATTCTTCATATTTTTTTCCCACAGGTTAGAAAAAAGAAATTTAGCAAGGCTCAAACAGAAAAGGATCCATTCTTCAACAAAGCAAGCACGGCAGGTTAATTTTGACTAGTTTAAAGCTGTAAATACTTATGTTTTCATAGTTTTAGAAGAGTCAGAATGTTCGACTGTGTCAAGCAAAGAAAACATGAAAAAATACTTTAACTTGGTTAAGAATTGTCCAACACAATATTAAAACCTGTCAGAAAAGTTCTAAAACATCGACTAAATAAAATCCTGAATGCTTGTGATCTTTTTTCCTGTCACTGTGTGCCTTTTTTTTTTTTAGACCTTGAATATCCTGTCATATATTTAAAGGAACTAATGAATCGTCTCCTAAGCAAAATGAATTATTTAATAGCTACATTTCTGTATATTGCTTATAAATGACACGTATCGGCATGAAATGGTTGGGTACAGACATTTCTACACAAAAATAATTTTATTTGCTGTAGTATTTGTACATGAGGGAGAAAAAAAAAAATAGCAGAGGATGGTTTCGATCCATCGACCTCTGGGTTATGGGCCCAGCACGCTTCCGCTGCGCCACTCTGCTGTATTTTGAGGATTGTCATGAATTGTATATAAGCCTGCTGGCATATATGAACTATTATCATTTGAGATTATAAATATAGTTAAGGATTATTACTACTTTTAAGAAATATAATGTTTGACACGTTCGTAAAAAAACAAAAAACGGTTTTAAAGGCTGTGCGCGAAAAAAGCGACCACGAAGGGACTCGAACCCTCAATCTTCTGATCCGAAGTCAGACGCCTTATCCATTAGGCCACGCGGTCACGATGGAAAACCCTGTTCTACAATGTCTATATAAATCTAGACCTTTTTAAAAAAATGTTTTTTTAAATTGAATATGTTACATTTAAGTTTAAAGTTATTCTCATAAATGAATATGATTTGTTGCATGCGAAACCCGGTGCACATTAAGAGCTCACTATGCTGAACAACTTTCACATTGCATGTCATGTGCTCTACTCAACAGGAAGTGAGTTACCGTAGTTTGTGTCGTTTGCAAAAAGCACCCAATTGAAGGATCCACGTGACGATGCCTTAAACTTATGCCAAAAAGTGGTTAATAACTTTGTGTGTGACATTATCTTGGGTGACACCATATTGAGAGACATTACACCCATTGACATTGTAATGATTTTTAAAGATAATTTACTCAGAGCTCTGGGTAAGACTTGAGTCCTTAAAACATGCAGCCATATTCAAGACGATATGCCGAACATCAAAAAGGGATAACCAAGGTGTTTTAACTGACACTGATACTGCGGATCTACTAGGATTTTCATGCACAATCATCTCTAGGGTTTACAGAGAATGATATGAAAAGGAGAAAATATTCAATGAGCAGCAGTTCTGTGGACAAAAATTTCTTTATGATGCCAAAGGTCAGAGGACTAGTCTAAATTTCTGATGCAACTATTAGAACATGGGGTAAGAATCTGATGTAAACCAAATGGAAGCACAGAACTATCCTGCCTTGATCAACAGTACCTGGCACACTTTGGGCCCATTAGTACCAGTCCAGTTGGGCATCGTTGGAATGTCGCAGTGTATCTGAGTATTGTTGCTGACCATGTCCATCCCTTTATGACCACAGGTTAATGTGCCATGTTACAAACTTAAAATCATTTCAACTTTTTTTTTTTTACTTAAATGGCCTCCACAGACACCAGATCTCAATCCAGTAGATCACCTTTTGAATTGTGGTTGAACGGGATATTTGTATCGCGTAGATGAGAACTCTGCATAACTGTGTGATGCTATCATGTCAACATGGACAAAATTCTCTAACAAATTTTTATAGCAATTTGTTGAATGCATTCCATGAAGAATTAAGGCAGTTCTGAAGGCAAACATGGTCCAACCCAGTACTAGCAAGGTGTACTAGTGGACAGCGAGTCTATATATATATATTTTTTTTGTCAGTTTATTATTAGGATGAAGATTTGTTTTAAACAGAGATAAAGTAAATGACATCAGTATTTAAGAAAACCAATAACTGCATTTTTATTTGCTCACATTTAAAAGGTACAGCTCAACTTACTCATTAGCACAACTTAAACAAGGTAAGTTTCACCAAAAACAGTAAATGCAGACTTTATTCTAAAATTATTGTAATCACATATGCTGTATATATTGAATAGAAAGTCAGAACAAGGTGGTGATACTGCATATGTAGCAGTACCGTCCATGTAGTATTCTTAAAAAGTAATGAAAATGCTAAAAAGAAAAAGAAAACTGTGACACTTTTTAATTTACTTGTAATCAATATCCAACAATTAATGCAAAAACAACATCGTGTACACATACATAGGTCCATCTGACTCAAATCATCTTTAAAAAAAATCTTCCTTTGATTGGCTCCTTAATGCTTATCAGACAGTCTCTGGAGCAGGGCAATGATGGTGTCCTGCTTGGATGAGATTAACTCCAGAGCTGTTGCCATCCTTCCCATTGCTTCAGCCATGCTACTCATTGTTCTTTCCTGGCGCCGCTCACGAGCATCCTTTTTGCGTTGGCGCTGCTCATCCAGACGAGCACGTTCTTCGTGACTGGTGAGGAAATTCCGTAGCAGGGCAGTACGCTCACCTGCATGTCCCTGCTGATGTGCAAAGCGAGATGCCACTGAGCCAAGCGGAAGATGACGAAACCTCCGTTTCAGTGGCTGTCTTGTGATCTTGGAAGCAGATTTGGGGGAATCAGTGGGTATGGAACTGTCAGTACTGCATGCAGGGCTTGGGTTTGGGGTTGAGTTACACAACAGTGGGGATGTCACCAGCGTAGGAATTGAAGAAGGTGTGGTAAAAAGAGCACTAGGGAGTAAACAAGGGGTTGCTACTGCAGCAACAGACACACTGTGAGGCTGGTGCTCTTCGGGTCTTACAGTTGTTTTAGCTGTAGATGCAAATCCAACAAGAGTGGCTGAAGCAGGGTCACTCTGATTGATCTTAGTTTTTCCCAACACTTTGTCCATCATCTGTTATGCAAAAAGATAGAATGAGTAAGTGAAAAGATTTTGAAATAATTTAAATGGAATAAGCACACCAACCAAGCTTACGACAGTAATTATTAAGTCAGTGTGTCAATTAATTCAACATACCTCATAATATTCCCATGAGGTCTTGGCCTGGCCCCTGCCCAACCTGCTGCGCTCTTTTACTCTCTTGTACGTGACAATAAGGTTGTTCCATTTTCTTCTGATCTTTTCTACCGGCAGCAAGTGGCCAAGGTTCTCCAGCTCACTCTGGACATTCTGGAAGAGACGAGAGCGTTCGTGGGAGCCATATATGTCCCAGCAACGATGCATTGCTTCAATGAGGTGCACGATAGCACGGTGGGTGAACTCAGATGAAGTAGACACCGCTTCAGGGTAGCCCCGTACCGCAGTACCTTTTCTTGCTTCCTCCCTGCTAACAACTGTGAAAAGTATACAATGGTTAATATTAAGAATCCAGTGTAATCATTATTTTAGAACTGATTAGTATATGTTTTGTGGTAATTATCAATGCTCATCATGATAAAGAGATGAATCATCTACATAGTTATGTGCAACTTAATAAGTAAGCAATCATGAGCATTATGGGGCATATACATTTATTATGTTTATGTTGCCATTAAATTTGGTTGCAATAACATTTTTGTTTTAACAGTATCTTTATTAGAGCATGGTTGACTAACCTAAGTTCACAAAGTGGTATCAGGAAGTTTTGTCATTAAAAATGAATGCAAAATGATTAGAAGCTTTCTTGTAAAATTATTTCTCACAGAACTATAGCATATTCACTGGTCACAAGTTCTTTAAACAATAGATGCTATAGGACCTTTCTCTTGTTATTTTCCACCCATCTAGGAACCTCTGTAGTCTAACTAGGGACTGTGGAGGTCAATTGTGATTACTCTTGTGTTTATTTCCACCATGGCGAGAACATGCAAACTCCATGCACACAGACCAGGAGGTGGAAATCAAACCCGGACCCTGGAGGTGCAAAACAACATTACAGAGGAACCTTGGATCACGAGCAGAATTCGTTCCGGAAGTGAGCTCATATTCCAAAACACTTGTAAACCAAATTCAATTTTCCCATGAGAAATAATTCATTCCACAGCCCCAAAAAATAAATACATAAAAAAAATTAACACAAAATATAAAGTAAAAATAAAACAAATTAAACTGCACTTTACATTGAAAAAAAAGTTAAAATAAATCAGACAGATAAGTGTTTTCGTTTGTGCGCGCAGGCCTTGTGTACTATATGTGTGTGTGAATCTAAAGTAAGCTCCCCTCTCCCCCTTCTCGTCTTACACAGTTACCCTTCCTCCCCTCTTTTCTCACACACGCGTGCGCACACACAACGGTAACACTGTTTATTGGAAAAATAATAATAATCTCTTTAATGACACTCGATTGAGCGACACACTAACTGAATCACTGCTGTAAAGTAAAAATAAAACATATTAACCTGCACTTTACCTTTGAAAAGAATCACGACAGAGTAGTGTTTCTGTGTAGAGCAGAGAGAAAGAGTGTGGGTGTGTGTGAAGGCGAAAGTAGGAGTAGTCTGTGTGTGTGTGGCATAGTGTCCAATGACGAGCGCACACACAGACAAAAAGAGCAGGCTGATACAGAGAGAGAAAATTTATCTTTAACCTCTCTAATGAGACTTGCTTTTGCTTTACACGCGTGCTTTAAACACGCATACAGACACAAAATAAATTATGTTTTACGCATATACGTGGTCACAGTGTTATAGTAAACAGTACACGCCCGCATGCATGTTGATTATACCAGCAAGCACTAAGACCCAGAAGGGAAGATGATTACCCACAATTCTGCAGCGCAAGGGAGAGAAAAAACGTTTGCTCAGTTGTGATCACGTGACGCTCGGCGTCAAAACAAGATGCGCATGAGTGGTACATGATACTCGGTACTCCTAAACCAAGACTTGTCTCCCGGCACACACGCAAACCGCATTACTCGCAATCTATAGTATGATTAGCAGTAATTTGCTTAAAAAAAAATATGCCTTTCACTTAGGTTACTCATCTTTTAAACCCACTTGACTGACTTAGAAATCTTAGGCTGTAATTTGTTAATGGTCGTAAGCTATTGCTAACAATTGCTTCTGTATGAAAAATGCTGGCCATATTCTTAGGGCGCGAAAAATAGATAAGGTAATGGGGTAAGGAATTTCAAATGGCAACGTATAAATCGGTTAGAAACATAGCAAAAAGATGTACAATAATCCTATTCATTTGGGTCATTAATTTCTTTCTTTCTTGGTTAGGATTTCCACTATTGTTGCATGATCTGTTTTTATATTTTCTGATGCTTGGAGACATGATTTTGAGTCCGTTATTATAAGGTAATCCTTATTATTAGGTAATCCTTTCGTGATGTGGTTTTAATGAATTTTCAAAGCCATGAGCAGAACATCTGCTTCTGCGGTAAAAATGTATCTTTGATCTGGGATGCGTACACCCTGCTGTATTAGGTTTGTTGCAAAGGCTGCTGCCACTTTAATTCCTCATTTTGATCCATCTGTGTTAGGGATGCACCGAATGTTCAGCTACCGAAATTATTTGGCCGAAAATAGCCAAAAAGTTGTGTTTGGCCGAATAAGTGAAAAGGCCGAACAAAATTTTGCCGAACAATGACGTTTTTAATGATGCGATCAAATAGTAACCTGCGTAGAGTGAGAGGCGCGCGCTTTATGCAGCAAACATGTCAGCAGTGTGGAAGCACTTTAAAGTGTCAGAGAAAGAGGCAAAAACGGCCGTTTGCAGACACTGTTCTGCTGAATTGTCCAGAGGGGGTGCATCTGCAAAAACATAGAGCACTTCAAGTTTAATTTATCACTTAAAATCAAGACACCCCGAACATCATGCAGAGTACGAGAAAGACACGGCGGCGGCTACGGCAACAGCAGCAGCGATTTTTTTTGCACTATTTAATGCACATTTGTTGTTGTAGACATACAGAGTTACATTCTTTCAGCAGTCAGTTATACTGTAGGCTTAACATAGGCTATTCAAGAAGGGGGGCTTCAAAGATGGCCAAATAAAAATATTTTTTTTATTTTACTAATTTATTTATATTGTTATAATAAGTTATATTGTGCTTTGTTTGTATAATATCTACTGGAATGTTAAAAAAAATTTCAGTATTAAATAAATATTTTAAATTGTATTTTTGTTATTTGATTTATTTTTCTGAAAAGCAACACAAAATAGTAAAAAACAAATTTTTACTATTTAATAAATAATTAACATAAATTGGCAAAATAAATGGAAAAAAATGCGAAACACTGCGTTCAGTATTCGGCCTTCGGCCAGGCATTTCATTATTTTTCGGTACAAGTATACTGGGGTATGCTGTGGTTATTTTCCTCTTATGTCCAGAAACTGTTGGTGATATTCCCTAGATCTAGGTAGATTATAGGTGGTCTGTAGCGCTTCGTCCTTTCCTGAATCCACATTGGGAGGTATTTATGTGATGTTCGGATTCCAGTACCCAGACCAAGCCGTCACTGAACATCCGTTCCATTGTTTTGCATAGACAACTGGTTAAAGCAATAGGGCAATAATTAGAAGGATCTTTATGGTCTTTACCTGGCTTTGGGATAGGAATTATTTCTGCTTTTTAAGAAAGAGGTGGAGTAAGTTCTTTAAAAATTGATAGTGGATATTATCTGGTCCAACGGCTGTATCATTGGATTTTTTTGATGGCTCGTTGTAGTTCTTCTATTAAAAAAAAAAAAAGGTTGTAGGGCTCTATATTACTGGAGTTAAAGTAAATTTTTTTCTTTTGTTTATCATGGAGGGCTCTAAAAGCAGAAATGCAGTTTTCAATTGACGAGTTCTTTTCGAAGGTTTTTGCTAATATGTTTGCAATTTCTTTTTTTGATGTCAAGATTGAATGATTCTGTTTGATGTGTTGTATTTGTGGACCATTGTTTTCTTCTTTCATTTTTCGTATCAGTTTCCATATTTTACTTGATGGAGTATTTGTTGACATGTTGGAAATCTTCTCCAGCTTTCTTTTATGACTCTATTTAAGGTTCTTCTTGCTTGTGCTCTCTTCATTTTAAGTTTGATAAGATTTGTTGTTGTTGGGTATCTGAAGAAAAGTCTTTCCGGTTTTTTTCCTTTCTTTTATAGCCTCCTTACACCTCTCATTAAACCATGGGATTCGTTTTAATGTTTTTTTAGAGATGTTCTTGGGACTGTAGACTATGAGAGTTTCTGTAAATTTCTATGATCTGAGAGTTCAGCAAATCTTTCATAGCAGAAAGATTGAAAATGATACCAGTTTGCCTTTTTATTTGCCATCTTTGTACTTTTACTTCTTCTTCTTTCTTTGATAGTAACAATAATTGGGAAATGATCACTTCCGCATAGATCTTGATGTACTTTCCATGATAAATCTAAAAAAAGTTCAGGCTGATTGCGGAGTATGTTCCATGTCCTGGGTGTAGATGTGTATTTAATCCATCATTTAAAATATATATGGTATGGTTTTCAATAAAATCTTCAATCTTCTTTCCTTTTGCATTGCAGTGATTACTACCCCAAAGGTAGTTATGGCTATTTAAATTTCCTATTCAGATAAAGTGAGATGGAAGTTGAGCAGCTAGTTGGTCTAGGGCCATGTGAGATTTAAATATGGGGGAATGTAAAGAGAACAGATTGTGATGGTTTTCTGTAGTGTCAGTCGTACTGCTGTTACCTGTAGATTGCTGTTAAGACTGATATGAATGTGAATCATATCATTTCTAATTAAAATAGTTGTTCCACCCGAAGCTCGCTTGTTATTGGAACCAAAAGTATTAAAAGCAATACATTTTGTGAAAGCATTATTTGATGGTAGCTGTGTCTATTGAAGGCATAGAGCAATCGGGTTGCTGGTTGCAGTTAGACTCCGCTAAATTAGCCCGAACACCACGACAGTTCCACTGAATTATAACGTTTTTCATCATCTATTAGGGAGAACAGGGACAGTTGTCCTTATTCTGCTTTTAGGGGAAGGGCTTCTGCTGGAATGTTCTTTGTCTTTCATTTCTGCATCTTAAATTTGTCTTGTTTTTGAAGTATCTTTGATTGAGTAATACTTAACTTCCTGTTACTTTTATTTGCTTTTTCGTTCTTGGTTGTTGAACTCTGGTCAGGATGAAGGTCATCAGAAGGAAATCCACTCTGTATTCTTTGTCCTTGGGAGGGGATTATTGTGGTTAATGGTTTGGGGTTTATCTTTATGCATCCAGGTGATATCTGTCTGGCAATTAATTGTCTTCACAGTTTTTTTGACCACACAAGCGAGGGTTTCAATTAAAGTGAAAACAGAAGCAGCAGCCACTATTTTCCTTGCTTCAAGGTAGCTGTTTGGTGATTGGGAGATCAGGAGAAGAAGCTTCAATGATAATAAATTTTGGCCAGTCATCATTACTTATCGTAGAAACGCATGTCTTTCCAGAAGTGTTGTCCGTATCCAGGTCCAAAAAAGTTTTTTTGAGTTGTGTTTTGTAGCCATATTTTAAGTTTTTCTTTTCATCATCTCTTCTCCACACCCACCTCACCCAAAAAATAGGGATGCACAGCGCCGCAGAACTCCTGCAAATTATGCATCATGGATATAGTGATGATATACTCAAGCAAAGTAAGCAAGAAGTTGCTCAAATTACTTGATTGACCCTAGTCAAAGTCTCCAATGAGTCTGAAAGTTACTGATGTTCATTTATCTCATTTATATATTCTGAGAGTATGCTTTGACCAGCCGATTGATTGGATCGAGCCATTCCAACCTCCTGTCTAGATGAAGTAGGAGTCAAAGTGCCATGTTGAAATAATGTAGGCCGCAGCAAACCACATTTCTCAGAAACCAGGATCTCTCGGCAAACAAAGAGTTGTCCCTTATAATAGAATTGGGATAGTGGGGATCAACTATTCTCCGGGTCCCTACGGAGTGATAAAAGTTCTACCAAGCATGTAAGGAGAGAATAGTAGAAAGGTTTAAATGTGACCCTCGTAAGGGGGGCTTAAGGGTTAATCTCCTTTGCCCAAGGGGAATACCCTAGGACTACGGAATGAAAGAAGGAGCGTGCAACTATTCCTTTTTACAGGCTGCCATCACAAAGATGGGTCCAGTGCCATACCCGGGGGTCTTTTATTTAAACTGCATTTTTGGTCTGAGAAAAATTATAGTTTAAGAAGCTGTACAAACCTAGTTTAGATTCATACCACGTATAATCGACACTGCAAACAAGCACTGTGTTGTAACAAGCACTAGGATTACACCACATAGTATCCCATAGTATTACATAGTATCAGATTCTGTTGTATGACTAAGCGAGTGTGGTATTGAACTGACACCACATACCAGTATCTGTATTGACACATCCCTAGTCACAGTAATATAGTACTACTAATATACACTATATGGACAAAAGTATTTAACCAAACCTGCAATGACATTGTCCCCAAATACATATACTTCCAATATGGAGTTGGTTCCCCTTCCACACTTTTTGGAAGGTTGCTCACAAGGATTTTGGATTGTTTCTGTACAAATTTGTGAGTGAGTGACATTCATTCTGTAGAGCATTTATGAGGTCAGGCACTGAGGTTGGACGATAAGGCCTAGCTTGAAATCTCTGTTCCAGTTAATCCCAAAGGTGCTCGATGGGGTTGAGGTCAGGGCTCTGTGCAAGCCAGTCAAGTTCTTCCACACTAAACTTATCAACCATGTCTTTATAGTCCATGCTTTGTACCAAAAAGTTAAGAGCAATGCTTTCAAAATGTCTGGTACGCTAAAGCATTAAGATTGCCCTTCACTGGGGATAAGGGGCCTGACTAAAACACCTGAATTAACAGGTTTGGCCAAATACTTTTGTATTTACATATAGTGTACCTCCTTATGGTTTAATTACATGTTTATGTGTTTTATGTAGTCTAGCATGCAATGTGTTGATAATACAACAACTGTGTATTATAACATGTACAGTATATACCTACAATAATCCATAAGTATTTTGACAATGACAGTGTGTTAGCTTTAATCCCTAAATGGTAAATGGAATATTTTTTTTTGTCAACCCCATGAATTAAAATTGAGGGTCTAAACTTCAATAACATTTTAATTACTCAAGTTTTAATCCATCGTGGTTTTGTAGAGATGCAAAACACCAAAACCTTGGCATTGTCGAAATACTAAACAACCTGATAGTACATGAAAGGACTCACCATGGGGCACCTTCTGGTCTCTAAATACAGATACAGCACTGTTTATGCTGATGGGGTCTGCAATTGAGAACACAAAAACAAGCAGAGACAAAGATTTATTTTGTATTCATAGTACTGTATTGTAAGGCAAATGGGTCAGTATGGCAGCTAACAATTAATCCATTAGGTACACTTATGGTTTCTGTAGAATCTGAATATGATTTTGTGACTACTGGACAAAGTGTAACCAGCACCACTCACAAAGTAACACAGGAGTCGGCTCCTTAAGCTGCTCGACCTGATGAGCCGCAATTGCGGAGGAAACGCTCGCACTCGACTCAGTTGCAGCTGGACTTTCCTCGCAGGATAGAGGCATAACACTTTCAGATGGCTCGGCTTTCAGCGATACGTCCATCACTGCACTGGGACTCAAATAGAGCGGGTTAATAATGTTTAGGTTCCGTCTTATGGTGCGGTTCAAAACTACGCACTAACAGAGACGCACGCTCTCCTCACGCTTCCCGAGCGCAGTTCCCCAAAAAGTGCCTCTGCAGTCTCATCTTAGAAAGAGTCAAAGAAGTGCTTGGCAAAAAAATAAAAAGCGCCGCATCATATGTATATTCATATATACATATATTTGTCTGCTTAGTCTACAACGTGTAGTTAACAGTGAAACACCAAAAAATAATGGCTGCACCCTTCACTGTGCAACTGCGCAAATTTCCTGCGTACATCTCCAACGCCATTGGTCGCCGTTCGCTTGCGTCACACGCAGCGCCTGCGCTTTTGCAGACGCATTGCGCAGACGTCAAGTAACCAAGTATCGATGCAACGCGGAAGAGCGAAATCGCAGTATACATTGTATGTGTGGTCTGGTTGCATTGCATTATACAAAACGAAAGTGGTTTGATTTGATTGATCCAGGGGTGTGGGTTTGAATTACAGTACGCCTCCTGTCTATGTGCATGGAGTCTGCATGTTCTCACAATGCTTGATAGGTTGGTTTCCTCTGGGTACTCCTTTTTCAGACCTAAGACATGCAGTGTAGGCTAATTTGCATTTTCAAATTTTATAAGTGGATGATTGTGTGTGTGTGTGTGTGTGTGTGTGTGTGTGCCTGTGCCCTGCAACTTTATTGGCATGCCAACCAGGGTGTACTCTTTGTCTTGTATCTTAGTATCCAGTTTCCCTGGTGTGGTAGGCGCAGACCCCTCTGTGACCCTACATAGCAGTATATGCTGATAAGCAGTATATGCAATGATTAGATGGATGGATTTATTGATTTACTAGCTGAAATACCTGTTATTGATGGGAAAAGTATGGTGGCCGTGAAGTGCAAAACAAATTAACAAAACTGAAAACAAAAGAAATAAAAAAAATGAAATAACAAAACAACAAAACCCAAAACAAAATAACAAATTAAAAACAAAATTAACAAATCTGAAAACAAAAGAACAAAAACAAAAACAAAACAACAAATAAAAAATTTGTTATTTTGTTTTTTTGGTTATAAATTTGTTATTTTGTTTTGGGTTTTGTTATTTTGTTTTCAGTGTTGTTTTTTTTTGTTTTCAGTTTTGTTAATTTGTTTTGCACTTCAGGGCCACCGTAGAAAAGAATTCATCGAAAGAGTTAAAAGATTAAAGCTAAAAAAATTACTCGATCATCTTTAATGTAATCAGATATATTATTATTTCAAGTTGAAGCCCACATACATGTCTGCCTGTCTTTCTGTACAGCAGAACTCTCTGCCTAACTTATTAATACCAAAAAAATTTGCAAGATTTACGCCTTGTTTACGCTAACTTGTACTTCTTTTGTCGTCAGCAAATTAATCTGAGAGCTAAGTCTTAAACGACTTTAGCTGCTTAAAATTCACTTATATGGCTTCAGCACTGTTATTTCTGCTGTGAAAATACAAACTAATCCCACAAAAAATATTCATTTAAATGTGTAATGGTGTGACAAAATCTGGCTGAACAGACATACAGGCAAGCAGAACATTTTCTGAGATTGATATTTGGTCTTCCAATGTATGAAATGTAAAGATATCATTAAAAAAGCGAGTTCTGACCAATGTACAGACAAAAGTTTCTTTTATTCATATAGTTTTGAAGTTACTGGGGGTATTTGATACCCTGAGAGAACATTTAGACAAATACATACCATCAGATGTATTTAATTTGAGTCATTTTAGTTTTTTTTCCAATCCCGTACATGTAGATTTAAAGCAATATGCCTTATTAACACCATTTTTTTGTTTTTCTAATCACAAAGACCATTAACACCATTTACACTTTTATATGTTGGGGAATACTGTATATGTCAAATATACATTAAAATTTACATTATAGTTGCTATTAACATTTCATTATCATCTACACAATATTTAACATTTACATCTAGCATCATTACATTTAAAACTGATCGCTACCTAAATTTGGTCTGGCCCTAACAACCAATACAACACACAATGACATAACAAAGTAAGTTCCACAATCTTTATTTATTTATTTTGGATTTTTGCAAGGTGATTGTAATGGGTAAAAGGCAAAAAAAAATGCTATAAATTTCTTGCAGTAAATCTGCTGAGTGTGAGGCAGTAACTGATGCCAGGTGAGGTGGACCAGAGCACAATTAGTGTTTCAGTTTATTCCAAAAGTGTTCAGTGATCGCTCTCGTTCTTCCACATCAGCATTGGCAAACAATGTTTTCATGTAGCCTAGTTTGTGCACGGGTGCATTGCAACGATAAAACAGGATTATGCATGCATCATATTAAGATATCCCTATACAATATGCCTCCATTTTTTTTACAATATGCTTCCATTTAGGCTGATGTCGGTGAACTCCTATTGCAGAAAGCCTGCACCCAACAGACAGGAAACGAAATCAAGCGCTTGTTTTGGCGAATCGAAACTTAAACTTCGTCCGTGTGTAGCCTACTAGCATACTAAGTAGTGTGACTGATTCATGCGGTCGGTTTCAGCACTTTTGGCATACTACTTAGATCGGAAGTTGTGAAGTGCGTGACTTCGGGATCGGGACTTCTCTGCCTGTGGATCACGAGGAGTGTTGAGCGCTACATCGGATTTTAAACCGTTTTTTTTCTTTCTTTTGTAGAACAAATTTCTTCACAAATTTGAATGAAAGGGGTGACAGGATCATATAACAGAAACTTAAAATAATAATAATAATTTGCGCTATCATGGCGGTTTATCCCGTGTGCGTAATTAGCTTTAGTTGATTTGCAGGGCTGCTGATTTGGTTCGGAGATGCAGTGCCCACAATGCGAGTTCGATTTAAAGGCGACTTTCCGCTTTTGTCCCGAATGTGGACAAAAACTGGACACCCAACCAAGCAGGACAACAGGTGAGGGGTTTAATATCGACTGAGTCTGTAATTTAACATGACGGTAACTAATGCGCTGCTATCTTCATGAACCTGTATCAGGGCTGTAAAGATCATCAGATCTGGGCCCATGTCTTTCTTATATTAGTGGACTTTAAATAAAAACTATTTACCTGTTCTCAAACATATATGTACCACATCTCTCTCTCTCTCTCTCTCTCTCTCTTGCTTATCATTCTTGTTATTTGCTGACCTACAGTAATGCCACAATATTTATTCTTCTATCTATCAGAGCTTTTAAGATATGTTTTTACATATTCAGGGAAGGATTTTATGCTCACCCTGTAAATAGGCTGCATATTTATTTAACAGCCTTATCGAGTCTCTTTTCTTTAAGAATAGCACTTAACATGTGCTATTATGTGCTAAATACATAATGTATTTATGTATTTTAATTTACATCATGGATTTATGACATTAAATTTAGTAGAAATATTAAAGGTTGGCTCTGTACACAGGAAATCTGTTTATGTGTTTGTAATGTTACAATGTGATACATGTGTATAAATATGTTGGACTTTATCACACGGATAGGAAGTATTTATGTTTGTGAATTATAAAGAGCACTGTAGATAGGATTAAAACCAAAGCTAATAATATCCTGTGGAGTACGATGCAAAATCCCCAGCGTGAACTAACACCAAGATTATAGATTTAACATTCTACAGTGTTTAGTTGTACTCGAACGGACACTTAATGTGTTAAATCAACACTAGGGAGTTTACTGTGTATAAGCCTACATGCATGAACTGTTTCCTTTCAAGGTGGAAAATCCCCAGAGCAACTAGTCCATCAAGGGAAAGAGCGAAATCAAAACCTGACAGATCCAAACAATGATGCACATTCCCCTTCAGAGCATTGTACTAAGTTTCCAGAAAACAGAGGGAAAGAAAAGGTAAGCAGTTAGTATACTATTGATCAAGTTCATCTAGTCCTTACCTATATTGTTTATGTTAACCTTTGTCCATTGCATCATTTTAGTTGTAAATTCAGTCAATGTGCATCACTTTTTATATCTGCAGTCTTTTAGACTGGCAGAACTAAATGATTATGGGTTAATTAGTGCCTAGACACTTATGGAGCAAGAATCCATCAGCCAGTTGTCCATATTTCATCTACGGCTAATAAAAGCACATTTATTGATTTGACTGTTTTCAGTATACATTTTCATTGATTATAACGTTGAGTTAAGGGTGTTTTGGTTTTAAGCAAATTTCTTTTTAAAAAGATGGATAAACCATGAGATGTCCCTTGCCAATAAAATACTAATAGTTGTTAAATAGTTATTGTTCAAAATATTCTCATAAGAGGTGAAAAAATGAAAGCAAGTGGGATAGCTTGTGAGTTTCAGGTTTGGTTGTAACAAACTTAAAAACATAAAACCCATCACATGGTTTTTTATATTATATTATATTATATATATATTATGTTATATATAATTTCAGTATCAGTAAACATGTTAAAAAGTTTTAGTGACCATGTTGCTCTCTGTTCTCCTCAGGTAATTTCAAATCCAAGTCAAGATCAAGATGGTTATGCCTCTGAGAGAACCCACAATAAAATCTCTACTGTCAAAGAACATGTTCCACAAGATGGCGCCAGTTGGTCTTCTGAAAAAGCAACTGAAGGAAAAGTCTGCTCATCTATTGATACTCTTTTGCAAAACAAACATACACTACCCAATGTCCAGGATAAAATGTCCTCCCAGTCACATCAAACATCCTCTCTAAATTTTCCAAGTACCCAGGCTATGCTAGGGAATACAATAGGTGAGAAAAGCATGAGTGATGCCCAATCATTTACAGCACCACCCGGCATAAGGTCCTCTTCTTCTGAAGCACTTAGCCAGGGCAATGTGAAGCCAGCGTCTGTCAAGTGCCAGCTCACTCAAGATCATATTGAGGTGGAAATGAACAGTAGCTCTTCTAAACCTGATCCTATAAACAATCTTAAGACAGAGTCCCCGAAAGATGATTTTTTACCTCCCAGACTAGATCAGCAACTGCAGTCTGTACAGTGCACCCTGTCAGATGCTGCTACTCAACCACAGATAAAAGACCTACATGACCAAAAGACACCACCTAGAGTGAATGAATCGAAAAATGTGGTGATAACCAGTCAGACACAGACATCCACAGCTGGCATATTGTCTCATTCATGTGATTCAGGCACTAAAGTGCCTGTTAGTAGTTCTCATGGGGACCTCGCAAAAGCCCAGACTGAAAACCTGAGCCAGCAATCTTCAGTTCCTATGCAGCCCTCAAACAGCCTTACAACAAAAAACACAAAAGAGGAAACACACTTACTGCAATGTACCACTGGACAGGATGAGAACCAACAAAGTGTCTTTAACAGCTTAGTATTTGGGCCATATAATAATGAGGTAAGTGTTACTCCTCAAAAAAAATATTATATAATTTTTAAAGACACTTGCTTAAGCCTGCATAAACATTTATCCAACTCTAGGAAGGAGCTGCTGCAAAACCCAAAGTAGACAACATTGGTAACAAACAGCAAACTAAACACAAGGATGTCTCAGCACAAAAAAAAGAAGTAAATGACCCACAGAAGGAAAGGGGCGCAGCACCCCCTAAACAAAGTTTTAACATTGAGAACCCTTTGCCTCAGGAGAAAAATGTTCCTTCAGACCAAAATGATGAAAAGGGTTTTCAAGAAGTGTTGTCAAAGGAAAAGAAGAGCAACCAGAAACAGTATGTTTAGCTAAATCTCAGGGTCTTTTACTTCCTTTCCTGTCATTTAAGTCCATTTTAAATTAATCTATTCCTTCTTTTATTTCTTGAAATTTTATCATTTGCTGTGTTTGTTTCTTAATTCAATCTATTAGCACAGCAAACCAACAACAGTATTCCAAAGACATCACCATTTTCTTCCATGCTGTCTTATCCAAAGACTTTAACATAGACCCATCAAGAGACACTGTTACAATAAGATCAGGTGGTTTAGGAGGGAATTGGAAAAAAGATATTTTGAAAATGGAAATCACAAGGTAAGCCCCTGAAATTAGCATTTATGCATGTATTAATTAATTAATGAGGAACATTCAAATCTGGGACTTGATTGTGACAGAATACAGAAAATAACAAAATAACAAAAAACAGAATGCGTGTAATGTGCAAGTGGTGTTGGTGAATGATTTTATGTACAGTTCCCTCAGACACATAAGTCTCTTTAGCAAGTTGGCAAAGTTATCCATCAATTTTCATGGATCAAGCATTCCACTCGCCGAATGTTCACAGGAACGACACCAGTGGGCTCTGAGCCACTTCGGCTGAGATTGTCATTCACATGCATATGGCCTTCTTTAAAATTTTCACACCATTTAAATGTTTTACCTGCAGCTAAAAATCTTGTCACTGTGCTAGAAGTCTTCTGTAAATTCTATAAAGTTTTACACCATTCATGAGAAAGTCCCAATTTGAATTAGATGTCTGTCATGCTATTTGTCTGTTTGTTTGATTGATTGATTGATTGATTGATGGATTGTTCATATTACTTTGATTAGCAAACATTATTTATTTAGTTATGTAATACAGTGCAATTAACAACCCGCTCAAAATTAATTCACATTTACATTTCTGTCTGGATTTTCCTCACCTCATTCCACCCTCCAAACTCTTCTGCAGAGACCTAGGACAGGATGGTTTTCTTGTGCAAGGAAAACTGGAAAGCAGTAGAAAGAATGTTGGAAATAAGTGTATTCCTTATAAATATGTTGTTCTTAAGCCAGACAAAGACCCTGAACATGAATATATCTACAAAGACAATGCAAAAGGAATTGTTAACCGTTGTCTGATAATTAAAGAAAGCTTACTTACACAACAAGGTAAGCTTTTTAAACTGCCACAAAAAAAAAAACAAAGATCTTACTATGTGGGTAATTTTTCCTCGAGAAAGTACACACACACACACACACACACACCAATCAATGCATACCATACTGGTGCACACTTTCAGCTTTTATGCTAATCCAATATTAAATAAATATTGGAACACCTGCTTAGCAGGTGTTTGTTTATTGCCCAGTTTATAGCCAAAACAAATGTATTGGGCTTCTGATTCCAATACTTTTGGAGGGAACTGTATATTAAAGTGTCATAACTATATCATATTATATTGTTTTGCAGGGGATTGGCACCAATATGATGACATAATATGTACAAAGCCTTCACATGGTATGGTTGAAAAGATTAAAAACTGGTTTTTAAACACGAAGCCTGATATATTGAGGGGAAGATATATCGCAGGACGGATCATGTTGGATACAATCAGTGATATCCTTAGCGAATGGAGTGAGCTAAATGTGAGTAACTTCATGGCTCAGTTGGAGCAGTTCTTCAAAACATATTCAGATCCCCATGTGTATGAAGAACAAGGAAAACGATGGGACTCTTTGCAGTATGGCGAAAACCAGGTGTGATATAATATGTAAAATAAATAGACCACATAACATCGCCAATACTTATAATAATTTTATCTGTGCATTTTCCTTGTTTATTAAAATCTTTTTAAATGTCATTTTTCAGGTGAAAGAACTTATCACACATTTCATGCAGGACAAGATTGCATTTTTTCAAACATGCAAAAATATTCAAGAAATAATCCAAGATCAGCCAAGAGTAATGGTCATCTTGCTGCTGATTTATCTAAAATATAATCTATATATGGATCCCAAAATGGTTTATGATATTGGCTGGCTGCTTCAGCTTCCTAACCTGACAAAGAATGAGTTCATTTCCTACTGGGATGTGCTTTTACAGCCTCTTCCAAAGGAACGGTATGACTTTGGACTCAATATATAGTTGATCCAGTTATTGTGCTTTATATTGAAATTAAATAAAAAGCTATACACACAGTTGCAGAGTTAATAAAAACACTTGTGCAATCTTGCTCAATCATGCAATTAGCCAATCATGTGGCAGCGGTACACGGAATCATGCAGATACAGGTCAAAGAGATTTAGTTAATATCTACATCAAACATCAGAATGTAGGAAAAAATGTGATCTCAGTGACTTCGACTGTAGCTTGTAGGTTGGTGTTGAAAGGGCTGGTTTGTGTATTTCAGAAAATGCAGCACGGTGGTGTAGTGATTACCACCCCTAGCACCGGGGTCAGGGTTTGAATGCTGCTGATGGTCTGTATTCCCAAATTGCCCAAAGTGTGTTTAAATCCTGTGATGGATTGGCACTGCCTTATGTCCATAGTCTCCTGGGCTAGGCTCCAGGCCCCTGCGATCCTGTACAGAATAAGCAGTATACACATTGAATGTATTTAATGTTTTAGCATATCTGTTTCAAGGTTTGATTGCTGCTCTGACCATGCAAATTTCACTCGTTGAAAGGTTTTTCTTTTGTTTTCTGTTACATTTTGCATAATGAGATTTTTTTGTCTGAAAATCCCAGATGGTCAGCAGGTCATGAAATTCCTGTCTGCCACCATCAATCATGTCAAAGTCACTTCAAATGTTTTTGCATTTCGAAGTTTTGTGAACATTAACTAAAGCTTTTGACCTGTATTTAAATTATTTTATTTATTGTGCTTCAGCTATCTGATTAACTGATCATTGCATAAATGAGCTAAAGTTTATACAGTGGATATAAACGGAAAGAAAATTAACTAAACTAATTGCACATTTGTGCATACCGATTAACATGTACTCTGAGTTCCCTTCAGTCTTATTTATTTATTTATTTATTATTGTAAAAAAAAAAAAAAAAAAAAAAGACCTAAAAAATTGCAAGTGAAATTTTTGTGCAAACCCTGCCATCTTCAACTCTGTAAAGGTCCCCCAATACCTCCCCATGCCTCCCTTCCCTGAACATGATTTTATTTAAAAATCTGTTTGTATATCATAACTGATGATGGTGAAAATTTGATTTTACATTGGTTACTTTCAATCATCTGACATAATTTATCTTTACATCACAAAAAAATAGAATTATATCAGTTGTGTTCACTTTTTATATCCACTACAGTTGATTTCAAATGTGTTACTATAATTTTCTCCTCACATGGATTGGGTATATTGGTTGTTCTTTGTATTGTCTTACACACAAACATATTAATATTTTTTAATAATATATATATATATATTTTTTATTTAACAGTGTTGCGTATGCAATCATACAATTTTGTCAGACTGCAATTAACCTCAGAACTACAAACTGGATTCTTGTTCTTCCTTTCCTGCATTTTTTGGAGAAAGACAGCAAACCATTTGAACCAAACATACCCTTGACAGGGCAAGAGTCTGAGGTTTGGGCAGGGTTTAAAAGGCTCAAAAATACTAATGCTCATATTACAGACTCCGAATACACAAGGTATTGTTTTATTTGTCATATCCTATTTTATTTTTTTTTTTGTACTAAGTGTTCTTGTACAGGCGGCACAGTGTTATAGTGGTTAGTGCATGGAGTTTCCGTGTTTTCTTCCTGTGCTTGGTGGGTTTCCTCCGGGTACTCCGGTTTCCTCCCACAGTCCAAAGACTTGCAGTTTAGTCTAATTGGTGTTCTAAAATTGCCCATAGTGTGTATATCTATGTGTATCTTTGTGTCACCCTGTCCAGGGTGTACCCCTGTGCTCTAAGTCTCCTGCGATAGGCTCTAGGTCCCCGTGACCCTAAATACAGGGTAAAGCAGTAAAGAAGATGAGTGAGTGAGTGTTCTTGTACAGTGGCAGGAAAAGTATGTAAACCTTTCGGAATTTCATGGTTTTCTGCATTATTTTTGTCGTAAAATGTGATCTGATCTCTATCTTAGTCAAGAGTATTGGCGAATACTTTGTGTAATGTGCCTAAAATAATAAGACAAAACATTCTGATTTCATGTCTTTATTAAGAACAACCATAAAACCTCATAGTGCTAGTGGAAAAAAAGTATCCTTTAATGACGTTAATGACCTCACAAAAAGCTAATTGGAGTCAGGTTTTAGCATACCTGGAGTCCCAACATAAAACATAAAACATCCCAACCATAAAGTTTGGTGGGGTTTGGTATCATGATTTGGGCCTGCTTTGGTGCATCAGGGCCTGGCCAGCTTGCAGTCATAGAGGGGAAGATAAATTCCCGTATCAAAAAAATTAATAGGATAATGTGAGAATGTCTGTACGTCAGTTAAAACTCTGTAGAAGTTGGGTGATTCAACAGGATGATGACCCAAATCACCAGAGCAAGTCCACAACAGAATGGCCTCAGGACAACAAAATCCACCTTTTGGAGTCGCCAAGTTAGATCCCAAACCCGATAAAAATGCTATGGAATGACTTGAAGAGAGACACAAAGAATATGGCAGAGCCAAACGCAGTTCTGCCAGGAACAATCGGCAAAATTCCTCTTGGTTGATGTGGAGGTCTGATCTACAGGTAGAGGAAGTGCCTGGTTGAGGTGACTGCTGCCTAATCAATACCCTTGACTTAGATGAAGATCACATTTTATAACAAATTAATGTAGAAAACTAAGAAATTCCAAAAGGTTCACATACTTTCTTTGTACTGTATGTTTAGTTTAGAATAGCAAGATGCAAATGTGATGTAATTTGATGTATAACTGTTGTATATCACTAAAATAATTTAAGCAGTGGGTTAGTGCACTATTTAAAGTGTGTTGTTTGTCATTTAAAAGAAAAATATGTGATATAGTACCTTTCCATATTTTCTTACATCGAAACTATATAAATCTCTGTCTTTTCTCTCATTTACAGGGCACTTATAAAGGTCATGGAGGCCCATAAACATTTACTTGTCATAGATCCATTACTTATCCGCTCCTGGATGTGGGTGTTGGGTTTGAACAATTTGTTTGAATATACATCCTTCAGTCCGGTGGATATTCTAGATCTCCTTGTAATGCTGAACTGCAGACTTGACAACAAAGCGTTGTTCCATAACAGAGATGTAAGGAAAACTTCAGGCTTAGTTTATTTGCTTAGTGTATTTTATACTGCATAAATTGTGAGATTTTGCAAAAATAGTGGACATGTTAATATGTTAAAATATGGACTACACTGGTAAGAACAACATGATATCTGGGCTAATTTTTATCTGACATGTTAAATATACTATAACAGAAACATTTATGACAATTATGATGACTGACTTAATACTGATGTCCTAATACTTAATTAACAAAATGCTTAATTACTATTAGTTTTTTTTTATATTCACTTAGTTACTATCACATAATTTTGCAAAAAAAAAATAATTGGATGAAAAAACAAGTTTACTTGATGAAAACATGTGTTTTACAGGACCTGAAGCAGTTGTTATCAGAGCTCCCTGACATAATTAAAAACCGCCAAATCAGGTATATGATGGTTATTTAAAAAATAATAATATTATTAACCCCAATTACAAAAGAAATCGGCACAGTATGGAAATTGGCGACAAAAACAAAAAGTCTCTTTATTTTGTTCTATAAAGCAAACACTACAACAACGCATTATTTTATGACTTATTATGTAATCTTTTGTTTGTTAAAAATATATGTCACAAGCCAGCCCTCAATCCGGCACTTCCAGGTCACCTGTAACCGGTTAGTAATTATCTTTCGGCTTTATAATCACGCCGAGAAAATCAGTCAGTGCCGCAGTATATAACTTTTGTTTTGTGTACCCTCGACTCGTTATTGACCCTGCCTGTTTTTGGATTTCTTTTACACACAGAGTAAGTTTAACCTGAGCACTCTGTTTCCGTACTAAGCTCCAGCTCAGGTCTAGTACACGTACAGAGGCCAAGTTGTATCAGACCATTGTCCAACAGGACGCTGTTATAGATTCACATCAGCAAAACCTTTTACACATCTCCTAAACATTATCTCATGTCAACCCAGTTCCAACATCTATCCTCCGCACTCCCTTCAACTGTGACACCCTTAGCTTGACACAAACCTCGTCTGCCCAACCCTCAACCGTAAATAAAAACCTGTCTGTGTTACCTGTTAGAGTGCTCCCTGCTACTCAAGCTCCATCCCTCGACTTTCCTCACTGAACACTCCAAGGTGGGGTATATTATCACCCACCTCATGGGGAGAGCCTGCAAATGGAGAGCAGCTGTCTGAAACACTAATTACCTTTGCTGTGCTACCTTCTATGCCTTCCCTGGGGAGATGAGGAGGGCATTTGACCGGTGGCAGCAGGCAGGGAGCTTGCCAGGCAACTTTTGAAGCTTCGCCAAGGCAACTTTTGGAGCTTTGCTACTCAGTTAGACTCTCAGGGCTTGTACAACACCTTCCTTAACAGGCTCGCTGAATTAGTCAAAGCTGGTTTCTCAGTTTTCCTGAAGACCTCAAAGGCCAGATGGATCATGCAGGGGGGTCACCTCAGACAAAGGTGCCACACCCCTAGCCAACACTGTCTCAGAGCCAGCACCTCTCCGATTCCAGCGACTTCAACCATCCCCTTGGCCGAACCCATGCAGGTAGGGTAAACCTAGATTTTACTGGAAGAAGAGCAAATTCAGACAGGGGCTTGTCTCTACTGTGATCAGGTTAAATTAAGGCCCCCTTAGTAAACCTAGGCAGACTGCAGGGGCCTGCCCAAGAGCAGTCGTCTACAGTACTAAAGAAGTGCCTGCAGTTTTTATTAAATCCCTACTTCTCCCCTGAGCACATCACTGATTGTCTGCACCCTTGATGGTATGCCTCTTCCGCAGATCATCCATCGAACCATCCCTGTTATCCTAAGGACATCAGGAGACTACTTTAAAGAGATTTCCCTCCTTGTCTTGAATAATGCTCAGTCACAATTGGTTCTCGGACGGCCCTGGCTCATCCATAACTTTCAGATCGTCTGGAGAAACAATGCAATCCTCAGATAGAGCTCCCGATGACCACTTGCCTGAAGTCTCACTCCAGCTACGACCTCCCCTAAGAAGTTCCCTGACCTCTTTGCAGTTATGCACGATTATGCAGATCTCAAAATGGTGTTCAGCAAGTCTCGGGCCCTTCTTCCTTACAACCCTATGACTGCAAGTCTGATGTCTATAGACTTTCCTGAACCGCTTTGTGAGCTCCGCGATTCTGGCTCCAGAAATAAGACCAGCAACAAACAAAACAAAAAGATCTCAGACCTCTTCTGATCCCTCACAGACCCTGGTCCCACATTGCCCTTAACTCCCTGACTCCGAGGGTCACACGTGTCCTAATGGTGGTAGGCTGCTTTTTAAAGGTTACCCACTTTTTTCCCTTAGCTGGTCTCACCACAGCCAAAGAAACCGCTGAGCTTTTGATCATACTTGTTTTCCGGCTGCATGGACTCCCGACAGACATCAGCTTTGACCGTGGACCCCATTTCGCTGCTCAATTCTGGTCAGCCTTCTGCAAATTAATCAGTGCTACTCCCAGCTTATCTTCAGGGTATCATCCACAGACCAATGGCCAGACAGAAATAGCCAACCAGGACCTGGAAATGCAATGTATGACCTCAAAGAAGCCCCATTCTTCCATGGATTGAATACGCTCAGAACTTCCTGCCAACATCAGCCACTGGCCTCTTTACATTTTAGTGTTGCCTTAGGAGGGAAGGTCTCGGTTGCCTCTGCCCAATGCTTTTATACATCTGTGCTAAAGAACTTGGCTGAACGCAAAGTTGAAGATTCACCAGGCCGTCTCAGCCTTCACACGTCCCTAGCTACATTTAACCAACTCGTGTCTCTGTTGCCCAAATGCTTAAAAAAATGTACCTTTTAAAATTTACATGGTTAATAATCAAATAATGTGTTCGTAAAGTTTTCAATACAGTACCAGGTGAATAGACTACGGTGAAAAAACTAATGACTCTTTTTTGGTTTCATTGCTAATTTCCATACTGTCCCAACTTTTTTGGAATTGGTATTTTACTTTGTATTGTTACTATGTACCCTTATAATTTCCCATATGTCACTTACAGGAATAAAAAAATAGAACAAAATGAGTAATAATATTTCTTTTTTTTTTATCAGGTTTAAAGATAAGGCCTATAGTGACCTTTGTCTGACAAAGTGCTTCAGCCTTTTGGCTAAAATCTGTCGAATTTTCAAGAGTGCATACAATTCTGATGTTCTTCTGGAGTGTTTGAAACTTTTCAATTTGATCATGGATTTGGGAGAATATTTTAGTGAAAAGGTAATCATGTTGTTTAAAAAAAGGATTTTATAGGTAACATTGCAAAAATATTTATTTTCTTTGTGTATAGTATGTGATAGTAACTTATGCTAAGTTAGCTAAGTTCTTAGAGATGTAGACAACATTAAGTTGGTGTGTTTCATGAATGGCACTCAAAATTCTAAAAAAAACACAGAAAAATATTATGTTTTACGGCCTACACCGAAGTGCTAAATCTAATACTTACAACTTATAAACATTAACAGTGTTGAGAATTGGGTAATGATTAAATTTTTTGTTTTTTACAGCTCGATACTGCAAAATCAATTAAAATATACCACTCGGTTACCTTTTTGTCACAGGACCTGACTTTACATCTAAATATTATTGTGCACCCTGTAATTTTTTGTTCAATTAAATAATTTACCACAATATTTAAAAATGGGAAATTGCAATAAGTAAAAATACAGTATATCACAGAAATCTAGTACAGTGGAACCTTGGATTATGAGCATAATTTGTTCTGAAGTGTGCTCGTATTCCAAACACTCGTACACCAAATCTAAATTTTCCCATAAGAAATAATGGAAACTCAAATTATTCGTTCTACAGCCCAAACAAAATAAATACATAAAAATGATTAATACAAAATATAAATAAAAAATAAAACAAATTAACCTGCACTTTACCTTTAAAAAAAGTAAAAATAAATCCCGACAGATAAGTGTTTCCGTTTGTGCACACACGCTGATTGTGTGTGTATGTGTGGTTGTGTGTAATGTGCGTGCACACATTAACGGAGAGACTGTTTAATCGGAAATTAGCATGGAACATTGCTAGTCACACTCGCGTGAGTGCATACTAACGTAATCACTGCTGTAAAGTAAAAAAAACAAAACAAACAAACCGGCACCTTACCTTTAAAAAAAATCACGACAGAGCGGAGTTTCTGTGCAAGGCAGAGGGTGTGTGTGTAACACACACACACACTGCCTTACACAGAAAAATCGCTCTGTCGCAATTCTTTTTAAAGGTAAAGTGAAATGACAGGGTGATATGGGGGGAGAGAAAAAATGGATTTTTACCCTCTAATGAGAATTGCTTTTGCTGTACACACGCGCTTACAAACACGAAATAAAATGTTTCACACACACACATGGTCACAGTGTTATAGTAAACAGTACACACGTGCACGGATGTTGATTATATCAGTGAGAGACGAGCACTAAGACCCAGCAGGGGAGACAATTACCTACAATTCCGCAGTGCAAGAGAGAGAAAAACTGTTGGCTCAGTTGTGATCACGTGCGTGATACATGATACTCGGTGCTCATAAACCAAGACAATGCTTGTTTTTCAAGTCAAAATTTATTAAAATCTTCTCATCTTACGGAACACTCGTAAACCGCGTTACTTGTAATTTGGGGTTCCACTGTACACAGTATATCCACTGAAAAGTCACGAGAAAATGTTTTTGCTGACTAGCTAAAGAATGAGAAATTTTCAATAGTTAGACCGCTGTTTTTTAACATAGAGCATTTGTGACACGGGTGCCAAATAACACTACTACTACTGCTAGCACTGATTGTATAGTCACTTCTCAAGTTGCAAAGAAGAAACCCACTTGGCAATCTTACAACTTCTAGCCACCACCTTATACATAAAGTGTGGTGAATTGGAGAAATTATGTTCTATTCTCTTTCATGCCAGGTTTCTATCACCTTAATCCATTATAAGGTGTTGTTTTAAAGGAATCAGCTGAGGCCCAGAGAGAGAAGAACAAGAAGATTTTTATGCAGACAGAAAGAACTGTAAGGGACTGGCTCCAAAATGCTTTCTCTGAGCCATTACTGGACTACTCACACGGCTACACAAGTTTTACTAACATTCGTGAAGTTGAGGTAGGTAGTTTTTTTAATTAATTTCCTTTACAAATTTTAATACTAAAAAATCAAGAATGTAACAGTTATCTTGTTATCTACTGATGATTAGACATGGAGTAAGGTGATTTCGCTATCTTTTGCTAACGAGAAATTTTGCTCAACATGGAGAGACTCGTTTTTGTTACAGTTTGAAGGAAAGTTGAAGCAGGTAAGAAAACAGGTGTTTTGTGGTTTTTAGTTTAATATTTGCAAAATATGTACAGAAAACCTAAATCTACTGTACCACAGGTTTACAAATGTTGGTTTATTTTTATTAGGAAAGCCCAATTCATCAGATTGAAATCTACTGTAGCCAAGTAGAGGAGGTGAACTTCAAGTATCCTGTATTGTCTTCCTCTTTTGAAAAATGTGCATTAGAGGCTGTGAACTCTGTGTGTCAGGTATTGATAACATAAATTATTTTGACAGTTACTAAAAAACATTTTTCTACATAAATGTATAAGGTTAATATCATGCTTGTTTTAATAAATCAGAATGGATCTGAGAGGACTTTGTTTACAAAACTCAGAAGCCATGACTTTAGTAAATTTGGAAACCTGATATCTGCAATTGTACTCAAAGCCTGGCCTAAGACTGAAGACGGAAAGTATAAAGAGGGTGAGGAGCTGGTGGTTAAACATCTCTTGACATGGCCTACAGCAAGCAAAATCTTTCAACTACAAGGTGTGAATTCACAACTGTACATGCTGTTACTTTACTCTACATGCTGAGATCTGCTGCTAGTTTATTCTTATTTGTTGAGGTTTTGCACAGCAATTTTTTTTTGTTTTTTCCTAAGGTGCAAAAGGGAAACTCATTGATCAACTCTCAGATAAAGCCAGGGAGCTAATGGCCATGGCAGGCTCTGCATTCAGCTGTGTTGCACAAAAATTTATTCAAGGAGATATAAAAATAAATATCTTAAATCAGATCCTCGAGAGAGAGGATGCATTTACTGAGCTTTTGCGGATTGGTAATCACTCTAACATGACAGATAATTATTCAACTGTATACAGTATATGCATGTTACACTTTGATGTGTAACTTCCAAGAAGTCAAGGTCTTTATTGTACTGAAATTTGGATATAAACTTCTCTGCAGATGCATTGTGCGATGATGGACGATGCAAAGACAACAAAGCGGTGAAAACTCTGCTTAGAAAAAGGAAAGACGAAATTGAGGACATCTACCAAGAAAAAGAGTTCATTGCATGCTTACTGCGCATGTGCACCAAACTCCAAAAACACATCGAAGGTATTAGAACATTTTTTTGTGTTTAAATAAATGTATAGTAATTCTATTCCTAATTCTTGAATTGCAGTTCCAAACAGTGCAACAAATTACATACTGTAAGATGATCATTTATTTTAAATGTTAACAAGAGGCAGGCTGAGTTTTTGAGTTACGAATGGAAGATTTTATTTCGACAAAATTGAAATCATCAAGTGACTCTTAGTAAATAATACACAGGTAGAACACACTGGTGTGTGTGTGTGTATATATATAAAAAGAACTGTCCTCTGACTTTCAACTGTTTTTACTTTCAGTAAACTTAATGTGTAAATATTTGTATGAACACTAAAAGAGTCAACACCATAGGACATAAACTAAAAATGTTTCACAATGTGTCCCTGCGTATCACAGTGCGGACATGGCAATTTATTGGCCTAGCCACATCAGCAGTCCTCATGCCTCCCTGCAGCATGCCTAATGCACGTTCACGCAGATGAGCAGGGACCCTGGGCATCTTTCTTTGGGTGTTTTTCACAGTCGGTAGACAAGTCTCTTTAGTGTCCTGCGTTTTTAGAACTGTGACCATAAATGCCTACTTTCTGTAAGCTGTTAAGGTCTTAACGATCATTCCACAGGTGCATGTTAATTAATTGATTATGGTTAATTGAACATGCATGGAAAACATTGTTTAAACCCTTTACAATGAAGATCTGTAAAGTTATTTGGAACATTATTGTTGAAATACACAGTCCTAAAAAAAAAAAAAGTTTATTTTTTTGCTGAGTATATATATAGTGTACAAGTGTATATACTTTATAATATATGTAAGTAAGACAAGAAGCGGAAATAAGTATTGAGGCAGAGGTGTAATGAAAGATGGTAAGAATGAAGAATCACAAACAATTCCAAGCCTTTTGCACAAACAATTCCAAGACTTTGCTATGTGGGTGTATCCGTGGTTTTATATAATCCTTCATTAATGAGGCTTATATGCCTCTTATTATATAATAATAATAATAATTATTATTATTATTATTATTGTTATTATGACTATTATTGTTGTTGTTAATTATTATTATTATTATTATTATTATTATTATTATTATTAATAATAATTCCATGATGTTGTGCAATAATAATAACAATAATTACTTTAATAATTCACAGTTGACACTGAGAAGCTTGAAAGGAATAACACAGTTAATGTGGAGCAGATGTGCCTTGACGAATTCATGGAAGTTCATCAGCTTGATGAGAGTTCTTCTGATGTGACCGGATTAGTCACATATTTCAACCTGTGTGATCTCACTAGAAAGATGGCAAAGCGACTGCATGCTTTAAGAGACAGCTACATTTTTTCTATGTGTTGGGAAAACCAAGCCAAGACACTCTCGTCTATTGAACGAGATGATGATGATGATGATGATGATCCAGTGAAAGAAACTGAGCCATGTACATTAGAGTTCATCTGTGCAAAAATATTTGTGCCTTGTGACAAAGAATTTCAAAGCATCTACAACAGTCTTAGGGATGGCTCTATCACATTGCAAATGGTCAATAGTGTCTTTGGGGTCTATAAGGACAATTATGAGGGGCTAAAAAAGGATCTGGAAATTATGTGCAAAATAAAACCTAAAAATAATAGGCGGTGGATTAAGGATAGAGTCCATCAAATCCAACAGTATCATCATATACACTTAGCAGCAGAATCAGCTAAAGTTATCATGGAGATCAAGGAAACCCTATGCCCTGAGGGAAACTTCAACATACTAAACAGACTGCTTGAAGTCGTGAGTATTATTATCATTATTGTAAAATATGATTATAATCATTTATTAGAATCTTTAAACTTACAGGAGCGCTAAAATATTGACTGTTTTTCAGAGTAAAGCTGATTTTATGGAGGCAAGCTTAGATCATATTGATGACAACTTAATAAATGCCAAAACAGTCCTGGAAGACATAACAGAGAGTCGCAGACTGTGTCTTCAGGAGCTCAGCCTCAGAAGAAACTTTGCTGAGTGGGTCAAAGTGGCCTTGCCAGGTCGGTTCTTAAAACCTTTAAAAAACTCACGTGGCACAGACCTGTGCAGTCAATATTGTCTAAGCCTTAAACATAGATATCCGAACTTTAAGATATTTGAGCTGAGATTACAATTTACTTCCATTGTTCCAATGATTTTATTGAAATCATTTCACATAATATAACATCATTAAATTTTTTAATACTGATTAAAACTATATAAAACTTAGTATTTAAATGTATTAATTTATGAAATGTATTTATTTTTATATTTGTAGATATCAGTCAGCTTAAGGTGTTTGTTGACCTTGCATCAATCTCTGCTGGAGAGAATGCTATGGATGTTGATCGGGTGGCCTGTTTCCATGATGTTGTGCAAGGATACTCTTCCATGCTTTATGGGCTAAGTGCTGATTCTGATTTTGATGCTTTTAAGAAAGCCCTGAAAAAACTGTGGAAAGCGCTGGAAAGCGACAGCAACATTACAAAAAAGCTGGTATGCACAAAATGATATATTGTCATTTAATTTTTTTATTTATTTATTTTGAAAAAAAAATTCTTAACTTTTACAGTTTGTTTTTTGTAGTAATTGAAAATGTGGGATTAAATTGGGACTTGTGATAAACTTTCTGAATGAAGGCATAAAACTGAGATTTCAAATTCAAATTTTATTTGTCAGAAGAGTTCATGATATCAGAATCAGAAAGAGTTTTATTGCCAAGTACACTTGCACGTACAAGGAATTTGTTTTACACAAATTTGTCGGATTTTAGACAAGACAAAACGACACGACAAAAAACAAACAAAAAAATGAACAACAAATGGAGTATAATGTGTTTTTTGTTTAGTTTTTTTTTAACAAATGGAGTAGGGTGTGAGATTCCAACAAATAATTCAAATAAATATCTGTGGTATATTACACAGTGGTATTGCATACAATATTGCACATATATTTTTTACACAGTGAGAAGAATGCTCATGAGGTTTATTAGTTAATTTGCCAGGGGGGGAAAACTGTTCTTGTGCCTGGGATTATATAAAGAAATAAGGGTAAATTTTTCCTCTAATAAATTTGTTCTGTCATTCTGCACAATCATAAGGCCCAACTTGACTTGAACGCCCCTTAAATATGATATTCCTACGTATAAAATAGTGTGACAAGACTTTACTTGGATTTATACGTTTTATGTGACTTTTTGTGCTAAAAATGTTTTACATGTTACTAAATATATCTCAAAAAATCAACTCAGAATAAATATAAATAAAACATTTAATAAATTAAACATCAGTTGACAATAAACATTTCTATGTACAATAAAAGTCTACAAAGTCTTCACAGGTTTGTTTGCTTATGAGTAAGTATACTATGGCTAATTTACAATATTGTTGATAGTTTCGTCTGTTTGAATACATAGAAATGTATGCACTTTTATCTGCTTTGTATAAATAGAAAGACAGCGCTCGTCACTTGGAGTGGCTAAAGTCAGTGAAAGAGAGCCATGGCTCAGTGGAATTGTCCTCCATCTCTTTTGCCACAGCCATAAATGAAAGAGGAGTATATTCCATCACTGTTCAAAACCAAAAAAAGGTTTTTATTTATGTTGCTTTATCAGTATGAATGTGCATTTCAATTACACTATTATTTTATTAAAAAATATTTAAGTGTAATCAAATGCATTGTGACTTACTGTATGTACTTTGCTTCAGATCAACATGGAAACTGCACTCAAACTTTATGTCCCTGAGGGACTTGGAAAAGAACAGGAGATCCGCTGTTATTCTTTGGAAGATGTAAGAGATCTTCAAAACAAACTAATGCTTATGTCTGGGAAGGCAGAGCACAACAATGAAGTTGAACATTTCACTGAGGTAGAATAATCTTGCCATTGTCAGACATTTGACAGACCTAAGATACGCATGTTGGCTAACTTTGGTGCCATAAAACTTGCTATTTTTTTCCTAAGGTTTTTGACCATGTTCAGAGACTAGCTGGAATATTTCTTGATCTTCTTTCTGCTGGAAACCCATTATTCAGAAACTGGGATGCAAAAATCAATTGTTTTGTCAATTCTGATCATCTCACCAGCCACAGTATCATGATAGACTTTAATTTGAGTAGTATCCCTGAAAAAATTGCAATAGATGGTAACGTCATTGAACACCTACCAAAACTTTGCCGAAAAATGGAACAGTACCTAAGTGACTGGAGAAAGTTTATGGAAAAACAGAGATCTGAAAACTACTATCTTAATTATTACACTGCTGAGCAAATTGTCTATCTTTGTGAGCAGCTCTCTTTAAAACATTTAAATGAAGACTTAAATGAGTGTACATTGATGATGCTTTCTTTTATCAACCCTAAATCTTCCACATCTAATGTATGGAAAACATGGAACCTTTTATTTCAAGATTCAGATGCTATGATATCTGAGGAAGGCATTAATGGTGTACAAGATGTCTCAGACAAAGATTCTGGGTTAAGCACATTAGATTTCATTTGGAATAGGTATATCACAGACATGAGGACCTTTCTTCCAGATACATTGGATATCTCTGGTTTAGGAAAACTTCTTGAGAGGATGAACAGTAACTTGAACTTGGATTATGAGGATGATGACCAAGAAGAGTACATGTCTTTTGATCCTGACGAAGAGCCAAAAGAGATTAGAAGAGAGTTGCCTAAGGGGCTAATGCTGGGCCATCCCAATCTAATAGTTTGTCCCAAAGAAGAAATCCTGACGACTTGTCTTAGCGTTTATGCTGTCAGCAAATATGCGCCACTTCCATCATACGATGAAGTCCTACTGTGCAGTTCAGGCACTCCGTATGAGCAGGTGGAACTTTTTCTCAGGCGCTGCCTCACCACTAGAAATACTGGCGACAAGATTTACACCCTGTTGTATGCTGATCTCTTAAGTTATGAAGTCAGTTGTGCTGTGGAGCAGTTGTTTAACAACCTTCATTCTGCATCAAGGCAGGATTACAAACTTGTGATTATTTGTACCATGGAACAAGAACATGCTTACATCCCCTCAGCATTTAGCAATTTTAAGCTGCACCTAGTTCCAAGAGAATCCTTAGAGAGGCTCCAAAAGTATCTTTGTAGACACTTTACAGTACCAGAAGAAGAGACTAGCGCTGCTACTGTATTCAAAGATGGGCAATCTGTTGGTATTGTGTCATCAAAACGAGCGGGAGTTGGTGAGTAATATAAAACATTAAATATAAAAAAAAAAAAAAAAAATTTATGAAAAAATCATTTGTTAAATTTGTTTAATTTAGTTGAATTAAAATAAATATATCCCAAAATGTTTTAAATTATTTTAGGAAAATCACTGTATGTTCAGAGGCTGTATGAAAGGCTTGAGGCATCTGAAAGACCTGGAACTTCATGTTTGAAGTGTATTCGCTTAACTGAATCCATAATCGATGAAAGTGTTATCCTTAATTCATTGCTTGAAACACCAAACCAGAATGGGCTTGTGATCTTTCATTTTGATGTTACAACTGCGGTGAGAGTTTAATTCTTTGAAAGTCTATGACCTGTCCAAATATATTTAAATAATGTAATTTTATATAAAATTTTGTGACTTTTTATTTAATTTATATTAGGTGCAAAAAGGATTGCATGAGTTCTTATTTAAACTGTTAGTTCTTGGCTATCTAATGGACACTGAAGGACGTATGTGGAAACGCAGCAGCCAGCACTTGTATGTCATTGAGATGTTACAACACGCCACTGAAATTCCAAGATCTGCTGCAAGACTAGTATGTGTTTTACAAAGTATCTTTTTCTGTTAATTTACTAATAAATCTTTATTTTAAAACAGGAGAACCTATATGATGTAAAGATATTTTCATTTACAGGATTCAAATGTAGCTTTCACTGACGTTTTCCCCAAAGTGCAGTGCAGACCACCTAAAGAAGTTTTGGAACTGGAAATGAGAATAAAGGATGATCCTAGCTTTGAGATTGAAGATCCACTTATGGATGATGAGTATTTCAGAAGTGAAGCCTATCAGAGGCCTTATCAGTATTTGATGCGCTTTCAAGAGGGTATTGACCTTGACAACTTCACCTTCAAGGGAGTTGAAGGCTCTCATGCAGAATGCCTTCAGATGTTGTTTTTCTACTGTGGAATTGCTGATCCGTCATGGGCAGAGTTGAGGAATTTTACATGGTTCCTTAACCTTCAGTTACAAGATTGCGAGACATCTGTTTTCTGCAACATGGAAATTGTTGGAGACACTCTGAGAGGTTTCAGAAAATTTGTGGTTGATTTCATGATTTTAATGGCCAAGGACTTTGCTACACCATCATTAAATATTTCAGATCAAAGTCTTGGAAGGCAACAGGTACACCTAATGGATGCCAATGAAGAAGATCTGGCTCCATTCCGCATCAGGAAGAGATGGGAGTCAGAGCCCCATCCATACATCTTTTTTAATGATGATCATGAGTCTATGACCTTCATTGGTTTCCACCTCAGATTAAATAATGAGAATGGTGTTGATGCTTTTGATCCATCAACAAACAGAGTCATAAGGAAGAACATCATGACAAAGCAGCTTTATTTTGGTCTCCAGGGTAACAAAGTCCCTTTTAACATTAACTTTGATGACTTACCAAGAAGTGAAAAGATTGAGCATTTGTGTAGTGTTCTTGGTGTTAAATGGCCATCAGATCCTGATGAGACCTACCAGCTCACTATGGACAATGTATTAAAGATGATGGCAATTCACATGAGGTTCAGGTGTGGCATTCCTGTCATTATTATGGGAGAAACTGGTTGTGGAAAGACAAGACTTATCAAATTCATGTGTGAACTTCAAAGAAGTGGAAACCCAGCAGACAATATGAAACTGGTAAAAGTTCATGGTGGCACAACTCCTGACATAATTTATGCGAAAATACAAGAAGCTGAGTCAGTTGCATCCTGGAATAAAGAGAAACATGACCTTGATTCAGTAATTTTCTTTGATGAAGCCAACACTACTGAAGCAATTTGTTGTCTGAAGGAAGTGCTTTGTGACAATTCTGTCAAAGGGCAGAAACTTCAACCCAATACTGGTCTACATGTTATTGCGGCTTGCAATCCCTACAGAAAACATTCAGATGTGATGATTAAAAGGTTGGAAGGAGCAGGTTTGGGATACATTGTGAAAGCTAATCAGACACAGGATAAGCTGGGCTCTATTCCCCTCCGCCAGCTTGTGTACAGAGTTCATGCATTACCCCCAAGTATGCTTCCATTAGTGTGGGACTTTGGGCAGCTTGATGACAACACTGAAAAAATGTACATTCATCAAATTGTTAAGAGCGTGGTTGAAAACAACTCCATCAGAAATAACTATATCAAGATGCTTAGTGATGTTTTATCAGAGTCACAGTGCTATATGAGGAAGAGAAAAGATGAACGTAGCTTTGTTAGTTTAAGAGACGTTGAACGCTGCATGCAAGTGTTTGTATGGTTCTACACCAATCATCAAATGTTTTTTGAAGAATTGGAAGCATTTTTGAAAAAGAAGCAAAAACAATTAAACACTGTTGTTGAAACAATGTCCAAAGATCCTGTTGAATGGAGTCTCTTGATGGCAGTGGCAGTGTGCTATCATGCATGCTTGGAAAAGAGAGAGCAATTTTGGTCAATACTTGGGAGTTATTTCCCGAGCTATGTCAAACAAAGAAAGGTAATGCAAGAAATCTCCCAAATACAGGATCTTCTTCTACATGATGTACCCCTAGGTAATACAATTGCTAAAAATAAGGCATTGAAGGAAAATGTCTTTATGATGGTGGTGTGCATTGAACTGCGAATTCCACTATTCTTAGTTGGTAAGCCTGGGAGCTCAAAGTCTTTGTCAAAGACCCTAGTAGGAGATGCAATGCAAGGCCAAGCTGCACACTCTGAGCTGTACAGGAAATTGAAGCAGATTCACCTAACATCCTACCAGTGCAGTCCTCACTCAACTGCAGAGGGAATCATTAATACATTCAAGCAGTGTGCTCGTTTTCAAGAGGGGAAAAATCTAAAAGAGTATGTCTCTGTTGTTGTGCTAGATGAGATAGGCTTAGCTGAAGACTCACCCAAAATGCCTTTAAAAACCCTTCACCCCTTACTGGAAGAAGGTTGCATTGATGATGAACCATTACCCTATAAAAAGGTTGGGTTTATTGGCATCTCAAATTGGGCTTTGGATCCAGCCAAAATGAATAGGGGAATCTTTGTCTCTCGAGGCGACCCAGATAAAACTGAACTAGTTGAAACAGCCACAGGAATTTGTTCTTTGCAACCAGTGGTCCTAGAAAACATAAAGCATCTCTTCGAGCCTCTGGCAGCTGCCTACCATGAAATTTGCAGCTCTAAATCTAAAAGTTTTTTTGGCTTACGTGATTACTATAGCTTAATCAAGATGCTGTATGGTGTTTCCAAAAATTCTAATCCTTCTTCAGAAGAAATTGTTCATGCAGTGTTGAGAAATTTCAGTGGCTTGGATAATGTGGATGCTCTGAAAATCTTTGCTAAATCACTTCACATAAAACATTGCTTGAATGACCTCAGTTCTATTGATCTGGTAAGGCAAAACATCACTGGCAAAGCCCAGAATGAGGACTGTCGCTACCTTCTTATACTTACCAAGAACTTTGCAGGCCTTCAAATTCTACAGCAAAATATCTTCATGGACAACAATCCTCCGGAGATCATCTTTGGCTCAAGCTTTCCCAAAGACCAGGAGTACACACAAGTCTGCAAGAATATCAACCGTGTGAAGATCTGCATGGAAACTGGCAAGACTGTTGTGCTTTTAAACCTTCAAAATCTTTACGAGAGCCTGTATGATGCGTTAAACCAATACTATGTTTTCCTGGGTGGTCAAAAATATGTGGATCTTGGCCTTGGGACGCACCGTGTGAAGTGCCGTGTGCACAAAGACTTTCGACTTATTGTTATTGAGGAGAAAGAAGTGGTCTACAATCAGTTTCCCATTCCACTAATTAACAGACTTGAAAAACATTACCTTGACATCAACAGTGTCCTACTGAGTAGTCAGAAAGAAACTGTCAAACACCTGCAGAGCTGGGTCAAACATTTTGTGGCTTCAAAAAATCAACATTCTATTCCACACAAGTACATGCCTCAGGATGTTTTCATTGGTTACCATTCAGATACTTGTTCCTCTGTGATACTGCAAGTAGTGGAGAAACTAAGAGATGACATTGAGGATGCAGACATCCAAGACAACCTGTTAAAGGAAGCAAAGCGTGTCTTATTAAATTGTGCCACCCCAGATTCTGTTGTAAGGTTGCAGTATACTAATTTGCCAGATGTAGAGACAGGGCAACTGCTCAATATATATTTTGAGCAACAAAAACACCACTCTCTGGCAGAATTCATTGTTTCTCATATTCCAAAGGGGCATCATAACAATTACATCTTTACAGAGGTAGGAATTTTTATCTTTTCTTGTGCTGTATTTCATTTTATTTTTATGATGCAGATTATTCACTATTGTAATATGTGCTTTGTGAAGGTTACAACTTTTTCAAGGTTGTTGACAGCTTCAGATATCAAGGAGCTTGAGCACAAAACAGGGATTTACAATATTGATCACCTGTTACTTCAACAATTTGAGACTGAGTTTTCCTTCCTCAGAAAAATAAGGTATACATTTGTACCTCTATAATTTCTCTTGTTCCCATCCTATTGTCAATATCCCTTATGGTCATATACACACTGGCGAAAGAATAAAGTTTTATTGTTGGTGATGGTGTTTAATTTGTTTGTTATTTGTCTTTTCAGGCAATTCCTAGAAACACAGGGCACAGACAAGATCCTTCTGGTTCAAATGGACTTTGGGGAGGATTCTGCAAGTGCAAATCTTCTTGCATCTGCCAGGTGTGTGGTACAGTCCCTGATACTCATTACTACTGATTGCATAGTAATTAAAATGTGTAATGGCAAAAAAACAACTGGGTTTCCATGCAGGTACTCCTCCATGAATGAAATCATCCGATCAGAACATGTAGAGGACTGTAGGGTGTTTGTGTATTTTATCATCAAATTACCAAGAATGGAGGGAGGAACCTTCTACACTGGATTTCATGGAGGTTAATAATTTTTTTTTACTGACTATAAAATGTGTTCTTAAGCATTCACTTTTTTTTTTTAATTGTAGACTGGACTCTGACTTTAATCATCTGTGACTATGCATAGTTTGTTAACATCTTACCATCAGTGTAAAGGGAACACCATAGCACCACTGCTAACCAGATGTTATTAGGGTGGTGGATTTATCTCAGACACCTACTTAATAGTGTTAATAGATGTTGTATGAGTGTATCAGGTGGAACATGTTTTCTGGTTTTTAAGCACTTCAATGAGTGGTTCTGTGATTTGAAATCAAATTGATAATCAAATTGAGCTCTGAAGATGGGCTAGAATATGTAAATCACAATGTAGCATGCTGTTTTAGAACACTTGTCACTGATGGGGTGATATAATGCTGACCTCTCTGAAGGTGATGATTTTCCTAGAACATATCTCATGTACAACATGCCTTTTTCCCTTCAAAAAATAATAAGAGAAAAAACACAATTACCTATTTACCACCTTTATGGGGCAGTGGTGGCTCAGTGTGTTAAGGTTCTGAGTTATGGATCGGAAGATCGGCGGTTCGAGCCACATTTCTGGCAGGTTGTCGCTGTTGGGCTGTGAGCAAGGCCCTTAACCCCATCTGCTCCAGGGGTGCCGTAAAATGGCTGACCCTGTGCTCTGACCCCTGCCTACTAACAAGAAGCTGGGATATGCAAAGAATAAAGAATTTCTGTGCAGTACTGTATGTGTGACGAACAAAAGCTGAACTTAACTTATACAGTTAAAGCTTGAATTGCGAGCATAATTCGTTTTGGAAGCGTGCTTGTAATCAAAAGCACTCTTATATCAATGCAAAAATGAGAACTAGAGGTACAGTAGCAGAGCTGATGATGTTGAGATTCTCTTTGAAAGTGACAAGGGCAAGGTTACTTTCAAAAATGAGTTCATCAGAAAGACAACTCGTGTTAGATGTTTTCGAGATAAAGTCAGAGAGCCAGATTGAGATGGTTTGGACGTTTTGGATGTTCAGAGGAGAGATTGTGAATATATTGGTAGAAGGATGCTGAGGTTGGAACTGCCAGGCAGGAGGTCTAAAGGAAGACCAAAGAGGAGATTTATGGGTGCAGTGAGAGAGGACATAAAGTTAGTTGGTGTGAGAGAAGAATATGCAGAGGATAGGATTAGATGAAGGCAGATAATTCGCTGTGGCGACCCCTGAAAGGGAATAGCTGAAAGACAAAGAAGAAAAAAGTACACCATGGCATGAATTGGTGTACACCAAGTGTCACAGTTCTTCCTAATACTGTGATCTTCCACTTAAACAATATGATTGTATGCATTCATATAATATGGATGCTTATATGGATGTATTATATAGCCAGTAATCTATCATGGCTGTCTTTTTTTGTATTTGGGTTTTTATAGGGCATTGGATGTCAGTACACATTGATGACCTCAGAAGCTCCCAAGAGATTGTTTCAGATGTCCAGAGTCTGAGAAATGTCTCCATTTGTGAGCTCTTTGAGGACATTACAGTGGAAACCTCTGGTATTATTTCATATAAAATTTAGGATCAATATTTGATTATGAACGTTTTTATTTATTTTCATCTTTTTTATAAATTTATTAATTGTAATTGCTGTTTTTCTTTCTAATAGTTGAAAATTCTGAAGATTTGGTAAGTATAGCATCATCATCAAAAATAGCAGTCGTTATTTGTTTAAGCAATATTCAATGCTATATCAGCACTGATTGTGTTTTAGACATTGTATAAGGAGTTTGATACAACAGCCCTGCTGCGCAGTTGTGTCCAGAGCTCTGTGGGCATGTTAAGGGATTTCGAAGATGAAGGAATTCTAAGTACAAAAAGAGTGGACATTTTGCTTACGCTCTTGGACAACAGTGACACACTAAAAGGTTTGTCTGTTTTCTAACCAGTTCTTATTTTTGCTGAGGAAGTTCCTTATTTTGTTAAATAATTTTTTCTTTTATGCAATAGTTAAGTTCATGAAGACGTTGAAAAAGCGCCTTTATCTCTTGTTAAAAACACGTGAGGACATTGCAGATATGCCCAAAACCTGGGTGTCCAGGGAAGCATCAAATATTGAGGCTCTCCAAGAGGGAGGAACCTTTAAGTAAGCACCCGCTGTTATATAGTATAAGCATTATGTAGCTCTGATGCATTATAATTATGATTTTTAATTTTAAAGAGCACTTACTATTTTATGTTTATTGTGCACTATTGTTTTAAATTTAATGCATCTACTATTTTGTGAATATTTCTTAATAGACACACACTGTGGCGTCGAGTACAGGCAGTGGTCACTCCTTTGCTAGCACAGCTGATTTCTGTCATCGACCGTAACTGCAATTTGGATCACTTGCTTGATACTAACAGCGAGGATGAAGTGAAAAATCTGTGGCTTTTCATATTTGAACACAAAACACTACTGGACATTCCACATGATCAAACTGGGTAAGTGTTTCCCTAAATTTTTATTGTATTGTTACATTACTACTATACCTCTTATAATTACTGTTCTGAATTTACAAAAAAAAGTTTCCTGTTTGTGCACAGCTCCAAGTCACAGACCATCCACATCCAAAGCCATATGTCAGCAGGAAGAACTATGTTCTGTGCTATGCCCTTCAGCTGGAGGATTAAAGACATGTTAGATGACCTCTGGGATCACACCTTACAGAGAGAGGGTGAATGTTTTTATATAAATTCCAATCCAGTCATGAAGATACAGATCAAGGGCTATACGTAATGTTCATGTGACATATCAGAATGACCATGTCATGGTTGTCAGCACCAGATGGTTTAAGTATTTCAGAAACGAGTACGCTTCAGGGCTTTTTTCACACATCACTTGCTTTAAAGTTTACACAGAAACTTTACACAAAACGAAAAAAAAACACTCCAGTGAGTGGCAATTCTGCATGTGTTAAAATGTTTTATCTCTTGATGAGAATTGAGATGAGATTATACAATCTGTTTACTATATTCTGTTTTATCTATAGTCTACCTTCATGATTTTTATTCACTGCATCGCTGCTACTTTTAAAAGGTTCTTGATTGGGCAGATGTTCTTAATAAAGGTTAAAGGTGAGTAATGTGGGCAGTATGATTAACAATATTGTAAACAGAACTTTTTTCCACCTTAGATCAATCCCATAAGCAGTTTGAGGAGGTCTTCAAGCGGACTGTACTAGGCGAATATTTTGCAACGGTGGACAAAAAGATGCTGAAAGAATTTTTTGAAAAATATCTTAAAGATTTTGTTGCATTAACAATGAAAGTTTCAAACGTTGCTGAACAAAAAGTAAGCTAATTCAGTAGTTTGGTTTAATATTGTTTGTTTCCTTGTTCTTATGTGATCTAACATCCTAATTGTTGATTTGTTTGTTCTAGTCGCTGTGCACTGCCATGAAGAGCTGTGTAAATGAGGTGTGCAGGAGGCGAGGCAGCTCACTGGAAACTGAACTCTCCTTGCCACTCGTCCACACCGCGTATCATGAATTCCAGAAACGACTGCAGAATTTCTCGAGGATGATATCAATCCTGCCTCAGGTGGTCATGTGCTTACAGGGAAATCCACACGTGATGCAGAAAGCTGAGATGGTACTATTAATAAGTATCTAGTTTCAGTTTCTCACTAGGATCTCTGTAATGGTTTATATTTTATTAGAAAGCTTCTTTACTGTGTTGAAGTTTTATATGTAGTTGTTCTTCTATTAGTAATATATAACTGTATCAATACCATGCGTTTTCTATAAGCTGTATAACAACTTATAATATATTATTGGTGTTTAAAATTTGTTTAAAGAGTCTTTCAGGCTTATTAATTTAACATATTGGTGCATATTTTTAGGTTTCAGATATGTATGGTGCTCTTGCTTGTCTCGAGCACCTAGATCCCCAGGACTTAAACCAAGACTTTAGCCCTAAACTCTGGCTCAAGCAAGTAATGAAACTTCAAGTCCCTATTGAAGTGGTGTGTTCTGAACAGAGCCTTAAGCAGTATGGGGAGAGGAGTCGTGAAATGGTGAAGCTCATCCAGTAAGCTTCAACAAAACAATCTCTTTCAATTTGCAGTTTGCTTTGTTCTCCAGTGATAAGATTTCATTCTCAGTTATGGTGATTCATTGCATAGTTCAGTAGTTTCCTTGGCCTAGTGCTGTCTGTGTAAACGGAAGATTAGATTAATGTAGGGAATTAAATTAGATTATTCCTATAACAATGTTACTTTTTTTTATCTTTTTATGTTTTTTTTGAGTCATTGTGCTATATAATTAGTAGTACAATTACGAATATTTTCATGTTCTTCTTATATTACTTGTTCTTAAAACGCATATAATGTGTGTGCCAGAAATCGATGGAGACGTGTCTTCACCCTGGCTCTGTTTGTAGAGCACATATTGTTGGATATTGAGGCTGTAGATGAGAGGCTAAAACCGCTGGTTATGGATTGCTCTCGAAACCTCGGGAAGGTGAGGATGCAAACTGCTTTTATATAAGCAGAACACACTCACTCACTCACTCACTCACTCATCGTCTACTGTATACCGTCTTATCCTGTATTCAGTGTCACAGGGGGCCTGGAGCCCATCCCAGGGGTACACCCTGGACAGCGTGCATATCCGTCACAGGGCACACACACATACAGACACTCATACACTACAGGCAAAAACAAGCTGGGGAACAATATTCTGCTACTGTAGATGGTGGCAAGAAGGAGAAAAAAAAAAGAAAAATTTTTGAATTTTATGTTCTACTTAAACCAACAGCAGTGTTGTCCAAGTCCCATCCTGGCTCAACCATCTATGATGTTGTGATAATTGAAAAGACATTCTAGGATTCAATTATTTGTCACATATTATTTACAGCACAGTGAAATAATTTTTCACATATCCTAATTAGGAAACTAAGGTCAGAGCACAGGGTCAGCCAGGATAGGAGCAGACAGTGTTAAGGGACTTGTTCAAGCATTGCTCAAGGGACTTGTTCAAGGATGGCTTTGAACCTGCAACCTTCCAATCAGGAACCCAGAGCCTTAACCGTTTGTGCCACCAGTGCCTTAATCTGCCCCCCCTGTACAAACTGTGACTCCTTTTATATTACAACATATTACAATTATTAGCATGTAAAATAAGACATTTCACTATAATAATTAAAAAGTAGCCCATAAGATTTTTATGTAGCACCACTGAGTTAGATTTCATTTCCTCTTTTTTTTTATAGGTACTTGAAAAAAGCTCGGACATGAAATTAGAGAAAACCTTTCTGGCTGTTATTGACATACTCAGATCCTGCAAGGAAAGTGCAAGTGATTTACTATTTAGGTAAGACCCCATTAAAGCTCCTATGACCTATTCAGTCTTTTTTTATTCAAATTTCAATATGTTAAACGATTGTGCATCAAAGGTTTGGCCTCCAGACATGCCCTGTATGTAGGGTAGAACCTCAAGACCCTGTGGAACTACCATGCAATCATGTCTTCTGCCAGTCTTGCATTAGAAGGTGGCTCATTCCAGGACAGATGTACTGTGCCATGTGTACCCAACCTGTGCCAGATGACTTTGAGCAAAAAGTCTCTGAGGAGTACCGGTGAGTCTTGTCTGTTTCCACACTTGTGCCATAATACACTAGTAGTTTTATTTTGCTTAAATAGCATTAGATCACTTACTTGTGAACTTGTAATCATTTATGTATTATGATTTTGCAGAACATGTCTCAAATTAAATGCCCAGTTCAGACAACGGTGCAACGCCTTTTTTATAGAGGTAGTGTCCACAGTTTGTTTTAAAGACAATTCCCCTCCATCCAGAGCTGTCATTCTACACCTGTTGTCTTTCCTAATGGTTGAGGCAAAGCCAGATTCCTTATCTCATGGTAAGCTACGGTATCTTGTATGACTGAATGCCTTTACTCCTGTGTTAATTGTTGCATACAGTACAGTCTGTAGATAAAACGCCTGTTCGATTGCTTTCTAATGATCATGTACAGAAGCCAAATACTATTGTCTCATAACCAGTTTTGTAATAGTTTTTCAGTTAATTAGTAATTATTAGCTAGCACATAGATAACTACAGTATACAGATCACATTGTGTGTATGGAAATGTTCTTACTCGCGCTATTATACATACATTTCTACTGTAAGATCTTCTACTGCAACTTCACCAAGTGTTTAGGTGGTTCAAATAAACAAATAAATTAATAAATAGGACCTAAAATAAGCCAAAATAAAAGGACAAAAATCAGACATAAAATACCTTACTGTCTTATACTGCAAATGATAGTAAGATGTTTTTCTCACCCTCTCTATCAGCACACAGTCATATTCACACCAAAGCCCTGTCACCATTCAACGAGTGCGTGGATAGAAATCCTGTTATAAGATCTATGGTGCTTAAACTTCTGCTCAAATACAGGTGTGTATGCATATGTATGAATTACTCAGTGCTTCTTGCTCAGTGATTATGTGGTACCCAGCTGCTTGTCACATTACATCATCAAAAGCGCTTCTCTTTGAGGATTTATTACAGTATATTTTGAGCAGTCTGATACATAGATAAGAAATCGTTGAATAAAAAAATTTAATACATGTATAATATGCATATTTTTTCAGCTTTGACGAGGTGAGAGAATACCTTGAACAGCACTTAACGAATATTCTACTGAGCAAAATTCTGGATGGCACTGATAAAACTGAACTGTATGCTTTGTACGTCAATTGCTTTGAGGTAAGAACACTGATAATATATTTATATCTAAATATAAATACAACTTTATTCGTACTACAGTGTAAGAAGAATAAAACACTTTAACAATGTGATATTTTATAAATAACCAAAACATTGATAATTTACAGCAACATTTTTAGCACTCTTTTTTCTTTTCAGGATTCTATGTTTGAGAAAAAGCAGTTGAGCTGTATGGAAAAGGAGAGGGCATGTCTCCACGAGGGAAGGGGTGTCTTGCACAGTGTTTTCCACACAAACAGAGTGGCCACAGAGGAGATCTCCATAGAGAGTTTGAAGCAGATTGCAAGGCTGCGTATATGCTTGGACATGGGTGCTCAGCTGCTCACCACATTACCAAGCAGTGGTTAGTTCCACAAAACCTCTATACAGCTAGTGTATGTTTGTTGATGAGAAAATTACCATCCATTATGTGTGGATCTCACCTTTTGTCATTTTATGTCTTTCTAAAGGGAGCATGGAAAAACACCAGGAGGAATTCTTAGCCACAGTAATGGAGCTTTGTCAAAAGAGCAAGAATGACTGGTATAGGGTGTACCTGATCAGAAAGATTTGCAGCTTGCAGGGAGTTGAAGCTGCTCGGGCAATGCAAAAGGACGCTAAGTTCCAATGGCTCTTTCCACAAGAGATCATACCGCAGGTAGCTGTAAATATCTATCATGTAAAGTATACATAAAATTGCTGAACCAGTTCTGCTTTTCAGCTTTTTTTTCTCAAATTAAATTAACTAAAATGCTGAAACCGTCATGTATTTTAGGAAGAAAATGAGGGCCATGTGGACCAGTACCTTGTGTATGGTCAAGATTATAAAACTGTACGTGAGTCAGTTGCAAAGGCTGTAATTGAGGGTAAAGCACAAATCATAGATGAAGCCATTGAGGTATTTGTTTTTCTCCTTTTTGGTTTGTTTTTTATTTCTTTAAATGGGGCTTGGCTCTAATTTGATATACTGTATACTTTATCATTCATTTATATATATAGACGTGTACTTGTAGTCCAAAAAGAAAGGCCTTTTATATCCTTCTGGCCCTTTTCCAAGAAGTTACCAGTTTATTTAAAGCAGCCAACCCAGTCCTTCATCCCAAACCAGAGGTTTGTGTTTTTTGTATTTTGTGTCATATCATAAGCAGAAAATCTAGCACATCCACAATACCTAGATTTCATGTAGAGTAATCAGCGGTGTTATTGTTCGTAGCAACGGCAAGCTCTTGAAGATTACATCCATGGCTTACAATATTTCACCCCAGAGATGAAGGTGTTTGCTGAAACTCTGGTAAACAACAGGCTTGGCAACCTAAGTGTTGACAGGCATCAGTCAAACACAATACTCATCCTCACAGAGCTGAGCATCCATCTAAAGGCTGTACTCTTGTGTGGGATTGGGGGTGTCTTGGCTCCCCTTCTACAACTGGCATTGTCCCCTGCTACCATGCAGGTACACGTCATCCTGTTTCCCCTAATACACTATTGCAGTAAACTCTGAAATTACATTTTTGCAATATATTCGCTTTCAGCAACATAATTATGTTTCTATTTTGTCATTTTGTACAGATGGCGTTTATACCCACAATGCCTGAAGATATTTTGGCCACAGCAAAGAAGGCTCTTGGTTACACTTGGTATAGTAAGTAGTACAAACAATTTAGTAATTTTAACTTTAAAATAGTTTTTGAGGGGTCTTACACAATTAAAATGATTTGAACTGTGCAATATACTAAGCAATTTTTTGGTTATGTTGAACTCCGTAGTCTTTATATTATTTTAAAGATTTAAAACTGTTTTCTTTACCCTTTCATAGCCTGTCCCAATGGCCACCCGTGTGTCGTGGACAAGGTAAGCTGTAGCTGTTTTTTTTTTTTTTTTGAAGATACAGTGGTGTTTTCCATAACCTTGTGCTGACATTGAAGCAGTTTAACTGCTTTAAGTTATTAAAGCTAATAACCTAACTAAGTGTTTCAAATGTAACAAACTGTTGCATAAGTTTATTTAATATAATTTTTACAGATTTTTTTTTTTTATAATATTATTTGTAAAATTTAATTTATAGATTGTCCTGGTACCATATGAACATTTATGTTTTTAAACATGTTGTACTTATTTATGTTTTTTTACATGTTGTATTATTTACTTTATTTCAAATATTATTTAAAGTAATTCTTTAAACATATTTAAAAGAGACATACCGTTTGTGCTACAACAGTGTCCAAAGATTAAAATGATTGTTTTCCTGGAGAAGTACGATTTCAGTTAAATTAGTTAACAAAACCAGAAACAATGACACATTCACTAAGAAAATGTAAACATCTACTATTGTTTTATAAGGCCTTCTGCTGCTGATGGCCAACATATATATATATATTTTTTTTTTTTTTAACTAAAAATGTAAATGCAAATAAATGTAGGCATATCCTACCTACTTTATACACATATTAGCCATAACATTAACACATTAAAATTGATTATCAAGTATGTACCAGTAAACTGGTGATAGGATCATGGGCAACTAAGACTTATTAGAGCTGCCCAAGTGGCAAAAGTACTGTATGCGATACTGGGCATAACGTTTTGGGTTGTAATGTTATGACTGATCAGTCGATGCAGTATATAACTCTGTTGCATATATATTTCTGTCAGCTCATTGGTTGTTCTTTGTTATTTTGCCATTTTGCCAATTTTTTATTATGAATCTGGATCACATGTAATCTTAAAGTTTTATTTGTGTATGCGCTTTTTCTTTAGTTTGTGCTGTAACATCCTTTAAAAATATTCTTTCACTCATTTCTAGTAATGTTATTTAATAATGTCATTTCTCTAAATTGCTGTCTTCTGCAGTGTGGCAAGCCTACTCGGATGGGGAGATGTTTGGAGTGTGGAGCACCTGTGGGAGGACTCAATCATCAACCAGTGCAAGGTTTCAATAAAATGCGTCAAGAGTGAGTCATCTAATGAATGTAGATGAAACTTATATAATGCAAATGTAAAATAAAGTAATAAGATTTTAGTTCAAGCATCAAAATGAACATCTCACACAAGTAAATCTTTTTAGAGGGGATCGGTCCCAGAGAGGCCACATTCTAGGAGCCCCACAGAGAAGAGATAATCCAGATGCACTGGATACAAAAAGCATGTCTTTAACGCCTTTTACATTAGTCAGAACGATTACCCATATGGCCATGCTGCTTGGAGCATCAGAACAGTCTCAGGTATATTCGCTAATGGACTGCATTGATTTAAGCTAATGTCATTTATAATTCCCATTAATTTATTTTAATTACACTCAAAATGTCTGCATATTTTCCCTTTGCCATGAATCCCCAGTATATCGCACAGATCATCCAACCTCCAGTACAGGATCCCTGTGGGTTTTTAATAAGCCATCTGATGAAGGATTTGGAACATCTGGGCAGGGCTTTGGGTAAAGGCGTTGACGACACAGTGACTACTGTACACTTGATGCTCAGCTGGACCCTAGAGCCTCCTCAGAACGTTCAATGTAAGACTTGCCATATGAGATAATGATTGCAAGAAATTAAGTCCTTTATTAACCTGTTGAAAAATAATGATGTCCTTTGTGTAGGGCCTGCTGGCTATGATAATATCCTCTCAACAAAGGAAGCCAGGAATGCCTGGGAGATCACCATGGCTCATAATGTCATTACTCCCAAATTGAAGGCAAGCCCTGATTTGTTACACAACAATGGCACACTAGTCTTTTTACAAAGAGATATGCAGTATATGGAATTTTGAAGTGATGTGTTTGTATTCACTTGTGACTGTAAATTGATGGTGTGACACTGGCATATTGCTAATTTGGTTATAAATTATGAAACATTTTCACCTGAAGAGTGACCCAAAATTCTGGTTCCATCTATACTGCTTATCCTGTACTTGGTTGCGGGGGGCCTGGAACCTATCCAGGGGACTCGGGGCACAAGGTGGGGTACAACCTGGATAGGATACTAATCCATTTCAGGGTACAAAAACAAGCATACACACACACACACTATGTGGGAAGACACAGACCCAGAAGGCAGGATTCGAACCCTTGACCCTGGAGGTGCAAGGCTACAGTGCCAACAGCTACACCACTGTTCTGCCCCATATGCAATTATATATTTAAACTTAAAAATAACTGCAAATATTCAACTTGATGTCCACTGACCTTCTAGTACCTAAGTATGCACTCAATACATGAACACTGAGCACTTCTTACAGTATGAGAACTGATGTTGAAGAGATGATTTCTTTCTTTAGTGCAGTGATTGTTCTGGGCCAATTCCAAGATAACCTCAGTTGTGTTAGGTCCGATTCCATTTAATCTTCCATTATTAATTTTGAAGGGATTTTGGGAAATAAAAGAAATATATCAATGTTCAATATGATATGATATAAAAATCTCTGCGGATTCAGACTTTTGGCCCACCTTGTGTTTTGAACTCGGTGTTGTTTGAGTAGTACAAGGGTGTGGTTATTTTCTTATAAGATATATACTGTACCCTAGAGTAGAATTTTTCTGTCAAGCAAATTCTACACTAAAATACTGTCCAGTTTTAATATAAATTGTCAGTCGTCCACTTAGTAAGAACGGGTGTAAATTGGTGCATCATTAGACATGGAACAATCTGTGAAGTAATGAATAACAAATAACAAATAATACATATTGTATTTTTTAAGCATTGCATACGAATTAGCTGCTCTGAACACCATGTTTTACAGTGCTTCTTCATGCACAAGTTATAAGTATGCACTCAAATCACACATCTTATGTTTAACCTTTTATATTTGCATTATGGTCTTGAAAGCTAAATCCTAGGATATTTTTTCATATGTTGGACTTATAGAAACTGGAACGTAAGCTTGTAAAGGTGAATGACACCATGAGGGGTGATGCCCGTGTGTCATCTGATCCCATCCTGAAGCTGATGTACGGAGATCCGCGCATGTTTCTGTCCTCCTTGCCCCAGCAGTCAGTCCTCCACAGTTCTGCTGTATGGAGCTGCAGGGAGAAGGGCTCTCTACTTAGCCTCACACACATCGTTGAGCAGAATGACGGCAAAGATTACTTCCCTCTGCTATGGAAGTTTCTACAGAAGGTTATTTGCATCTTCATTTCAGTGCTTCGTTAGTCCAATTCTTTTTCTCCGGTGTGGAAATTAGCTGTAGTTTTTTTTGACAAAGATGTGATTGCACTGTCTTTTCTCTGTTTTGCTGTGAAGGAGCCTGAATTCCGGCAGGTCAGCTTCCTTCCAGACATACTGGCTCTGCAAAGAAATCTAGTTAAGAAGTTTCAGAATGTTCCTGATTTAATCTGTGGAACAATAAAGGATTTTATTAATAAACAACCATCTGGTAAGTTACATTTTCACACATTAGAAACAAAGAAACACAGCTTGATGTTTGAACAGTTTTAGACGCATTCAGGAATCAATTTCAAATTTTGCCAGTCTGTCTGTAAATATATCACTTTGTGCTTCACTAGGATCTGTGAAGAGCTGGTATGAGAAGCGCATCAAAATTTTCCTGAGTTCATGGAATCAGCTGCGGATGTCCTTGGCCAACTGTGAGTGTTACACATGTACTATTTAGAGAACAACAGTTCACTGAGCATCCTTACTCTCACTCCTACATGCACAGTCTAAGACTCCTACACAAAGTTATAAAAAAGTCATCTGTAGTCAAGTGTTTGGTATATCTGTTTAGATGAGGTGAGTGTACCAGGAGATTACTGCAGTGTGGATCTTGATGAGGGCAGCGAGTTGCAAGTGCTGATTCCTCGGAGGCAGGGAGCAGGGCTGTGTGCTACTGCACTTCTTAGCTACCTTGTCTCTCTGCATAACCAGCTGGTCAGTGAAGCCAGCCAACACACAGGGGAGAGTAACAGGTACCTGCATACTTTCTTAGGATTTTAGTATGATTTTCTACTTTAGAATATCGTTATTTTAATATAAATGATATTAAGAGCTTGTCCTTCTACATAGATATGTGGTAAGCCTTGCAGAAGTGAGTGATCTGCATGTGATCCGGTACGAGGTGGACAGAGACCTGCTTCCCTTGGTGCTGTCTAACTGCCAGTACAGTATGGAGCGCGGCCAGGAGACGGTATCTGAATACGACCTACCTAAAATCCAGCAACAGGTCTTTACCCGCTTCTTACAAGGCAAACCCCAAATCACACTGGCTGTAAGTGAACAGTAGAAATATGTGATTAATACTTATTTGAATAATCAGACTGACTGTAACAGGAAGAAGAGGAAAAATAATGGGGTACTGCATGTCATATTATAATGTTGTGTGTTGTAACATGCAAATGGTGCTGTAACATCTACCAGTATGAAGTATTTTATTTACATCACTGCAATTGGCAGACAGCTTTGTACATTGTACATCTGAGCAGTTGAGGGCCTTACTTAAGGGCCCAACAGGGACAACCTGGTGGTTGTGGGATTTGAACCTGGGACCTTCTGAACCGTAGTCCAATGCCTTAACCACTGAGCTACCCCTGACACACTTTTATGTCAAGTACCATATTATAGTATAATATATATTGTATTTTTTACTGCATATGATAATTTTTATTACAGGGAATTCCCACTCTGGTCAGCAGACAAGAACGCAATTATGAGAATATATTCAAAGAAATTAGAGAAAAAGTGGCTCAGGTAAGAAACACACTTGGATTTCAAATCTTTTTCAGTTATCGATCTTCAAGAGAAAATAAACCAGGTGTTAAAATATACTGTATATAACCTTTATCATAGACATCAGCTATTAATAGTCTGTAGATGGTAGCAGCCATAAAACAATAGTTTCTACTAAACTCTTGATGAAAACCCAGTGTGGATTGTTCAATGTACAGTATAGTACGTTGAAATCTTTTTTCATTTCTACGGCGCTAACATTAGAGCTTTTGTGTGTAATTGTTAGGAACCCCTGACCTCTTTGAGCTCTACTGGCCTGATATCAGAGCTGCAGTCTCCCAGTGACGTCTGTGAGACCCTTTCAGCCGTGGAAGTTGCTCTAGACTTTCTGGCTATGACTGGAGGAGATGAGCACATGTACCTGGAGGAGTACCTGGAGAAAAGACTACATATGGAGAATCAGACTGCCCCTCATATTCTTAAAGTGAGTCAGAGTTTATGAAAGTAATCAATAACAATAAAAATAATTTATTACAACATAAAATGTGTGATAAGTAATCCGTAATTTGTATCAGTGCATGTTTTAATGTTTTATCTGAGACACTGTGTTTTTTCTTCCATTATGGTGTGTGAAGGCTCTGGGCAGATGTAGTCTGAAGCACTGTGTGTCTCTTTGGCAACTCCTTACCTCACTCAAGTCTGAGCATATGCTTCGCCTTAAGAGGGTAATAAATCACTTAATACATAATACAAAATAATAGTATATTAGAAATAAATTTCTCTTATCAGATGAAACATAGGTATATCAAGTGATCTCTTTTAATACATTTTCTCTTTCTACTCAGGATCCATTCTTAGGGATCCCAGCCAGTTATCGACAGGTACTAGGGGAAAAGGAGAAAAACTTCCTGATTAACTTCTTGTCTAAAAGCTCTGGGGATACCTGGTTTCTTGAAATGCACGAGTTCCTGTTGCTGAATTTAAAAAGCCAGAGAGCAACTGACACCTACAACCCTTCCTGGAGGTAAGAACTTGAGATGGATCTAGTAGACATCAGCTACTAGACTAACATGTTTGATAAACTGATTTATTTTTCTCTTCCTCAGCATTAAAGAAACGCTGGCCACCTACATGGAGCGCAAAAATCTTGAGGTTCCTCTAGATGTGGAAGAGGCTTTCCCAGATGAGATTGCTATGTCTCAGCTGGTGGAGACCTGGAAGTTCATTGTGACCTACAAACAACAAAGATAAAGCACTAAAGATAATGTTGTAATGATGGTTTTCCCTGTAAGCATGATTATTAGGAGAATGATTCAGTTGTTTTTTTATTCAGAGCACAATTAATTTTCATTTTGTTACAAATTTCTGTTTGGGAAAACTCAGGGAATAATAAAATGAATGAATTTTATTTTAATTATCTATTGATAAAAAAAACACATAAAAATAATGGGTTTAATGAACATCCCTGAGACTTGCCGTAAAACAGATTTTGTTTATTGTTATAGTGATTAATTAATTGCACTGGCACTAAAGTAATGAAAGCATGTTTTTTTCCCCAAACCTCCTTAACCACATAAGTTTATTTTATTATACCTTGATGTTTAGTTAAAATTTATTAGGACTGGCACATGTTGTTAGGATTATAGATACCTAAAATTAGATACGATAAGATAAGATAAAATAAGAAGAAAATGTGCAATATTAGACAATAAATAAATCACATATGCAGAAGGGCTATATGTATATACATATATGGAAAGGGTTAGGGTTAGGGGAGACATTTGTGCAATATTGTGCATACTGTCTATAGAGAGAGAGAGAGAATGAGTGCGAGCTCTTAAGTCACGGATGTGTGACAAACTTTTTTCTTGATATGTTTCTGCCACTGGATGGAGCTGTGGGCCATTTTGCTTTGCTCAAACCCAACTCTAAAGGGGGCCTTTCCAAATCTGTTCCCATACTATACAACTAGTGTCATTTACCCACTTTTTTTATGTCACTTCTGTTATCTTGAACATTTTATATTGTATCTACATAATTACATTTTAATTAAGTGCTGCAAATAAAATATGTACTGTACATAATTAAAGCTTGCCTTCTTTAAATGGCCAATTACTGAGTCTAAAGATCTCTAAGTGTTAAACTCTGTTACACTCTGCTGTAGATTTAAAAGCAGAAGGGGAAAAAAAGGTAAAAAAGTCAGTTGCACAGAGTACATGAAGTGTTCTACTGAGCTGATGAGTCACTACATGACCCCAAAAAAGCCTGTGATTTTCACATCAGTCCATGTTACCAGGATGTCGTGCAGCAGCTCTGCATGGGTCTCTCTAATATCTGTGGACTTTGGTATTTCCATTATTACCAGGCGCTGCTAAACATTTATGATAATTTTGTTATGTATACTTTTCTTGTTCACGTGATCCCTTTTGTCTCCATAAACACCACTTTCTGTTACCACATTTGACTAAAACATAATGTAATTTCCTGGGCATTTTTCAAAATAATTATATTTGTGAAAATGTCACTATTCATCTTAAAGTATTTGCTTGATTGTAATATCAGGGTGCTATAAAATTAGGTACCAACAACGGTTCTTTGCTAGGTTAATTTAGAATGATTTCTGGGATTTTACAAATACTAATGTTACATTGGTTTGGTAATTAATGAGCTGCGTTTACTAAAGCAAGGATGAGAGCATAGACTTTCTTAAAACCCTCTCTTGAATAATGATGTGGAAAGAAGAGGCAATCATTTCAGTCATGTGCAATTAATCAACCCTGGTATGATTAGAGATCTTTGATTGCATTGGTTTCTTTATTTTCCCTTTGTGTGTCTGTATGTGTGCTTCCTCTTAGCCATCTACTGTATTATTTGAAATTCTTTTTTAGCAATGAGGAAATTCGCCCTTTCTTATGTAGGTTGATTTAAGAGGGTCATTTTGACCCCTACTTCTGGATGCCAAATTTAATTCCTGCTATAAAACAATCTTATTATTATTATGATTATAGATGAAGTAAGTATTCTTAAGAGAAGCAAGATCAAGTATACCTTTAACTTCCTTATTCATGCCCCTGGAGATTTACAACATTCAGATCAGCAGATTGCTGCAGCACCTATTTATTTTCAGTAATTAAGATTAAGTTTTAAAACACATTACAAATAAATAAAATAAATAAATAAATGCACTGTCTGTGATAAATGGCGCACAGATAAGCTTTGTAAAGTCAGACTGCCATCTGTTCTGATCACTGTCTTAGATGTGAGAGGTTGATTTAATTTTTTCCCAGTCATTATATGGACAGTGATAGTCAATTTTAGGGGCGTTCTTGTTTTGATGATCTTTTTATAAACATGACAGTCTTTATTAATAATTCCTATGCAATTGACATAAAACATACTAATTTACAGAACTTGTTCTTTCCTGTGATGTGTATGTAAAATCTTAGAATAGTAAATGTAAGTGAGAATGGTAGCGTAAATGTGAGTAATGACTCTGGCTAAACAGTATACCCTTTACATCCAGAGTTATCTGAATCAGTATTCAGCCTAACTACATCAGTTATGCAGGGTTTAATCTATTGCAAGGCATGGGTAAATGGCAAGACACTGCCTTTGATTTTGCATTACTTTGATTTTGCATTACTCTGCATAATTGGATGATGAAAAACATGGGCCAAAGAGAAAGTCAGTGATAAAAAAAATTGTTCTATCTTTCTGACATAAACAGAACATCAGAACATGGGCATTTATGTTTATTCATTAGGTAGATGTTTTATTTGAAACAGCTTTTACTTGATACAAGGTTCTTCCCGTGCTTGGTGGGTACTCCGGTTTCTTCCCACAGTCCGAAGACATAGGTTAGGCTAATTGACATTCCCAATTTGCCCGTAGTGTGTGAATGAGTATGTATATGTATGTGTGTGTGCCCTAGGATGGATTGGCACCCTGTCCAGGGTGTACCCTGCCTTGTGCCCTAAGCCTCCTGGGATAGGTTCCAGGTCCCAGCATGAGTGATATGCCAATACATTATAACTGTAGGATTGTTCTATTTTTTATGTTATAGATCGATTTACGTATGGCATCTGGTGGTCAATACACATTTTGCTTATTTTGTGTTAGCAGGCAAATAAGTAGCCTAGAAATAGACAAATAAGTACCCACAGGAAGTGACCTTTTGCATGCAGTGAAAATTGTGCCGAGAACAAGAGCAGCACTGAGTCTGGCCTTTGAAATGCAAGTAGAGGGGTAATCAGGGTTTTATGGTGGTGTTGTTTTGCATGGGAAAAAACAACAACCAAAAAAACCCTCAATCAATCTCCCTTTTGTGTGTGCATGAGTTGCATCTAGACATTAAAGGTTTGTAATAAAGACTTATCTATCTGCTCTATCTTGTGCATACTAGGAAATTTAGTTGTTATTGGCATGAAACAAACTAAATGGCCAAAAGGTCACAACTCATTTGCTCAGTATGTTAGCTAGTTAGCTAGATCACTTCTAATCACTTACGCTAACAGGTGCACCCTTTCGAGAGGCTTGAAAAGGAGCCAAAATAACCTGCCGCACAGAGACCAAGTGGGTGGTATCCTTTGTCCAGGTAACCGGCAATCACTTTGGTGCACAAACCAATCTGCACTTTTATAATGACCTGCTTGGACTTATGAAGTTGTTCTGTTTCCATCTTTCCCACATATACTGTGGCTCAGTTGTGATATACTGTATGTCACAGAGTAAATGCTTAGTTTAGAAAATTAATGCATTTTTGTGTGATCGACAGCTGAAAAGTAACAAGTCTCTATTTAAAATGAGTTTCATAAAAAATGAAGTGAGTAGAAGTAATCGCATCCGGAAAATACTCAAGTAAAGTACACATACACACAAAAAAAATACTTAAAGGACAGTAATGGAGTACTTGTACAAAACTACTGAGACGCCAGTGACAGGGTAAAGCAAAATGTATTTATTTATTTTTTTTAATGTAGAGATCACTTTCTGAAAACTTGTTGCAGAGCTCTCTTGGGAAATGTGATATATAATTCCATATATCCATCCTACATGTATCTGGTACTACGGTTACCTAGCACATGATGACCACATAGGTTATTCTGAGCTATTCTGGTCAAAACTATTCAGGAACTGTGAAGTTTGTGTTTAAATTGTAAGTTTAGTGTTGCCTACAATGCTCTATAGGCAGTCAGTGACTGATGAAACAATTTTCCAGCATACATATGATTGAAAGCAATACTGCATTTTAAGTATAATTTGTATCACATTACCTTCCTCATCCTTTATTGTTTTACTGTTTTCCAATGTGTCGCAAAGATAAGGATAATGCTTCATGTTATAGACATCATACATTTTTTTATGACTGTTCTAAAGAACTAAATTAAAAGAAATGTGCTAGACTAGGGCTATTTTTTTGTTCTTCTTTGTAATCAGAACAAACTGTTTTTCCATGACATTCATTAGCCATTATCCAGGCTTAATTAACCATTATATATGCTGGCTGTTTATTTAGGCGCCAGTGCGCCAGATTAAAAGAAAAGTTGACTTAAGATATCTACCATCTTTAGCTTTCTTTCTTTCTTTCTTTCTTTCTTTCTTTCTGTCTTTCTTTCTTTCTTTCTTTCTTTCTTTATACATCAGAATTACAATAGGAGACAATAAGGCCAATTGTTACAAGATTGACAATCTTGTAACAATTTATAAAGTCTAAATGTCTACTTATTTTAATACAAGTAAATTAATCAATTTAAACCATAAATTAAGCCTTCATCTGTCCAACCCTCCATTGGAAATGAAAAATCTACGACAAGCAAACAAGCTAACCAAAGGTCTTTTACAGTGGACGGGGCAATTACCCGAAATAGAGCTGTGTGGGATGATTTGTCACATTCCAATTTTTTCCTCATAACTAGACCTGTGTGGGACGAAAATTAAAAAAATATTAAAGCAAAAAAAAAAAAAAAACTTGAAATAGTTTCTTTCTTTCCCTTCTGGTCTGTCCTCTTCCATAATTGTTAAAGCTATCGGTCTTATACTTATTATATGATAATTTATAATATCCGTCATAATATTGCTATGAATTTTTTATAATAAATTAATTGTGTCATTATTGCATCATATTTGCAGTTCATATTTAGCTGAACCTGGGCATCATTACTTCTTGTAAGCACAAAAAAACTATTGAGCTATTACTTTATATGTTATCCATATCTATATCATCTTTTTGATTAAGGAAATTTTTACTCATAATAAGATTTTGCATAAAGCCATGATTAAATACTGTACATGTGAATCAATAACTGGGTTAATACATGCATAATGCGCTTGGTTTGAAACAGTCAAAGACAAACAAAATTAATGACAACATGAACAGTAAATAGGAGATTAGCATAAATAAAACATTGGCAATTTATAGAAATTAAGATTTGCATTATGACTCATTAATTCTAGAAGCACATTAAGGTTTTCTTTTAATGAGCCCATGAGCAAGAAGCTAGTGTTGGAAATGCTGATCAAAAAAGGGCCAGGGTGGAGCTTCACCTTCTAGAGACAGGGGTTTGACCATTAATTTAGGCTGCTATGTTCCATGTAATGCTAATATCAGGTTCTGTCTGTTGGATCAAGCAGTGCTTTAGCGATTGTGCACAGCTGGGATGATGCTGCCCCTATGACACACAGCCCTCTCAGACCATTCTTCAGTTCTGCTTGAAGTGATAATATTACTGATTTCTATTGATGTGGTAATCAGTCATATAACCAAGTGTAGTTAACATGCTGCTGCTGCTGTAATCATATTGCCACAAATGGACAGTATAAGATTAGAAATAAATAAATTCATAAGACTTAGCTCCTTGTCATTCTATCTCATCATTTAGTCTTTCTCTGTCTAGCTTGTCTCTAAGAGCAGTAAGTCCCGAATGACAGGAATGAAAGACACCCACATACTGCAGGTGATTCCGACCAATTAGGTGCTGCAACTTGAGCTGAGCTTGGACAATTCAAATTTGACCCATAAAAAAATAAAGTGTGTGTATCTACGGCATATGATCCTGTTAAGGTGCAGTGTAAAGGTGTGACAGCAAGCTTTATCTCCCAAAACTTAACAACAGTTTATTTGTAACTATAGGCTTGGCAGACGCCTGGGCTTCCAGTGGGTGGCTGGTTAGCTGGCATGGCCAATACCAGACGGGGTGACAGGTGGAGCCAGGCACCCACTGAGGTCTGTGGGCGAGGTTCTGATAAATACTAAAGCCTGTTCCTATGTGCCCAGCCTGCCAGTGGCATCACTGAGTCACTGGGGAGGAGGAGAATCACAGCAAGCAGAGACATATGGCATCTGTTCTCTGGTGAGCACTTCTGTCCCTTCTTCTCTCTTCTTGTCCTATGCTATTGAAGGTTAATACAATTATGCCTCTAAGGACGGGTAGCCTAGGATCTTGTCACAGAATCAATACTATGCACTTATTAATGAGGGAAAGCATAACCATCAAGCTCATCATATTCATAGCAATGGAAACCCTGGGAAATATGAACTAAGCAACCGACTATAAATCTGATCATTGATCATTGTGGATGTCAAGGTCCCTCCTTGTTTTGATTGCTCTCTTTCTCCCTCTCTCTCTCATACACACACTTCATCTTTCTCTCTCACTCTCTCTAGCTTTCTGGCACACAAAAAAATCCATTATTAGTATTATTTCATTTTTATCACATTAGCACACTCTCCTTCCTCTGCCTCCTACTCCACTGACTTCATATTACATCATAGAGGACAGGAGAGCACTTAAGCACGCAAGCAAGAGCTGAAGATGCTTTTGATATTGGCAAAGATACAGTATGCATAGTGGGTTGTGCGTACACTCCAGTGAAACACTATATAGTCAATACCACAGTGATATTTCGGATGTTTTACCCTTTTTTACTAATTTACAAAAAAGGCAACTGTTTTAAAAAAATAAAAACATGTTAAATTTAAGATGTTTATATTGCAAGATTTGACAACAGCATTTAAACTCAGTTTAACTTATGCCTCATTGTTATTGCATTCTCATATATAAAATTCCCTTATTTATTAGCATGTGTGAGATCAAAGAATAGACAAATGAAGGCATATTCATAATAAAAATGAATGTATCACGTTTAGAATTCATATCTAACTAGACTTTATTATTTTCCATTAAAGCCATAATAAATTCCATATATTACACTCACATACTTATAATCAAAGTTATTAAATCTTACTGGTACGAATCCTAATGATATGACCTATCAATATAAAATCCTTTCTACTACACACAACAGACTGACAAAACAGGAGCAAATTAAATGCCAGACAGATAGAGCCACAAGCGGACAGTCCATAATACATGGAGATGGATAACGTAGTCCGGATGAAAGGTTGATGATATGCTGAAATTACAGTGCTCTCTAAATTAGTTTTCTTTCCCTTAAGTAAGGAAGAACACAGACAGATGAGACTACTAAGATATAGGCAGATAGGGAAAAAAAAGATTGTGGGAGTGTAGGTGGTGGATATAAGCATCACAGCTCAGTATTATGTTTAGCCGTCTCCGTGCCACATATGATGTCATAGCAGCAAATCAACCAATCAGGAATCTAAGACCTCTCTGCTCTCATTAGCCCCACCCTCCTCTTGGCTCCTTATACTCCACTCGGCTCAACTAGAAAACATACAATGTGCTGTCAGATGAGCAGAGCAGACACACACACTATCACCACAAATACAGCCACACAGAGAAGGAGTGCGAGTGTGAGTCTCCTGTTCCTCGGGCATGATGCTAATACTTTCCTTCCCTCTCTCCTATCTTCTTTCTTCCCTTTATAGCCTCTGTGTGTTTCACGCTCATCTTTTCTTCACTCATTCTAAATCCATCTCTTTTGAATCTCTTTTTCCTCTTAGGCAAATGCGTCCCGCTGACAAAGATAGTAGAGGAAGGCACGAGCACCAGCAGAGGAATCTTCCCCATAAACAGCAGCATCAGCAGCAGCAGCAGCAGCGGTGGTTCTTAACTGTTCACTCCTCACCTGGCTCACAGCTGAGAAATGGGCTGCTCATCCGGACATCTGCCCTGTCAGCCTCCAGCCACTGCACAGCTGCCCACACTGGACCCTGACTCCAACCTGTCCCATGATGGAAGAGCACCCTCAAATGCCTCAAAAACCCCAGAGAACCTCTCGACCCTGGAGCGACTGACACAGGCCACAGGAGGCACAGAAAAGTCCTGGTATCGCTGTGTGTTTCCTTTCGGAGTCATCTCCCTGGTGATAGGCATGGCAGGGACAGGTGTCACCTTTACCTTCAACACGTTGCTTCAAACCAAAGTCGTGTCCCTGGGGCTGCTCATAGTTGGCTTTGTCTTGCTGCTGGTGGCAGCCGCCTGTTGGAGGGTCCACAGGGCGAAAAGGAAGGAGAAGAAAGAAGGAGTTTTCTTCAGTGCTGAGCAGGGCACACTATGAGATGCTCTTATGCTTATCTTGACTGACAGGAAGCAGACAGTTACGTCTTCTAACTTCATTTTGAAAAATGTTCTTCTTCTTGATGAAAGGATCCTGATTTTCTTTGAACATCAGAGGTTTTGTACTGGACATCCAAAATCAGCACTTAACAACTTGCTATCCTGGAGGCTATTGGAGCAGAAAAGGTCTAACTACACTGTGTATAAACACAAACAGAACAGTTTGACTGAGTAAAAAAAAAAAGTTTGAAAGACCTTTCCTTAAATCTAAAAGGGAAAAGACCTTCTTGCAAAGTATTTCTGAGGACTCATGCAGCATGAATGTAGTTAGCTCTATGTGAATATACTGTATTACTGGACGTGATTCTGACACCAAGTCCCCTTACAGTGCTGCAAGTCTCATTCATACATACTACTGTGGGCAAATGTGCCAAGAAACAGCTTTGGAGATGATGGCAAATTCCACTTGAAGAGGAGATGTATTTTGAAGGTGGTTCTTACAGAAAAATAGAAAAGATGACCTCTTTATGATACTGAGAGCTGACCAGAATATGGGTAGGAACCAGGATGTCTAAGTCTAAGGTCAGTAGATACGGTACATCCTTGAGCAAGAAGATTAAATTATTTCTCTATTGAGTAGAGTAGGCTATAAAGTTAAGAATTAGAGAAGACACTGGTCCTTCCTTAATACTTACTAAAATATGCCCTACATGCCTCCTGAGAGGAATATTTTCTAACTGTGAGTGGTAAAGGTATATGTGTGATGTTAGATCCTATTTTGCAAAGATGTATTTTTTGGTGGTGTTGTGGAAAAGTAAAACGCCTATGTGCATGAGTGTCCTCTCATGTGCTTGCATGTGTTTTTTGCACAGTGTTTGTAAAAGCGCCGAGTGATTTCAGTAGGTTCCCACTTTGCTTTAAGATTGACGGCAGAAAGTGCTTAATCATAAAAACCATTAGCAGGCCTTTCTTTACTCCTGAACTTGGAGACCTCTAAAGAACTGGCGAGAACAGTCCTGTGATTTGGAGTGTGTTACTCTCACATGTGAAGTTAGTCATGCTGTTGTGCTATTGAATACTGAATTATTTTACTTTCTGTAAACAAATGAATGTATTACCAGCTTGATAGATTATTGAATATATTGTGATAAAGAGGTGTGTTATGATATAAAAGAAAATGAACTGAAGAAGAATGAACACAAGTCTCATCTCTAGTTCTGTAAACACTGTAACCTTATTGTTATTTTTTGTTTTGTTTTTCTTTTTGAAAAAAAAAACCCATATTTTTTGTATCTCTGTGAACAGAATGGCAGACTATTTTGTATTTGGTGTCTTCTTTCAGTGCCTGTCTTTTTACATTGAATATTTTTTCAGCACTTTTTACTGGTTGCTCTAGAGTTGCGGCATCAATAGGATTATTCAGTGCTCTTTTATAACAGCTCATCGATCTCATATCTATTAATAGTGTTACCCTAGAAATGATGAGAGTAGTGACGGAGACACCTGAGCTCCACAGAAATTGCCTGGGCTTGACGTAAGAGACAAGGAAGACCGAACAAACAATGTTTCTACCATGTTCCCTCGGCTGTATAATGACACTGTAGTGCCTGTCTATGTCGTTACATCTGCAGCTGTTGAGATATGCTGAGAGAAAAATGGAGAGGGCTAGGAAGCAAGAATGAAAGAAGGAGGGAGGGGGAGTTTCCATGAGAATTCATTGATAAAAAAGCAGCCGGAAATAGTCCTACGTGCTTGGAATATAAATCAGCTCAAAGCTAAGCATCAGTCCTGCGTTATGTGACATGATGCATTATGCCTTACACATATACATGCTCTTTATGGTGCACAATTATCATAACCCTCACACTGCATTACCTAAACCTTGCATTTAATAGCTTACAGTATGTACGGTATGAAATTCGCTGAAACATCTTGCTTATTTGCACTTTAAATCAAAAAAACCTGGAGGCAGTTCTAGTCTAGAATGTGATTTGCAAGCCACAAATTCCACACATTTCCACACATTTCCACACACAACATGTGTTTTATCTGCAAAAATATCAGGTGGCTGGTTGCTGTCTCTGGCACATGCTGAGGGATAAATGTAGTGTATGTAGCTTTTTGGCCCAGACTATTAAGCAGAAGCTTCCTGATTTGAAATGTGTGTGTACTTTTATTTTTACACTGTCGTATGTCAATAGATGCGTTTATAGACCTTTGACTATTTAAAATGAATTAAATGCTAAAATGCAACATGAGTGATGCATCCTTGTCTTTTTGTCTTCATTAAGGCTTTAAGTGGCTTTCAAAGAACTCAAACGCTTTATTTACAGATTCAGAGGCAATTCTGCAGGTCTGCGTTAATGCACATCCTCCAGACAAAATGAGCACTCTATCTTTTTCGCGTTGTCATTAATATTCACACAGACATCCCCACCCCCTAACCCACTCACCCTCCTCTCCCCTCCTGCAGAGAGAACCACAAAGAGTGTTTTCAGTGCCTGCCACGATCTGCTAGCTAAAAATAACTCTGTGTGACAGTGTGTGTGTGTGTGTATGAGAGAGAGTGAGAGAGAGAAAGACAGAGAGAGAGAGAGAGAGAGAGAGAGAAAGAGAGAGAGAGAGAGAGAGAATGCATGATTGGACTCGAACATATAAAACATATGATGTCCAATGACCTGGAGACGGATAAAGGGCTAAAAAAAAATGCTCCCATCTGGATGGAAGGATGAAAGCGTGAAGGAAACATTCCACCTGCAGATGGGTCACAGTAAAGAAACTTGACAATAGTGTAAATATTCCACATCATATGGCGAATCTCTCCATGTTTCCATTGCATTAGATTTTCTTTTAATCATTGATCATTCATCACACTTCTAAACTCATCTACAATAAAGGATGATTACTGCTAGGTTATTCAACAGGACAAAGCCGGTATAACAAGATACTCCTCCTGGTAGTCACAAATATCCATAATTAAAAGGCCCTGCATCTAAATGACACACGGTACATTTTTTACTGTCAATTTTAAAATCATTAGCTTCAAATGAAATATGTCCTCTCTTTATATTGACCTTTTTTAACTGACTGTTTGTATAAATAAACACAAACGACTTCAGTCTTAAATGTATGATGTATAACCATATATATGGAACAAACTTTGACGGAATTAAAATGATTTTGTGTCTATATGTTACCAAATGCAGGGGGCTTACCTGTAATTTTTTGCCTGTAAATCATTACAACTGTAAATCATTACAATTCCTTCATCATAGTCATCATTTATTATCTCTTACTGAGGGAGGCTATTAAAATATCCTTCGTGTTTTAATCATATTTTTTTAATTATAGATGTCGCATTGCTAATAATTACTGCTTAAAACAGTAATAATGAAATCCCAAACACAATATTTAAAAAATCCTTTCAAAAATGATAAGACTTCTACATGAAAAAAAGAAACACATTAGCTGGTGGTAGAGCGGACATAGCACCTGCTGTACTCGGAGCAAGATGAGATCATTTTTTTCCTGATTTAAAAGTAAAATTAATCTACTTCTGACCTTTTTGACCCACTTAAATCTTACATCTATGATATTTGGTAATTGGAAAAAAAATCTATGTAACGTACCTTGCCTGTTGCCTGAGAGAGAGAGAGAGAGAGAGAGAGAGAGAGAGAGAGAGAGAGATTACTCTGGTTGCTTTGTTACCATGGAAAATCCCTCAAGTATAAAATAGGTGTTGCAGTCCTTCATGTGAGTCCTTCCCGTGAAGGATTATTTTTAGAGTTTGTTGCAGATCTAAACGTCAGCAGTAGCAACATTCCTTTCTTGTTTCTACATACTAACTCAAATGCTCTCCCAGATAAAATGAGAGCTCCGAAACAATCAGATTTTTTATCAATATGATAAAACAGCTGTACCTTATCACCTATAATCGAGTAGCCATTAACTGATCAGAAATGGTGGCCAACACTATGTTATAGCATGATAACGTTATGACATGGTCGACACTGTGTATATTATAACATGAACAAGTGCGTTACACTAGGAAACGCATAAATGTGTACCCAAATTACAAAAAATAGTTTACCCCTGTTACTGTTAAGCAGATGATACATAAGAATGGTATATCTCTATTATGCAATATTGTATTTCTGTATTATAGGATGATCGGCAACAACATTAGTTTATTTATTTATTTATTAAAGAACAGCAAGTTCTTTGAGGGGAAGAGAAAAGCCACCAACATGCAAACCCCACACACACCAGAAACAAGATTTGACCCTCCAACCATGGAGGTACGAGGCATACAGTATGTACGTTATAATAAGATCATATATTGTATTTTTGTCGATGTTGCAAGAGTAAAACATTTATTATATTTGTTCCTTACTGAACTGCAGCAGCACATACATTGTAGTCTTATGTCACCAAAATATATGAAAACACAGTTATTTGTCAGCATCAGCTCACAATATGGAGCCAGTGTGTGAGAGATAAACACAGACAATCCTTTTATTTATCTGAGTGGCCGTCACCCTCCTCCCTCATGCAGTGAGAGGCAACTGGGCTATGATCCTTCTCTAATCAGAGGTTTCTGCAGCTGTGTCGCCTTTGAAAAATGGATCACACCATTCCATTACGCAGAAAGGTTCCTTCTAACACTGGAGAGACAGACCAGAACACTCACACGCACGCATACACATGCCACATGCTATATACACACTACAACATACAAAGGGCATGTATCATGCACACATATACTAGCTGGACTCCCCCCCCCCCCTTTATCCCCCCCCCCCCCCCCCCAAAAAAAAACAAACAAACAAAAAAACAAACAAACACCTGGATTCAACTAAGCAAATACATGAGATCATTCCATTGGACCATTGCTGTAGTAATTAATATGGTTCAGCTAGCCACAAGATATTAAACTCTAACTGATGCAGTGAGTAGTTTCTCATTTTTTAAACAACCATGTCAGAAAAAAATATCCTGCAGTCATAGCAAAGAGAAGAAGAACTCTGTTTCAGAAAGGTCGAATTATTGTCCTGCATCATGCAAAGAAAACAACTAAGCAGATGGCCGTAACTACTACAAGTAAGGTTAAGAAATGAAACACGAGCATATTAAAACCTGGAAAAATAGTGGTGAACCATCATATTCAAGGAACAAATATGATCAGAAAAACATCTTGAATGGCCAGATTTTCCAGCAATGGATTGTCTCTTCCCTGGTGGCACAGGCACATTCAAAGATGACAATGCCATGGTTCATCGGGCTTAAATTGTGAAAGAGTGGTTCAGGAAGCATAAGACATTTTCACGCATGAATTGGCCACCACAGAATCCAGACCTTAATCCCATTGAGAATTTTTGGGATGTGCCGGAGAAGACTTTAATCAGTAGTCTGACTCTACCATCATCAATACAAGATCTTAGAGAGAAATTAATGTGTCACTGGAAGAAAATAAATGTTGTGACATTGCATAGGCTTACAGTATCAAAATGATGTCACATTTGCAATCAAAGCAAAAGGTTGTCCAATAAATTATTAGAGTGTATGACTTTTTTTTTTTTGGCTGGACAACCAAACGTATAAAAAAAACATATAAAGGACAATTACTCTGTCAGCATGATACTATTAAAATTATCATTTATAATTATATTATGATTAAATAAAAAAAACAGCTCATTACTTCACTTCAAACTTAACATTACAAATGATAGATACATGCATTGTTGTTTTATGTTCTATTTTTATTCTGTGATCTCTCTAAGGCATCACATTATAATTGCACTCATTCTGATGTCACTCATTCTGATGTCACTCAATGTGATGTCACCAACCTTGCACATATCCCAAAAATTCTCAATGAAATTAAGGTCTAAACTGTGTGGTGGCCAATCCATGCGTGAAAAAATGTCTCATGCTCCCTGAACCACTCTTTCACAATTTGAGCCCGATGAACCATGGCATTGTCATCTTTGAATGTGCCTGTGCCACCAGAGAAGAAACAGTCCATTGCTGGAAATACCTGGCCATTCAAGATGTGTTTCTGATCATATTTGTTCCCTGAAGATGATGGTTAACACAAAGCCCAAGCAAAACTTTTGCATTGCATCACGGGTCAACTGTGACGATGCCTTGAAATTATGCCGAAAAGTGGTTAATAACTTTGTGTAACATTATATCGAGTGACATCACATTGAGTGACATCATAGTTTAATGTGTTTTCCAGCATCTGCGGCTTTTTAGAAACATGCATCGTTATTATATGTTCTTTTTTTTTTTTGGTTTGTGTTCTCTGACATTTTCTTGTTTCTTTGTTACTTATTTGGCCAGTTTAGTGAATTCAGGCCTACTCTTGCAAGTACATGGGTTAGCCAGTATAAATGGGTTAGCAGTAATAATCCCCACTGACTTCTAAAGATAATAAGAAATCAATATAAGGTCCACAGCCACAATTGGATAAATGTGACTCATCAACTCTCGTCAGTCACACAGGTTAGATTTGTGCAATGTTCAATAGTGTGCAGTAAATGTTATTGATCAAATTTTCAGTTTTGTGAAAATTTTTATAAATACCTTTTTTGTGTCCTATAAACTTATGCTGCTGGAAAACTATTTTAGGGGTAGCAGGGAAGTCAGCATCCAAACATGATACAGTGATAAACCTGGTATCAAAATGGACTTACTGAACCAGGAATATGAATATGCAAGACTCAAATCAGATTTCAATTAACACATCCTCTACAGGTGATGATGATGATGATGATGATCATTATTATTATTATTATTATTACAAAAATACACAGAATTTTATGAAGACGAGAGCTGCAGATTTATGTAGCCTTGGAATGACCATCATGTCAGGTGACTTCGAATAGTGAAACAACACAAGACACCTCTTTAACAAATTAACAGTAGTGATTGTGAGAGAGAACCTGTGAAAGTATAATGAATGTAAATGAGGTTCACCATAGGATAATCACTATGGAAAATGAATGAATGAATGAATGAATGAAGGAAGGCATAAATATGCTCATATAGTTTAGATAAGAGAATTATAACTAAATTTAATCCAACTCTCGGTTTACATATATAAACCCGGTATATATATATAACATTTTTTTGCGTCTCTGTATTTTTTATGTCTTTTCAAGTCTCGGATTATTGTGTTTTCTCCTGATTATAACTTTTTTCCTACCAGGAATTTTAATGTGTGTGTGTCTGTACATGTCTTAAACTCTCTACCTTTATTCTATCTACTGTTATTAAACCAGATTTAAACATGCAAATACATTTATCACTGCATCCCTTTTTAGAGCCCTGTATATATCCCCACATATTATAGTTCATCAAGTTCCTCAACAGTGACAGGCATGTTGTATTTATTTTAATCAAGTATTAATGTGAAATTGTTCCCACTAAAAAAATCTCAACAAAGCCTGGGCTTTATTGCATTCCTCCTTATAAGCATAATTTTTATCATCCAAAAATATTTCTGTTTTGACATGGGAGTTATCTAAGATTTTAAGAGAAAAATAGTCTATGACCTGAGAGAAGGGGAAATGGAAATATATGGGCAAATGTTGAGAAAAGAGTAGAGGAAAAGTGTGTGTGCATGTGTGTGTGTGTGTGTGTGTGTGTGTGTGTGTGTGTGTGTGTGAGAGAGAGAGAGAGAGAGAGAGAGAGAGAGAGAGAGAGAGAAAGAGAAAGAAATAGAGTTGTCAGTGCAGTCAAAAGCTCCTTGACCCTTATCCTCTCCTGCCTCACCTCTCTGTCTACTGTGTGACAAAACTGCACCTCAGCCATAAGGCCATAAAACCTGTGAGTTTACTTGCATTATGAATACTAATGCATGGCTTCTTGATTAGGAAAAAAACATCTGAGAGAATCATACTGTTTAGTGCACAATTAATTATCTAAGTAAAGACAAACAGTTAGGGAGAAATAAATAATAAATGTGATTATATGTCATTTCTCAGAAGAAAATGTGTCACATCATGATGAAAAGATAATTGCAATCTTTTTTTTCAACAGATTATGATCAAATAATAGCAGGGTACTGTGGTTCTACCTGCATCTACCATGGAAGTTCTGCATATTTTGGAGTGTTTTTGTAACTAAATCAATTAATCAAATAAATAACATATAGTGACTAGTATGGTCTTTACTGTTCCACGGGAACTAAAAAAAAAATAGTAAACAGCAAAAAAAAAACAAAAAAAAAAGACATTATCTTTACACAGGATGATGATAACATGACCATCATGATGTAAATTATTTAGCTTTCTACTGATACATTCAGTAATGCTGTATGACTAATAGTTTGAAAATATCAAGCTGAAGGCTTTATACACACAGCTTACAAGACGTCATACATATCAGAAAGGGCATATGACTAAACTGGGAGAAAAAGCATCTTGAAACAGATAATTGCAGAGATGACAGATGTTACTGCAAAGCTGCACCCCTGAGTCTGCTTTCTTGGCCAAAGTGCTTATTATTAGCAAATACTTAGTATAAAACAGAGTTTGAATTACCAATCCCCATGATTTTGAATTGAGTTCTTGATCTGTAATATTTTATGTTTGCTTAATGTATAAAAAATCTTGTATGTTTTTTTTCTTTTCGTTATTTTAAGCAGCCTAACCAGAGAATTATCTACAGCTTCTGCAATGCAATTCCACTAACTGAAATACTTAAGAATGAGAGGAGTGAGTGAGAGAGAGAGAGAGAGAGAGAGAGAGGGAGCAGGCATTATATCCTTCAAGCACACACATACAATTAGTGATAGTAGGACAGTTCTTCATGAGCTGTTCAGCCAAAGCTAGTTAGGATGTGTGAAAGAAAATCTCGAACAGAAATCAATTGGAAGAAAGCAATTAGTGTCTCTTATTATTTGCTCCATTTTTAAGGAATTGACAATACTCACTTTTAAATACTGACTATTCTGTCTTTCAGCCAAGAAACCCAAGATTTTGTGGTCCAGTGAAGATAGGAGAAGGTCAGTGTGTACGTTCTGTAACTTTAACAACAGACTTTAATCATAATATTTTAAAATGAGGCATCATATTGTCTTCAGGGTGAGAACATGCTCCCTTGCAGTCTGTTGATTTAAACTGAAGCAATCAATGTACCCAAGCTTACACACTGCTCTAATTACACTTTAATTGTTTTTCTGCTTTGACACCCACACATTCAGATCTTTATGTCACTAAGTTGACATGATCACACGTGCGCCTGGCTGGGTGGGTGGATGTGCTGGGGGCGTTTAGCAGAAATGTCACCGGGGAGAAAGATAAGCATACCAGTAGACATCTTAGCCATTATAGACCTTCTTCAGTCAAATAGAGAGAGGCCATTAGGCAATATTGTAATGAAATTATTATTAAAACATTTTATCAGGTCATAGATTACTATAATAATTTTGGCTATAAAACATTAAGAGACCCATTTCTTGAAAATGAAAGTTGGAAATTAGGTCTTAGCCTTTAGAGTGACGTGTCCCTCCTTCTGAGTCAGGCCAGTATCTTGTCAAATAGTTTTATTCTGTATTAAGCTTAATGCTATAGTGAACTAACAATGTTATGTTTGGCTTTGTGAAATATATTTACACCCTTTGTTTATTTATCTAGCAAGTCATGAGTTGATATATTTCCTGAAACAAAACAGAAGTTTTCGAATAATATTTCAGACTTGCCCAATATTTGTTGGTTGGGCAAATGCTGTTTGAAACATAATATTTATGTTCCAGACCTTCAATAATACTTGCTCTCAGTATAATGTGTCAATATGCATCTGTGAAAACAAAGGTAAACTATTTTTTGTGATTCAATGTTTTCTACATAAATTTTTTAGTTTTTACAGACAGGATCACATATACACTCCTTTTTTGTGTCAAATGGAAGGCAACTCCATAACATAGGGGATCTGCATGAAAACGCCCTGCCGCAGTTTTTTATAATACGATGGACTGACAAGCAAACCCTACTATCAAAAACCCTTTGATAGAAGTAGGGACGGCGGATCATAAAACACTGGAAATTCACTTATGTACCATGGTGCGAGAACATTTAGTGCTTAATATTGTCTGGTGATAGAAAGGTCTAGGCTGACTGGAGCTTGTTTACGCACACAGTAAAACATCCAGACAATAAGCTATTACAGCAATTCAACCTGGAGGTAACAAAAGCATAAACAAGTTTTTCTGCATTATGTTGTAAGAAAATATTTCTTATCTTTGCAATATTTCTGAGATAAAAGAAGGCTATCCTAATAATATTATATATATGAGCTTCAAGTAAAAGACTGAGATCAATAACTACAAGAAGGTATTTTGCTTCTGCACATGATGAAACAGAAAGGCCATCAATTCTTATTCAGTTACTATGTGATCTGAAAGCTTACTTCTAGTTGCATGTGGTTCTAGTACCAGTAACCCTGTCTTATTAGAACTAAGTAGGAAAAAGTTAATAAGCAAGCAAAGTCTAATGTCCTTCACACATTTATCAACTTTGTTGTAGATGTTTCTCATCTGGCTTTGGTAAGACATATTATTGGTGTCATCAGCATAACACTGGAAACTACTCACAATCTATGTTACCCAGAAGAAGCACATAGAGAGAAAATAGCAGTGGGCCTGAAACAGAACCCTACTGAACATGAAACTTTACTTAAGTATATGCAGAATAGTCACCATTTACATCTACAAAGTGATAATCAGTCAAATAGGACCTAAACGAGGAGAGGGTTGTTCCTACAACATTTTCCTGTACTATCAGGAAGAATAAAAAAGATCAATGGTTTTGAAAGCTGCACTAAGGTCAAGCAACACAAGAAAAGAGACATAACCCTGATCAAAGGCCAATAGGAGGCCATTTATAGAAAGGTCATTTCCCACTTTACCTATCACTGTCTTTGTGCTATATGATAAGGCCTGACAGGGTCAAGGTCAGGTTTCTTAATTAGGGATTTAATAGCTACTAATATAAAATACTTGTAACAAAGTAATGTAACAATTGCTAAGTCAAGAGTCAAGAGTTGACTCTTTTTAAAAGGGGTTCAGTTATTTATGGTATAATCTGTTTTAAATCCCATCATTTTCATATTGAAAAAATAACAAAACATGGTGTGCATGTTTCTGTGATGGTCATATTCTTTGATTATTTTTTTAAAATGTTTTTCTTGTGAATTTTACAGTATTAAATAGACTCTATGATCTATGATTTTCCTCTATAGTTCAGGACACTCTCCTTGTATGCTGTTTGAAATGCTACCAATTTAGTTTGACATCATTTATGATCTTGTTTTCAAAGGTGTGTGTCTGATCATTATCCCAGGGAGATAGGTTTTTCTCTTAAATTATTTGTATTTTAAGTGGAGCTACATTATTTAAGGTATAATGGAACACTGATTCTAAACATTCAGTCGACTGATCGAGTTCTGTGGGGACAGAAGGAGATCCAATCAAATCATCGTTAATAGTTAAAAACATCAACAAGTTATAGAAAAACATATGTGCAGTAGTTGATGTGAATGTGGGTATATATACAGTTATCCAAACAGCCAATTATGTGACAGGAGCGCAATGCAGAAAATCATACAGAAACATGTCTCAGTTAATATTATAAGTCGCTCTGGATAAGCGCGTCTGCCAAATGCCTAAATGTAAATGTAATGTTTAAACATCAGAACTAGGGAAATTGTGATCTTAGTATCTTTGGCAATGCCTTGACTGTTTGTGATTATTTCAAAGAACCTGCTGAAACTCTGAGATTTTCACACACAACAATCTTGTATTTTGGTTTCACAGTAAATGGTATGAAAAAATCAACTGTGCAGCAGTTTTGCAGGTGGAAGTGCCTTTTTGATGTGAAAGGAGAATGATTAGACTGTTTATAGCTGTCAGGAATGCCATGGTAACGCAAATTACCACTTTTTACACCCATGGTGACCATAAAAACATCTCAAAATGGCAAAAGACTTTCAGGGGTACAGGCTACAACAGCAGAAGATTGGGTTGCATTCCTGTCAGCCAAGAAGAGGCATCTGAGATGAGACAGGAAGTCACAGACTAAGCAAAACTGCATAGTTAAGATCCCACATGAGGATCTAAGAGGCCACCTGGTCTGATAAATCTCACTCTCCACTGCAAAATCCTGATGGTAGGGTCAGAATTTGGCATCAAGAACATGAATTTTTGGATTCTACTGGTGACATACATTTGCCCCCTTAATTGTTGAGCATTGCTTTATAGCCAGAATCTGAGTATATTTATCGAAGTATTGTTGTTGACCATGTACATCTCTTTATAGCCACAATTTACCAATAGAATGACAGCTACACCCAGCATAATAATGTTCCATGCTAAAAAGCGCATGTCATATCAAAGTGGTTTTCAAGAACATGACAGTAAGCTCAGTGTATGTTTGTGGCATTTCCAGCGGCCGCCTCTGAATCCAGTAGCACCTTTGGGATGTGGTAGAATGTGAGATTTACAGCATGTGAATTATGTGATGCAATGTTGACATGGATAATAATCTCGAATGAATGTCTTTAACACTTTGCAGAATCAATGTCAAACATTTGAGGCTGTCCTAAAAGCAAAGTGTGGTCCTAACAATTATAACCTGAATAACCTGAAAATTGGGACATTTTTTAAATTTGAATAAAATGCATTTTATCAGATTTTCAAATCACATGAGCCAATATTTTATTCACAATAGAATAGCTAATATTAAATTTAATGCCTACTACAGGTCTAAAAAAACCAAACATTTTTGCCTGATATAGGTTTTGTCTGGAACACTGTTCCACTTTGAAACAGGTCATTTTAAATGAGCCTTGGCCCACAGGACACAGCAGAGCTTCTGGACCATGTTTACATATGGCTTCCTTTTTGCATAATAAAGATTTAATTGGCATCTGCAGATGGCATGGCGAATGTTCACCGACAGTGGTTTCTGGAAGTATTCCTGGGCCCATTTGGTAATGTCAATGAAACAATCATGCCAATGAGTAATGCAGTGTCATCTTTGTTTTTAAAGTATTCCACAATCTTTTTACACATGTTACGCATTATGCATATTATCTCACAGATTGGTGAGGCTCTGCACATTTTTACTTCTGAGAGCCTTAACAGGTAGCCAGTGCAGGGGTGATAATTTTGGGGTCATATGATTATATTTTCTTGATCTGGTAAGAACTCTGGTGGCTGCATTTTGGACTACTGTAGCTTGTTTATTAAGGATGCAGGACAACCACATAGTAATGCAGTAGTCCAGTCTGGAGGTCATAAATGCATGAACTAGCTTTTCTCCATCAGATAAAAGATAAAATGTTCCAAAGCTTGGCAATATTTCTAGGGTGGAAGCAGGCTGTTTTTTTTAACATTGGAAATATGATTTTCAAGGGACAAGTTGCTGTCTAAAATCATGCCCAGGTCTAATAAAAGTAATAGTACATCCTTTAAAATGCAAGCTCAATTGTGAGACCTTTTGTGTACTGGCTTTTGGACAATAAGTAATATTTCTGTCTTATCTGGATTTATTTTAAAAAACTTATCGGTTATCCAATTTTTTATATATATTAACACACTTAATCAAGACAATTTAGATATTTCATCTGGTTTTGTTGCAACTATAACTGTGTACTGTCAGCATAACAATGACAACTACACCCATTTCCTCTAATAATGTTAACCAAGGAAAGCATATACATGGAGAACAGCAGAGGTCCTTAAACTGACCCTTGCAGGACCCCATATTTCACTGGCAATACACCAGACAGTTCTCCATGTATCTACAAAATGCTATTGATAAGACAAGTAAAATCTAAAACATTTTAATGCCTGTCTCTAAATATATATGTGATTTTGTAAGCGATCTATGAGAATATTATGATCTATATTGTCAAATGCATCACTAAGATCAATTAAGACTAATATTGAAATGCAGCCTTGGTCTGAAGCTAAAAACAAGTCATTTGTAATTTTAATTAGCATAATTTCTGTACTATGATGCGGCCTGAAACCTGACTGACATTCTCCAAAGATATTGCTTTTCTATAAGACGGAGCATACTTGAGCTGGAAGGTTTAAAATTGGTCTGTAATTTGTTATTTCATTGGGGGCTAATTTAATTTTTGTAGTTTTTAAGAAGTGGCTTAATGACTGCCAACTTGAGAGGTTTAGGGACTTGAACTAAATATTTATAGAAATTAATAATGTTTAGAAGTGTTTCTCAAGCTGTATGTATCACTTCTTATAGTATTCTAGATGGAATTGGATCTAACAAACAGCTCTTTCTGTCCTATACCTGTAAAACACTGAAAACCATCTCCAGATAGCTTAGGTTTTGTTAGTCTAGCCACTGCATGTATAAATAAGAAGGTCTTTTATGTCTGCCATTTTTAAAATCGAATGGGTGCAACATTGTCTAGTGTTCTGGTAAAAATCGTGCCTTGTTATGTTATTATTCACTTCATCTAAATCATCTGCACTTAGGGGTCTGGTAAGATGTTGACACAGGTCTGTCAGACTGCTTGTGAATCTGTTTTTGTCGAAATAGTATTTCTACCAAATCGATAATGTGATGAGACAAAGCTAATCTGTTCAACAGGTAGAGTATACATCATTGCTTTGAGGTAGAATATCTATATCATAGTTAAATCTAGCATATGATTAAAACAATGAGTCGGTCTATTAATGATTTAGGTTAAGCCCAGAGGAATTGAGTAAATCCAGAAATGCCAGTCCTAAGGTGTCATTAGCATCCTCTCTATGAATGTTAAAGTCTCCTACAATCAACTCTTTGTCCAAATTAATCAATAGGTCTGACAGTAAATGTGCAAACTCTTTATAAAAATCAATGTATGGCCCCGGGGGTCTATACACAGCGACCAGAGCGAGATATAGCAGGGATTTATTATGTATATCAGTATGTCGAACATTAAGAATAAGCAGTTCGAATGTGCTAAACCTGGGTCCTGTTTTCTGAGTAACAGTAAGAAACGTTTTTAGTTGCAACACCATCTCCACTACCAGATTGACGGGGGTCATGCTTATAGAAATATACTTTAAAAATAATTTTAAGAGCTTTTAACAAATGTATTCTTTGATCTCACTATTCAGGGAACAGAAACAGTTTCCATACGACGAGATATGTATGCACTTGTATCAGTATGGTGAGTTGAACTATAGCTATTATATACTGTATATGATCTGAGATATGACTTACCAGTCAGATGGTTGATTAATTGAATTGATGGTTTTATCTATGCGCCACCCAGGATGTATATCTATGGCACATCGGGCAATAGATATACATCCGCAGTTTCTGTGGCAGTTATTAACAGGGCCGGGATGCCAACTTGACACACTTGAGGATGAAGACCCAGTGGCATCGGGGTTCAAACCAGGGACTTTCAGGTCTGCAGTCAAACACTTTAATCACCAAGACACCCGGTTGATAAATTAAGTTGATTAATTTAATTGATTAATTGTTGAAAAAATAATATCAGTTTTGCTATGTATTTGAAAAAAAATAAAAAAATTTCATTGGGTGTATAAAGTACACACTTTGAACTTTTAAAAATGTTCTGATTACTTGGAAACCACTCACTTCTGCTAAACATAGACCTAGAAACCATATGGCTTTGGACTGCAACTGATTTAAACAGTTTTGCTAAGATTGCTTAGGATTGATATTGCAGTGATAGATTTAAGACTGCAATTTTCACAGACAATGGAACTGTCTCAAGTCTCCATCAGTGAACAGTTAATAAAGTCAACAAAATAGACTTTGTGTTAAACTATAAGCAATTCCACTTTTTGACATTTACAGTTATAGAAGGGAATGATGGGTGGATGGGTTCCCTTTTGAGCTTTTTTCCTTGAAGTGTCTATTGTTAAAATAAAATAGAAATAAATAAAAAAGAGGCTTCAAAACAATTATATTTTCATTCCAAACTTGTGTCCTAATGAGCAGGCTTCCTATGTGAGAGTAGATTTATATACTGTACGCTACCAAAATTACCAGAAGATGACTGAATACTGTATTTCGGTATTGGACTGTGCTCAGTTAAAAAGGGGTGGGAATTGAAGGGGATGTCATGCTGCAGTTTTTCTAAAGGAAACAGCAATCGAACAGCAATCCCACTTTCTGCATTAAACTTGGTAGTTATAGAATATTTTTTAGATATAAATAAATGTTGTATACTAATGACATGAAAAAAGAATGATTTAAAATTAGAAACAAGGAATCAGGTCACATTTATGTTTTTATTTAATGAAGTAAAATCTTTAATCTTTAATCTAAATAACAGGTTCCAAAATCACCCAAGAAAGCAAATGGTCAAAAGGATGACGCAGTAAATAGAAACATTACATTTTTCCATTGTTTAAATGTATGGGCTATAACAATGTGTTGTGCTTTTATTATTTTTTTAAGTCATACCTGCTTTTGTGAGAATTACCCTATGACTCATATTCTTTATCCTAGTTCAGCCTTAGATGCCAGCAGCGCAATATATTGTTCATTAATATTGAATGATTCTGCCATTTCAAGTTTTTTCATTTTCATGCTTTCCATCTAAGCTAGACACTCTGAATATCAAAACCTTAAAAATGATCTTTCTGTGAATATCTAATTTTCTCTTTGCTTTTGCCTCAGAAGTGATGAAGTGATCCTTATGCTAGTCATTCAATACTGTAAAAGTGTTGTTGTCAGTCAATACTTGCTTTGAAAATGCCACAATAATTTAAAATATTATTGCTAAAATATAACAGCTAAGACACTGTATATAATGTATTTTAGCTGGTAGGTGAAATCAGTAAAAGGTCAATGAAACACGAGGATCCGCTTCTGTAACCATTATGCCAGAGGTGCTAAATTGTTTCCACCTCCACTCAGCCGATATTGAACAATACCACTGAGCAACCCAGAATTCATGACACAAATCTTTCAAATGTAACCACTTAAGGACCATCTTTCTTATTATTGTGTATTGAAAGAAGTGAAAAAATGTCATTTGCAATCATTAACTATTGTCTCTGTGTTAATCATGTTTCTTAGCTGGAAAATAATTAATTACAGTTGTCACATTTGATGGCTGCGTAGTCCTCAACAAAAACCCCTCTGTGTGAGGCACAAAAACAGCTTCGTCGCTCCTCTTTTTTTCCCTTATGCTCATTCCCTTGCTACATACTCAATTTAGTGGAAAATGCTTTCAAGCCTTGGCATTCACTCCTCACTGAACAGTTCTGTATTCTGCTTTTATCTGCCTTTAGATTTTCAATTATTTATCCCAATATAAGGGCTTGGTATGCCTATAGACAATTATGTAAATACATATGATATGTGAAGTAGGCACAGTTTAAAATTATTTTTAAGGTGCAATTTGGCTCCCAGTTGCTTCCATTCTGTGAGTACATTTGTTATTCAATGTGTGAAATAAAATGAATTACTTGACTATGACTCATAATCCACATTTTCCTTACACAACAGAAGTCTGTTCCTGACAGATCATCGATAGTCCATGTGCTTCCCGCAGCAGAGGTTTAATGAGGCAGCCAGGAGAATGCAAAACCCGGAGTGACAGCAGCGTGACTTACAGAGAAGAATCTTCATACATTAATCATTTTCCTAATAAACACTTTGCAGTCTGTGTAAACGCCTCACAGTCTGTCCACAGTCTGTGAATTCAGATGAAAATTAGCAGCCAATGTTCAGCAGAGAGCAAGATTCGAAGAAACCTGTAAAGAGTCAAGCTATACTATAGATGTAATCTGCAGGAAATTTACAAACCCCTCATCATTTTAAAAATCATCTTCATTTTTCCCCGACAAGTCCCCAGTATTAACAACATAATGAATGCTGATTTTAGCAAGCATCAAGCAAGATCAGCTTAAGCAAAATTGTTTCAGTACTCATCCAGCAGATATTTCATTGACAGACAAGCACTAACCAAGTGAAACCAAGTTAGACCACCTCAAATTCATGTTTTAGAACTGTTTGTATTGTCTAAATTTGTCTTGTTGCTGCAAAAGTGAAAATCTAATCATTGGAAATCCTTACAAAGTTTTATGTCATTCAGTGAGCAATATTAGTCGCAGTTAATTTCCTCTAAGCCACCTGGTGTCATGCTAAATGCAAAAGACTGTAGATATACTACTATATTCCCTTTAAAAAAATTTAAACATTATTTACTTGATTCTTTTATTGTCAGGAATTTACTGCACACAATAGGTTGTAAATCAGCAGTTACTTTCCAGATAATTTTAAGGTTTTCTCTAAGTGAATCAATTTGTAGTATAATTTCTTCTGTCTTTCTAAAGTAAATGGATGGCCAAGTGGAGCAGATTTTCATGAAGGTATCAACTCAGTAGAGATAAAGTGAACGGTTGTGGTTATTGCTTTTGTGCACTGAAGGACATTGTACTATTAATCTGTTTTATTTACCCAGGCTGGCTACTTTGTTGATGAGACAAGGATGTTTTATGAAATTAATCTCAAGAAAATGAAATCAATTTCCCCTCCAAAAAGACATAACAAGAACATTTAGACATTTGATGTTTATTGTAAAAATGTTTAAATACTGTAGCATTTTCTTCTTTATTTATTCCTACAATGCTCTGCTTAAGTTTTTGATAAAGCACATTTTGAGTGACTAAATTCAATTTTTATTTGTATAGCGCTTTTAACAATTGTCATTGTCGCAAAGCAGCTTTACACAATCAAAAGAATTATTTAAGTCTGTATGGAATGTAAGTGTGCATGAGTCAAGATGAGCAGATTGTCCTTTGTGAGCAAGCCGCAGGCGACAGTGGCAAGGAAAAACTCTCTGAGGTGGTAATAGGAAGAAACCTTGGGAGGAACCAAACTCAACAGGAAACTCATCCTCATTTGGGTGAAACAGAAAGCAGGAATTGATCTGCATTTATACAGTGTGTTACTGTAGGTGGCAGGCAGTTCAGCTATAACAGTTGATGTTAATTAATGTAAATATGGAGTCCAGGTAGTTATTGGAGACAATTGCAATCTTGAACTATCGAGCAACTGCAGCCAAGTCAAGTCCTCAGAAAAAACAGCTGTCAACACCACTCAAGGCCAGAACCGTCTTTATGGTAAAGTGAAACCATCCCCAGACACCAGACGCATCCCAAAGAGACACACGGGGGATCCATGCGACGAGACCCCCAACCAGAAGCGGGGCACCCGGATGGGTCAGACAGGTCCGGATGGCAGAGGGAGTCTGGATCACTGGCAGCTCAGGTACGACATGTGTAGCTGAAGAGAAGAGAAGACATAACAGTTAGGTATGGTTGCAGTCACATAATGTATAATGTGAATGTATATTTAGTGTAGAGTGCAAGCAGAGACTCTGGCAGGACTAACTATAACAGCATAACTAAAAGGGGAGAACCAGAAGGAAACACAGACATTAGGGCTTCCTGAGATGTAAAGCAAATAATCACCTCACCATCAACAAACCCGAGTGATCAATCAGAGTGGGGAATACAGCATCTAAACATAGCAGTTCACCATAATACTCTACGTCCATGAGTCCCCCAGATCTGCTCCTTTACCTAAGGCTTGATTGCTTGATTAAATAAATAGGTTTTTAGCCTGGACTTAAACACTAATACTGTGTCTTGGTCCAAAACATTATTTGGAAGACTATTCCATAATTTTGGGGCTTTATAAGGAAAAGCTCTGCCCCCAGCTGTATTTTTCATAATACGCGGTACTGACAAGCAGCCTGCATCCTTTGATCGAAGTAGGCGTGGCGGATCGTAAGACACTAGCAGTTCGCTCAGATACTGCAGCGCGAGACCATTTAATGCTTTATATGTCAAGAGTAGTATTTTTAAATCAATGCGAAATTTCACGGGGAGCCAATGAAGTGAAGATAAGGTAGGTGTGATGTGCTCGTATCTTCTGGTTCTAGTGAGAACTCTTGCTGCTGCATTCTGGACTATGCATCTAGTTGAACAACCAGACAGTAAGGCATTACAATAGTCCAACCTAGAGGTGATAAAAGCATGAACTAGTTTTTCTGCATCGTTTAGCGACAGTATACTGTATTTCTTATCTTGATAATATTTCTGAGATGAAAGAATGCTATCCTGGTAATATTATCTACATGTGATTCAAATGAAAGGCTGGAGTCTATAATCACACCGAGATCTTTTACTGTTGCACTCGATGAAACAGAAAGGCCATCTAAAGTTACAGTGTGATCTAAAATCTTACTTCTAGCTGTATGCGGTCCTATGACTAGAACTTCTGTCTTATCAGGATTAAGCAAAAGGAAGTTAATTTGCACCCAATCTCTTATGTCCGGCACACATTGCTCAACTTTAGGAAGCTGGTTTTTCTCATCTGGCTTTGCTGAGACATATAACTGTGTCGTCAACATAACAATGAAAACTAATACCATGTTTACGGATTATGTTGCCTAGAGAAAGCATGTAAAGGGAAAAAGCAGTGGGCCTAAAACTGAACCTTGTGGAACACCAAACTCCACTAGAGAGCATGCAGAATAATCACCTCTTAAGGCTACATAACGAACGGTCAAAAAGGATCTGAGCCAGGATAGGGCTGTACCCTTAATTCCTACTAAATTTTCTAATCTGTGAAGAAGAATCCCATGATCAATGGTGTCAAACGCTGCACTGAGGTCGAGTAACACAAGCATAGTTACACAACCCTGATCAGAGGCCAATAGGAGGTCATTTACTACTTTAATGAGTGCTGTTTCTGTGCTGTGATGAGGCCTAAATCCTGACTGATACAGTTCATGTATGCTATTTCTATGTAGATATGAGCATAGCTGCTCTGCTACTATCTATATCTTATTGAATGTAACATGATTAAGCCTCATACCACTCATTTAAGATATGTGACATCACAGTGTCTTTATACAGTTTGCCTTTTCAACTGCTTTATAGCATAAGAAGAGAAACAAAGACAAATATTTTTATTAATGAATTGATACTTTGACCATAGAATGATATCTCAGCCAAGAAGTAGTCCATACTGGGGTTTAAAATAAATAAAAAGATTGATTGTTGTTATTATTGTCTCAAGGAAAAAAATCACATTGTTTTTTTTTTTATTAGTAAGGATGTTAAGGTATAAGAATGACTAACCATAAAAAAATGTCATACCAAGAACTTTTCTTTTGTGTTTTATTCATTTCCACATTATTATTATTCTTTATTTTATTAAAAGCTTTCATATCCATTTACACTACATTTAGCACATTTCGATGCAAGTAGCTTTATAAATTATTCAGTGTGCACCATTTTATGTAAGGAAGTAAGGAACTTTCTTCTTTCATTTCAGTAAAATGTCTAGCTGTGAATGATGGCAGTATGATTTTGAATATGTCAGATTATTTATTTACTGTACTTGTAAAATACATTACATTTACATTAAGTGTGAATAAAAAGGCATTGTATTGAAATTTTCTTGGATGACATTTTAACCCACTTTGCATTTCTGTGCAATTTATGTATTCTACATTGTTGGCCATTAACTAGCATCAACATTTTATATACTAATTGAACTTAAAATTTCAGTGACATTTAAAGTTTAATAATTATTTATTCCATCATGGAAAATATCAGTGGAGTGGAGCCTCAGGCTTCCATTGTGGCTTTTCTGTGACCTCCAAACACAATGCCACTTGATCTGATTAATTCCAGAAACCCTGCAGTCACAGCTTCCACATATAAGAACATACACAGCAATCTTGTGCAACTGGGTTTAAAATAACTAAAAATCAATCACTATATAATAGTGTTGAATGTGTAATAGTTCTACTGCAGGATGCTAAAAAACACTTCTTGTTTTTTTTTACTTTAAATAATTTAATGTCTTGAAATTGTATGCATTATTCGTGATGGTAATATGCCAACCAATATATTTCTGTCATGTATGTGAATGAAATAAAAAACATTCACCAAAAAACAAGCACAAAATATCTGCTATTTATTATATATATATATTTTTTTATTAATATATATATATTTTTTGTAATTGATGTAAAAAATAGAGCGTTGCAGATAGCGGGTACTGCAGATGCCACTGTTGCTATACCAACACATACCATGTATCTTTCTCAATATGTCACATTTACCATGATTCACAAACAACCTACCTGCCAATTTTATGTTTAATCACACATATCAGGGACAATGCTAAAATAAATACATATATAAATAAATAAATAATCACACACAAACACACACTCTATTTTTTCCTCTCTTTGTGTTTCTATCTATCAATCTATCCTGCTCCCCTATATCAGTTTTTCAATCTATCTAACTTTCAGTAACTTATTTGTCTCTCGCGCAAAGACCATGTTTTTTTCTGCTTTTTCGCAGACATGCACTAATGTCCTCCTGCTCCTCAAACAACATCAACAGAACACGACCTGGTCATGGCAGGAAAAGTGGAGTGGCAAAAACAAACCATAAAAGCCTTGTTTCTGTAGGGGAAAAAATCTTGCCCCCTCACCAACGCTGAGCCTGAAACACTCGCTACTTGAGAATCTAATTAGGCAGAGAAGCTGTCTGCAAATTTTCAATTTATGTAAATGAAGACAGTGCTAAGTGTAAAAATAAGACTTTAAAGTGGACAACCTATCATGTTCAAAGTGGGATTTTATGCCACTAATGAGAGAAAGTATCCTTAGAGGGAAAACTTTTAATACAGGAAAAATGTATTGTAAAAAATGTTGGCCCTTATTTTCTCCTAAGGGCGCTTATCTTCTTTAAAAAAAAAAAGGGGGGGGATATATTTCAAATGCAATGATTAGCTTTGTTGAAATGCATCACAGCTTTATGACTTGATGAGAAAATAAAAAATATGATAAAATGCAACCTGCCACATTTCACTTTTTTTAATCTATAATTTTTCCACAAATTGATCAATTAATGAATATTTTAATGTTTTCTCTATTTATGTGTGTAACATAGTTAAATAACATACAAATATAGCTTTGTTTATTTCAGAGTGCATGTTTACAAGTAGTGTCATAATGACCCAACTTTCTGATCATACATCTTTGTTGAGTAATCTGGTAATGGGTTCTTACAAATGCACTCCTTGTGATGCACCCCACACATTTTTAAATTTAGAAAGGAATCAGGGTCTTTAACTCCAGTACGATCAAACAGCATGGATGTTGGTATCAGAAGGGCAGCGTTGAGTATTTGAGAAATCGTTGATCTCTCCTGGGATTTTATTACACAACAGTCTCTAAAGATTTTACAGAGATTTCTACTTTTTGTGAAAAAAAGTAGCAGTAGTACAGTAGTAGTAGTATTTTGCATGATTCTATGTATAATTTAATGTACTGTATTTACATTTTCTAACTATATTTTCGTTATGCTTTAAATTTTGCATCTTTATATCAAAATGAAGCTGGGAATATAATTAATATGTTTTAGTTTTTCAATTTACATATATTAAATGTTTGCTTTCAAATAGTTTATCACTTATCCATCATCTATACTGCTTTATTCTGTATTTAGAGTTGTGCAGGGCTTGGAGCCTATCCCAGGAAACTTAGGGCACAAGGTGGGGTACACTCTGGACAGAGTGCCAATCCATTGCAGGGCACACACACATGCTACAGGCAATTTGGGAACACCAATAAGCCTAATCTGCATGTCTTCGGACTGTGGGAGGAAACGCACCAACCACGGGAAGAACATGCAAAGTCCATGCACACAGAGATGGTAATCGAACCTGGCTAGGAATCGAACCCTAGACGGGATTCGAACCTGGCCGGGAATCAATACCGGACCCTAGAGGTGCAAGGCGACAGACCAGACAGAAAGTGCTAAAACAGACCACCAAACCACCGTTAAAAATAAGCACAGTAGACCCTTTTATATGCAGACTGTACTTGTTTATATACTTGTTTTAATAAATGATTATTACTCTCTGACAACAAGTCTGTCTATGACAAAACTTTCATTTGTAAACTGCTATATAAACTTTCCACTGTCACGTGAAGAGTGGAGCAAAGATACCTGTTTATGTTTAAATGTTTTTGGAGAATAACGTTTACACTGTTTTATAGCTAGTTAGTTTTTTGTTCATTTATGTTGTAAATTTATGTCGTACGTAGCACCTTGGTCCTGGAGACACGTTGTTTAGTTTCATCGTGTACTAAACTGTATATTGTTAAAATGACAATAAAAGCCTACTTGACTTGACTTGAGATCGGTAGATAGATACAGTAGATAGATACATAGATATACATACAAACATACATATATACATACATACATACTACAATATACTTTTCTCCCTCATGACATAAATCTGACTTCATGGATAACTATTATAAATATTAACTCCACTTGCACGTAAGTCACAGCCACCAGCTGTGATGGAGCACTGGCTCTTACTGTTCCTACTTTAAGAGCATTAAAAATTCTTGGAAGCACACCTGAAGTACACTGTGTTCTCTCTGATGGAGCACAGAGCAATGTCTGTCATTATCGTACCAAAATACTCAGAGTAACACCTTCAGAGCTGCATTAAAGCACTGAAACTTGCAAGCTGGAAAGAAGCCATTAGTCATAGATTTAGACTTTTGAATCCAGAATTGTGCAATTACTGCAGGCAAATAAAATTGGATATATACTTTTCAATTTAATAGAAACAGCTATCTCATTTATTTAGTTATTTACTCAGTCAATCCCGTAGAAGAAGCACGATGCATATCATTATTCTGTGCCAACTTTAGAGACTGTTGGAGTGTAAGATTTATCTGTCAAAATCTATGCCACAATCATAAGTTACCTTATTTATTCATTCTGATGTTTAATGTGAATATTAACCTGTATTTTTTGCACTAAGATACTGTTCCATTCAGTAACTGGCTGAGAAAGTGTACTTCCTAATAAAATGGATGGTGGGTGTATGTAAAATAAACAACAAAATATTTGAGACAAAACATATGAGGACACCAGATTTATTCAAACACAATATTTCAAACTAGAACATCTGCATTGTTCTGTAAAATACTGGTTTCAAAATTGCTGCTATTAACATTGGGTGAGGCTTACTTCAGAGAGAATAATAGCACTAAGTCTTTTCATGTAATGCCCAAAAAGGATAGAGATGATTTGCCAAACATATTGGAGAATGTTTCTAGAATGATTAAATCATCAATGTTACAATCCCCTTTAGCTCATACCATATGTTTTAAATAGTCCTTAAAGCCAAAGGGGAGAGTGGTCATTGCAAAACACTGATTTTGTGTTCACCACAACCACAACCATTTCTGACCTGATTTAAGTGATGATCTGAGTCTTTATTTTTGTTGAAAGCTCAAGCAAAGGCCAAGTTCAAACCTTGTAGCAGAGAAAACTAGGGGAAAACCAGTGGGTTTGAGTTCAAACCTCCTGCTTTTGCTACATGAATACTGAATTAATTGAGTAGATTATTTAGTAAAATAAAATCTTCAGCCTAATATTGTGTAGGTCCCTCGTGTCACCAAACAACTCTGAACGATGAAAAAATGTGGTTTTGAAGGTGTGTCGTGGTAAGGTTTTACTAGCAGATTCTTTAAGCCATGTAAATTGCAAGGTGAGACATTCATGAATCAGTCCAGCACATCTTACAGATGCCAAGTCAACACCATGAACTCATTGTCATGTTCCTCAAATCATTACAAATTACACATTATCCTGCTGAAAGAGGCCACTGCCATCTAGGAATACTTGGTCTGCAAAAATTTTTGATAGGTGTTACCTGCATGCCTTCTTATAGTGCATGCTGGAGCAATGGAGATTAATAAGCCTTGGACAGCCATGACTCTGTAAGTAGTTCACCGGTTTTCCTTCCTTGGGCTACTTTTTTTGGACCTGCCATTTTGGAGAGACTCTAACTGATCACACTGTGGCACACTCATCCTTATTCTTGGCCATATCAACTTTACAACGTCTTTAAGCTTTAATTCAAAGGGTTTGACAAAAGTGTAACCATTTAGGAATGACAATTATTTGCTTAAACACAAACCCATTTCGTGTCTCATAAATATTGGAACAAACTAACATAATTCATGTGTGAAAGAGAGTGAGAGGGCTTCCTAGAAGACATCCCCCTAAGATATTGGTCCACGATAACATGATTGCATGACATATTTGCTGCACATTTATCAGCTGTCCATTCATGTTGTGAATCTCTATGGACATGGAGAATGGGGAGGCCACTGAAGTGCACTGAGTTTTCTGTCATGAAAGATGACTCTTGACATGATGTCCATTTCCTTGGGATATTCCATTATTATAGAATCTGGTATTAGTATCTGGTAAGGTAACAGTAAACAGTTTTTTTTTTTGGTAATAGTTGTTTGTTGATGGTGAAAGGAAAATCTCATACATCATCCTTTTGTCTGTGTCCCGCATCCCTGCAGCCAGATTTAGCAATCACAGTATGAAGCCTCACTATGCTTTGTTTTGGCTCCACTCATTCTATATTAGGTCAGTGTTAGGCCGAGGTGTCAGTCACATCTGTAAAACAGGAAGCAGACTGAAGACAACTGCATATGGGGACATATAATTGGCATGTTTGGTAAAAATGTTATGTTTTGGCAATTTATGGTTTGTGCTGTCTCATCTGCATGGTCGTATCCTGACTTTTAACAAAATCTCCCAGAAACAAATGTGCAGCAAACATGTTATGCAAATATCTAAGAAACCACAATATGCTAAACATCCTTTTTAAAAAATTCTATAATTATGACATCATTCAGTAGAACTGTTGTTCTTTTATTTGCATCACATGGGTATAAATATTTTTCTCCACAGAGAATATAGATTATTATATATATAGGTTGGGAAGTTGCTCAGTTTTAAACTCAAAGGAGGAAAAACAGAATGAACTCTTTCCATCTGCTATCATGTCATCTGTTGGCCATGAACTGGCATGCTGAGAGTGACCTTGTTCACATGAGACAAGAATCAGTATGCAGTGATAAAGTGTCAACTCAGTATATTAACACAGCCAAAAGTGTCTTTTGGATACAGTGCCACCTACTGGTCGGTAATATAACCCACCTGATGCAGTTCCTCAACTTGCAGTTCTAAATGATGGCCATTAATGAAAAGAAAAAGCTCTCTAAAAGAACAATAAGAAATAAGACATAAATGAGTTATGTATAAAAAATACATAATATGTAGAAGTACTACAGATAGGAGAAGTGCAATTTATTTAAAGACAGTCATGCATTGTGTTTTTATTAGTGTTATTCAATCCCTTTTTTTCCCCCAAGTACAATCAAATACCAGGAATATTTAATATTTATTCAATGCATTTATAATAAACAAGATGCCATATTTTCTGTACTGAGCACCATGATACATAACATAGCAGCATTTTTAATATTAAAAGAGAGTCCCAGAGTTTCAGAAAACATATTATATATGTTTTAGTCCCTTTACCCTACAGCAAAAATAAAACAGATTATATTTAAAGCTTAAATTGTGTCATAAATAGTTTGTCCTGTGCAAATGTTTTTTTTTTTATATATCAGTGCATACACAGTCATAAATAAGTCACAGCCTGCTAAAATATTAACATGTATACATACAGAGAAGAGATCATACATAGTTTGTTTTTTGATACAATTACACATTTTCAAGAAAAATAAAGCTAAATAATAAATAAAAAAAACTGACATAATTCGATCGTTGATAAAAATAGACTATTCGGTCTCACTTGAGGTATGGGTTATTTTTCCTGGAAAATGTCCTAACCCCCCCTCCCCCCAAACCAAATTAATTAACAAATTACCTGACTGTACTTTAAACAAAAGGAACACAGCATAGACGGTATTATTACTATTATATATATTTCATATATAAGATATTGCAGATATTGCAAGGCCAGCAAGAACAACAAAATAAAATACATAATATAATACACAATATAATCATCTCTGTCAGTCATCAAGAATTTGTTGGATGATGTGTTGAGATTCCTGTAGCTGTATGTGGTCTTGTTGTGTGGTCCTGTTAGATAATCCCTTTGTGGTACATTTCTCAAACTCTGCAGTGATCTCAGCTATAGTCTTCCCCTTTGTCTCAGGTAAAGCAAGACCGACGAATATAGATGAGATCACACACACACCACAAAAAGGAATGAAACAAAACTGGCCCAGACTGTTGACTATGAAAGGAAAGGTCATTCCCACAAGAAAGAGGTTGAGCCACATCATGGAGCCGGCAATCATGTAAGCTGCAGGTCGATTCATCTGGTTGAAGAGCTCTGTGGGCAGTATTCCAGTTACGCCTGCAGGACCCATGCCAAAGCTTAGGATGTAAGCAAAGACACATGTCATGCTCAGGTAGGGCATGCCAACCACTTTGTCCTGGAGAGCCAGAGATAGTGTGAACACTACGGCCCAGCCAGCCATGAGCACATAACCACCAACGAGGAGTAATCGGCGCCCTAGTCTTTCAATCAGCAAGTTACACATTATAGCTGCAGTGAATTCACAAGCACCTGTGCCAATGGTCACATACTGGATCTTATCCATGGGTATTCCTGCCTCTTGAAATATGTATGAGGCGTAGAAGTAGATTGAGTCGTTCCCACAGAGCATCATGGAGCTGCTGGCTACACAGATGACGCACAGCTGACGCCGAAGACTACGATCAGATAGTAGTTCCCACAGTGATTTGGCTTGAGCCTCACCGACTGCTTTCTGCTCTTCTAGGATTTCCTCCATCTCAGAATCAGACACATTACATCCTCTCAGGCGGTTAAGAGCACGACTGCAGGCCTCTCTATCGCCCCTGTCGATGAGCAGGTAACGAGGGCTCTCTGGGAACAAGGGCAACGTGAACAACTGGAGAAGGCCAGGAACAGCATTGCTGGCTAAAAGATACGGCCAGAGAGTCTCACTTCCCAACAGTTCAGTCAAACTTGTCACCTGGCCCAACAGGATTCCCATTGCTGTAAAAACAGCCGAAGAAAATGCAACAGCACCCCTCATAGCCTTAGGAGCACTCTCCCCGAAATACATAGGCTGGACGTTCATGCTCACACCTGCATTAACTCCAACAAGCAAACGAGAAATGATGATCATCTCAAAGGATCTGAATGAGCGACTACTCAGGGCCATGAGACTACTAACCAAAAGAAAAGAGTTATTTAGCAGCAGACTCTGCTTGCGTCCAAAGCGAATAGCCATTGGGCCAGCAAGCAGTGACCCAAACAGTCCACCAAGGGAAAAGGCAGAAACTATGACAGTCCAAATAAGGACAACCTGATTAGAGTCCAGAGCTGTGGCCCATCTCTCCATAGAAGTCTCATTAATAAACTTCTGAATGTAGATAGTGGGTGCATTTACTATAGCGAGATTATAGCCATATTGAAAGGTTCCTCCAATAGCAGCAGAGCACACAGTCAGTGCAAGAGTTGAAGAACAGCCCTTTTCATACTCCATTGATCTATTCACTTTTAATAATAATACACTTCTATATAACCAAGAGATCATCTACAAGCACAAGTCTCTTACTGACACATAAGGAAAGAAAACCACCTGACATTCAACCGGCTTCCCTGAATTACTGTGAAGAAAGCCGCGATCATTTCCTATGGAATACTATTATTTTCAAAATAAGAGACCAGTCACAACGGGCCATGGTTCTCTAATGTTTTAATGTCGTTGTGGAGACACGCTAGTACATAAAAAATATATGTTTTATTTATGATACAATAAAATGGTTTTACGATTTTGTTTATTCACGTTTAAGATAAATAGTTTTAAAACTTTATTGGCAGCGGTGGGATTCGAACCCACGCCCCCGAAGAGACTGGAGCCTTAATCCAGCGCCTTAGACCGCTCGGCCACGCTACCACGCGCCACTCACGGGTAAAATGACTATTAGTATTTACCACCAATGTATTCTTCATACAATTCTTCGCACAAATTACTTTATGCCACAGTGTGAAGAATCGTCTCCCAGCCAAATAGCCGAAGTCCTGTATGGGTTCTGATGACTGGCAAAAAGGCCGAAAAAGTATTATATGCATAAAAAGTTACTTAAATGGCACATGTATGAACCCAATATGATAGTCAATACAAATAGGTGTGCCTAATAAATTGGCAAAAACAGAACAAATGCCAATTCAGGAAATGTCCAGCTTACATATACACAGTACACACTTTAGAAAATAAAATAATAACTTTCATTTAATTAAATGTTTGTATTAATATTTTAATACTAAATGTGTTGTGTTATATATATGATATTATTAACATTATGTTAATATAACATTCATAATACTAAGGGTATGATTCAGGAGTATCTAGGTTAAAGCTGCTCTTTATAGTTGGTATTAAATATTTGGTTTAGTTTGGTTTATTAAATACATTATACTTCTTACCAGCTAGCACAACAGAGATGTAATTTTTAGCAACACTGTCAAGGCTACAAGCCACATTTAAATACAGCTTTTTTAAAAAAAAAAATTGGCTAATTAAGCATAATATAAATGCAACAAATCTGTTTAATTAGCTCAAATGTGTCCTCACCTGGGTCCTATGGCAGATGATTGGACATTTCTTCAGTTTCCACAAACAACTTTTTCACTGATGAACTAATTTCATTTTTTCTAATTTTTTAACCTTCAGCATGCTATTAGTCTGGTGACTGTAGCAACCGTTAAAACATCTTACACACTTGCATCTTAAATGTTTCTTACCCATGGCAATGGTAATGTAGCGGCAGGTCCCCTTTAGTGACTTATATAGATCAGTAATAATGATCATCAGAACTAAAAAGCACAAGAGACAAACTACAAGAGACACAAATGATCATTTGCAAGTATGAATGTATGGTGAGGGTCTGACCACAAATGACACATACAACCTAAAATTATATAAAGCACATTTATACAATTACTTTTATACATAAACAAGAATTTACACATTACACATACACGAAAAAAAATAATAATTTGGCACCCATAGTTTTATTGCACTAGAATTTGTTGGGACAGTTTTGTTTGTTTGTTTATTCTTTTTTAATTGGAATAGACCCATCCCTAGAAGTGAAACATTTCCAAGGAAATTTCAGACTTTCTTTGAATAAGGCTAAAATGTTGGTCAGGGACACAAAGCCAGGAATTATTAAACAGGTCTTTTCTACCGTTTCGACAGATTTAAGGTTCGGTTTAAAGAAAGGGGATAAACAACAGATTCATGACCTTGTCAAGCTGTGCATCCTAAGAGGTGTTTGACGATCTGTTGTGCGCAACCCTTTGTTGCTAATTGTTGCCTTTAAAATATGACTAAAGCATTAATAACTAATCTGCAAAATTTAGTCTTAAAAATTAGACACATTTCGGTGCAAATAGTTCCCTATAAAACTATGGGTGTCTACATACTTTATGCGCATCTGTGCAACTTAAATAATAACAATAATACATTTCATCATTTGTATTCATCAAGATTTCTCCTTGCTCTCGTCTTTGGCCTCATCCATCAAGTCCTTAAAGCCAAGTTTCTCTAGAGGCTCCTTCGCCATGAGCTGCCTACAGAAAAACATATACACATGTTTGTAAGTAGATACATGACTTGTAGACATTTTATTTAGATATCCATGCTTCCTGCCTGCTCACTTGTCCATTCTGCACTCCAGGTACTCTCTGGACTGTAATCTGCACAAAGTGTTGTCAAAGCTGTTGTTTCTGAGACAACGCATGAATTTCTCTTTGAACTCTTTGCATTCACCTGCACGCGCACAAACAAAACAATACGTTATGACACAGGATAAATATTTGCAGGTGACAGAAGTATTGACGTAATGGACTCCGTTCCGTGCCCAAATCGTATGGTTTTAATTTACACACATGACTGAGCTTACCGAAATGGTCTAAAGGGAATGATCCTTTGTCAGGAGGTCGTGGTTTAAATGATTTTGTGCTAAAATTCATTGCGGTCGACATTTAAATTTTTTTTTTCTACCAGAAGTCTCTTTGACCTGTGAGTTCAGTGCGTTTCTTTAACAAAAACTCAACCAAAGCCCACAAAACAATCTCTTCCGCTTCCGGGTTTTACACTTCAAAATAAAAGTCGTCTTTTTTTCAAACTTTTTTTCATTAGTAAAAGCAAGAATGACAATTACAAAATTGAAAAAATAAATGTATAACATACAAGATTTAGTTGTTAAAATTAAAGTATACAATTACAAATTTACTGTGAACAGACCATAATTAAATAGAAGATATACAGTATAAGCAAACTTAACACAAATGTGTAAATAATAATAATAATAATAATAATAAACAGAATAAACCAACCAACAAACAAATAAATAACTACAAAGAAAAGGCACCAGGTTCTTATGTTATGTTATTCATGTCTACGTTGTACTGTCAATGGACCAAATGACCATGTTTCGTTATATACAGAAGGGCTCAAAATAATGCATTGAGACTTTGACATGAAAAATATATGCTGTTCTTCTGACGGTTACAGGATAGCATCAACGACAGTGTGACTACTGACACCTTAAAAGAAAACATAATACTACACACTGCTACCATAATTTTAAAGAACTGTGACAAAAAATGTTCCGCACATAATATTGTTTTTCTGTAAAATTCAGAAATGAATTATTAATTATGATCAATTTTAAAAGTACTGATTAAAATGTATAAAAAAAAACAATATTGCATGCTTAATAAAATAAATACATGTTATTTAATTAATGGCTTGTGTCCTGAGTTTCTGTCAACACTGTCAGACAGTTCTAAAATTATAATAATAAAGTCAGGCATTCTTGTGGTCAACCGAAACTCCAGTGATCACTTTATGACCCCCTGTTTGTTCTATAACCTGTTTAATTGCTCAGGGTCTTGTAATCATTGTTTATATTTTAAAGATTTGACTGATACTGCTGTGGTCATAAACAAAACATTTCCACAACATATGTCTTAAATTATATTAATTCTGCGGTATTAAAAAAAAAAAAGAATTTCAAGCATGTTAAATATAAATCTAGAAAATAATGCAAAAACAAACTGCATCCCATATACATTTCAAAAGTTAAGTAGTATAATTGCAATTTTGTCAACACCATCACACGTCAGCACTGTCAGGAAATCAATTTGACTGTGGTCACTTATGATTTGACAGTGTTGACAAATATGTTCAAAGTAGGTTTAATTTCACTACTTATACTGTACTTATACTAGTCCAAATACTTTTTACATTTTCTTTCACAAAACATTAGTTTTTGTTAATTTGTTAATGTTTTAAAATTTTAAACATTGCACACACATACATACAGTACATACATACATACATACATACATGCTCATTCACACATTATAGGCATTTTGACTTTGGCAAAGAACTGTTGGAGGAAACCCACCAAACATTGAGCACACAGAAACTCGATGCACACAGACCCAAGGTGTTGAACACGGACCCCGGAATTGCAAGGCGACAGTGCAAGCCACCATGCTGCCTAAATCACGTTTCAGTGGTTTTAAAAGTATGAAAGCGGGATTCGAAAAGAGTTCGATGCAAAAACCTGTTTACTTTAAAAGTGTTTTAAAGCTGTGAAAGTGATTCCAAAGTGTTAAATGCTGCACAAGTGTTTACAATAAAATGTAATAGCTTTGCATTTGTAAACCATTTATATCCTTCAAAGATCTTTTCTTATAAATTTCTAGAGGTTACCTATGGCTCCAAATAAAAATCACTTAAATCTTTCAATGTCTGACAGTGTCGACATAAACCCTGTAATACACGAAAAAAATTGTCATTTGACAAAAATGTTATAACTGCAAAGTTGTTCCAAAACTGGGTTGGACCTCACTGATCCAACAATATATATAATTTTTTTATAAATAGTAAAGTTTTTTTCTAATTAAAAACATGTTTAATCTCACATATTTAAACAATTATTCAACTGTTAGTTAAAACTATTTGTTCAGCATGCCAAATTCAACCCAAAACATGCAGTATAACTGGAAAAAAAAATGGAACTGTTTTAAGTAAGCATATTTTTCAGGAACACTTCCGAAAAATTTTCCGAAAGTCATACTTAGTTACTTGACTAGGGATCATTATAACATTTGGGGGGAAAAAACATGATTGTTGAAAAGAAAAAGACAAGCAAACATTAACAGATTCTAATGATGGTAAGGTTAAAAATCACTTTACCATCATCAGAATCTGTTAACGTTTGCTTGTCTTCGTCACGCTTCAAATAAAATTGCATAGATCGACATTTGGCACTACTTCACATCATGCACATTTCAAAACAAATATGTAATTCTTTGAAAATGTAATTTGTATGGAAGTATAACAGTGCTAAAATGGCTATACTTAACAGCATTAAATAAGGGCTATACATTTTAATATATCCGTTTTGGGGTAGATGTATATTAACATCCCTATGTGATTAAATCTTAAGCACTTAAACTAAGTAATTTTGTCTCTCCTCAGAAGCAGCCCCATACAGATTTTGCAGCAATACAATAAAGTGGAGCAATTACAGCACTCACTTCATAGCTTTGTTGATTCATAAATTTTTGATAGTATGTGTACTGTATGTATTTTAAGGCAGGCATTTTTAATTGTCTTCACTGAGGTCTAGTGTGGTCACCTCGCACCTCCAAGGTTGGGGGTTGGAATCTTGCCACCATCTGTGTGCATGAATATTGCATATTCTATCTGTGCTTTGTGAGATTCTTCTGGATACTCTGATTTCCCTCCACAGTCCAAAAACAGCGATGTAGCCTAATTGATGTTTCCAAATTGCCTGTGGTGTATGATTGGGTGGGTGTTTGTGTGTGCCTTTGCACTGTGATGGGTTATCTGGTGGATTATGGGCTCCACACATCCGGGACCCTATAAAAGATAAGCAGCGCATGAATGAATGAATGAACTTCATACTTTTTAACCATTTTAAGTTACATTGAATGTTGTGTAATATCTCAGAGACAATTTAATTCTCCCTTTTAAACTTAGTAAGACAAAATTGCCTGACATATTATTGAGAAACCAGGAAAGAGAAACATGCTCGGTCTTGAAGAATCTCTCATGGTGGAAAACCTATTGACCAAAACAAAGCTTTGACACCGCAAACTCTTTCCCTAAAGGTTTTAAAAGTCTAGTTTTATCATAACAGTTAATATTTGTTCATATTATATTAGAATAGGTGCATTTATATGTATAAACCCGAATCTGAATTACAGCCAGCTCTGCTCTTATTGAAAAGTTACAAACACTCTTTGACCAATTCAACAGCACAGTGGTATAGTTCTACAAGTTTTATAATTGTTTGATTGTTAAATGTTATTAAACATGCTTTTAAATGCATACTTGTCATGTTGCGCTTATTTCCTACAACTTTTATGATAGCTGAAAGTCAGTGAATATAAATTCAATATAATGTCCATATGTAAAATTTTTCATGAACATTGAATGGTGCACATTTAATGTAATTGCTGCTTTCACACCTTGTCTTGTAATGAAATATTGCTTTTAAAATCACATTGGCATAAAATTGGCTTTATGCTGGGACAAACCCGGATAGAAGGTTCACGGTGTAATGAAAATAAATACATTCCTTTTTCAGAAGACAGCTTGAAAGAATAAAACCTTTATTTATATGTACAATATAGAAGCAGTATATACAACAGTTCAATAAATTAGGTATAAAGGAGGAAGTTCTCAGGGTTTTGGAGCTTGACAGGTCCAGCTGACTGAATCAGGACTGTACACAAACTCCGTTCTGCAAAAAAATAAAATATATTAGCTCTGACATACAGTATGTATGATCTTTTATCTGCGTTATACATTAAAAAATTTTGCATGACACAGGAAATTTAAAGAAATTTTAATTATGGGAAATAAAACTTACTCTCTTTTTTGTGTCTGACCATTCCCACGACACAGCAGGCCCTCATCGCATGGACAGATCTGGTTGATGCTAAATGCCAGTCCGCCGTCTGGTACATAGCAACTCTGTCCCAGTGCCAGTCGACGCTTACACACGCTCTCGCCATGATGACGAGCGCAGCACATCGAAGCACCACAGTCCTTATCCACCTTACACCGGGAACCTGAGATGATCACAGTTTAGATACTGATGTACAGGCTAAATTCCTATATATCATGCACTGACTTTTTAATCGACTTCACCTAGAATAATACTGATTTTACCTTCATGTCCTTCCGGAATACTCCGGATGCATCTGCCGAACATGCAGCTGAGCCCTCGTACACACTGGGCGTCTCGCCGGCAGTATTTTCCTTCTTGTCTTAGAGGAACACACAGGCCAAAGTGGCGGTCACAGGAGAAACCCTTTCCACAGGGACGATCATGGTCACAGGCCACCTACAACCAGGTGCAAAGTTTTAAAGCCAAACTGCAAGGTTTTAAATAAAATTTCATTAACATCTTTAGTGAATGTCTGAACTTACATTACCAAAGATGTTATGACTTACATCATAGTGAGTAAATCCTATTCTTCATCTGAATCTATTCTTTACTGTACTGTAATATAAGCTACTGTATATACGTGCTCTAGTTCTTCTCATTAAAGGTAACGGTGTTAAAGTTTCAAAAACAAAATTTGGATAAGTAATTACAGCAAAATATTTGCACAGATTTATCATCATTCTTAACACACACTCAATAAAAAAACACCAACTTACCATATCACCCTTCTGGTTGTTCGGAGATATCTCTGTCTCTCTGTCTCTCAACCCTTTTTCTGGTGGACTGTATGGCATTGATAACATCCAGGCCCAGATCCTTGCTTGAACAGCCGACACACACATACACACAAACAGGATGTGCAAAAACCTCGCTGCAGTTTTCATGTTCAATGCTCACACTGGTCCAAAACAAAATGTCTTAACAAAGCGTAAGCACCAAAATAACTAGAAATGCCTGGTCGTTGTTAGTGTCACCAACTGGCAGTCAGTCCCATCTGTAAAGCCCTCGCTGCATGGCATCACAGTGGTCCACCAGCACCTTATATATCCAGATGCAGCTACTCTTGTGCTTGTGTTTGTTAAAGCAGTAGGATAGGAGGAGACAATTAGTAGTTACGGGATTAGCAAAATTGCTTGCACCGCCCCTCGGCACCCCATGCTTAGGTAACTGTGGTGAAGTTTTCAGTTGCAGAGGTGAAAGGAGGGGGGGAGGGCTGAGCTTGTCTGTGCTAATAGACAGATAACAGGCTCTGTCAATGGGGTGAAGCAAGCAGCTCATCTCCATTTACAGGCATACATAGGGTGAGGCTCTGAATGGCAGACAAACAGAACATAGAGACCTGCATCATAGAGAGGTATGCAGAGGGTTGCTTGCTGTTGACCTGAGCCCCTGCCTCTGGACAAACAGTCCCCCTTGACATTAACACAGACCCCCTATACACCCCCTCAGCCCCATGCTGAGAGTAATTTGCAGAAGCACTTTGCACAGACGACTCTGGCGATCTCAGTAAACATAATTATCATCAGCGATCTGCAGTCTGCAGCAGCACTGGCGGGCAATGGAAATTGACAGCAGGCATCTGTTTTTTTTTTTTAACTCAGCCATTTTTAGTTTAGTATTTAGGATATCTGTATTACTGTATTGTATCTATACAAACATAAGATTACCTTACTTGCAAAGTCAAATCATTTATTTAGATGTAGAAGTTGTAGAAGTATTAAATATAATGTAGATTGTATGCCATTTTGCTAAGCATAGCCTAAGAAATCATATTAAAGCAGTTTATCTATACATCAATACATCAGCTGTTGCATATGTTTTGCATCCACAGCATATGTTCTGCATCCCTCTCTCTTTTTTTCTCTCTCTCTTTCTCTCTTTCTCTCTTACTTTAACAAATGCCAAGGATTCTATTTATTCACGCTTTATATCTCCCAGATTACTATGTAAGGACTTGCATATTATCTTTGCTGTTATTGGCACTTGAACCTACATTTTAGGCCAGTCAAAAATAAATCTCGTAAATGCTATGAAAACATCCTGGAAAGAGCCAAAAAATATTGCATTTGTCAGGTTTAAATTACTGACTTCTCTTCCTTTTGTCTAGTCTCATGCCGAACAAACCTAAACCAACATTTCTACCATATAAATAGCTTTTAAAAGCAGTCACAATTACAAGAAACTTTTAGCAGCAATGCAGTAGACATATCTTTGCTCCAGCGGTGACAGGACTTAATGATAACGTTACGAATCAGTGAGTGGATAAGATCTAATTCCCCAGGTTGGCTGGTTCCTTGTGGTGGAAAGCAGACACATTGTTTCCCATGTACGCAGCTCTTGTCTGCTGTCTGATTGTCTGCCATACTGGCGTCTCATTAGAGGACAATTAAATGTCTTTATCAATTAATGATGGCTAAACTGATAAGGAAAGATAGTAGAGATAGTCAATGGGGACCCTGGATTAGTTATCTTTTGCCTAAGAACACCAGAAATTGAGATGCTGCAAACCAGCTCATGCTTGTTTTTTTCCTTTTTGCCATCATTCCTAATGTCTAAACAGACCATAGGAGCATATCATGCTTTTTATCTTTAAGCCGAACATGACTTTCAGTGAAGGCATACACTTTCTGAGCAGATGTATAAAGGGCTGTGAGGTGTAGTCAGAAGGCTGTAACTAACCAACACAGACTGTTTATTTCGATGCACCAACACAGCCTTTCAACTACAGAACAATATATTGGTGTTAAGTGCTTATGGGACTTAAAATGAAGCTTATGTCTGCACTAGCCAACTGACTTTCTCCGTCTGGCTTCTATGTGTTTGTAATGTTATTTGTGCCAAAATCCACTCATACTCAGAATCCCATATTAATTCATAATCTGAAGAAGCAACAACAGGAAATTAATGATATGTCATCAGGGTCTGTTTGGAGTACATTTACATGGACATGGACTTGTTTTCGCTGACATATCATCTGCAAATTGAACTAACATCATCATAAATCAAACTGGCAAATTTACATTAGTCATAGGCAGTAAACAGTAGAATTTTGAACATGTATGTTAATTTCTATTAAATTATTCTTACATAACAGAAGTAAGGCTTGTTAAAACATAGGAATTTACTTAAGATTGCTACCACTAGCTAAATTACCTAGACCAGTGTTTCCCCAAGGGTGGGCCATAAGAAAAGAAAAACACAGGCATGTAAGGGTAATACAGCTTGTATAATATAATAATGTTTGTGATTAAAGTTGTCTTTTAAAATTGGCAAAAGTCTTGTTAAAATTTGAAATGTCTGCCCTTGATAATTTAGCACATTTGTACAGTTGTAGCGTATACTGTACAGTACCACAAAATATGCACTTTAAACCTGCATTTTCTGTTACAAGGTACAGTATCTTAATACTTAATACACACACACACACACACACACATACACAGACACACACACACAGTGCGTAATAATGTGTTGGTCATGACTACAGGGGGTAACTCACTCAGATAACAACATTATTAGCGTTACTTTAGCAATCACCCATTAACTAGTAGAATTAGCCACTGGAACACTTTCTAATGATGAGAAGGCTGTGTGTATTGTGTGTTTGTCCTGCATGGATTTGTGGACGAATGTGATTTCATTTAATGGGATTTAACGTTATTTTTGTTGTCACAGGCACCAAAACTGCATTTTATTCCATTCAAATCATAATAATCTCCAGCTCACAGAAGATTTTCGGATATCATGTACTTTAGCTATCATGTATTTTCGGCTATCATGTATAAGTACTTCTTGTTATTTTGAACGCACTGTCTCACCCCTTTATGTATGCACAGCACGAGCCTGACTAAGGAGCCCATTAAAAACCCTTATCAGTAAATGATGACTGAACTGATAATGAGGTTGAGACGTTGGAATCAGGCTAGAGAAATGTGGGGGAGGAGGGGGGGTAGGGGTGAGTGGTCATGGTAGTGGGTGTTTATATCAGTCTGCATGGCTGCCGTAAACCCATACTAAGCAATCAGTAATTTACATTTAAAAAATATCTCATACCATCATGTTAAAATCTGTAAGTGCCAAAACATATGCATCATCCACACTAAAATAATATAAGACTAATATGCTAGTTACTAAATTCAATTCAGTTCAATTGTATCGGTATAGTGTGTTTAAATATAGACATTGTCACAAAATAAAAGAGCATAAATTTCATAGGTGACACACTGTACATGTCCCAAAAGTGTAGATGTTTGAGGAAACCACAGAAAGCAGTCCATAGCTAATCCAATATCAACTGTTCATTTCGAATCACCATCACTGTTATTCCACTATGAAGCAGTATATTGATATTAAGTGAACAAGTGAACGCAGTTATGAATATCTGTGCCTACCTTTCTGTACTTATAAACTCTGCTAAATCAGATGTAATTTCCTAATAGTTGTGTAAAGCTCTCAGTAATTTTGCAAGGAAGTCTACCTTATGCAGACTATGCTTAATAGATCAGCACTGCCTTTAAAAATGCACTGCCGGGCCAAAAAAAAAAAAAATCACACACTAATAATTTGTTGGACTCTTCTTTGCTTTGATAACAGCATCGTTTCAATAAGCTTATGCAATGTCACAACATTTTTTCTCTCCAAGATCTTGTATTAATTATGAAAGAGTCTGACCGGTGCATAAAGTCTAAACCTCTCCATCCACCTCTCTTCTTAACCTGTTGCGCCATCTGGAACAGGGTAGATCTGGACTCATCAGACCACATGACCTTTTTTCCAATACTCCACAGTCCATTCTTTATGCTCCCTAGAAAATTGAAGCCTCACTGATAAGTGGTTTTCTTAGGCCTACACATCTTTAGTCCCAATCTTTTGAGTTCTCTTTGCATTGTGCATGTGGAAATGCGTTTACTTTCACTATTACCTCTTAAAACTGAGAGCATTTTAGTCATTTTTTGCTTTTCTCGTTTTTTTTACTAAACATATATAGGGCTTAGGATTGTGCAGTATAGAGTGACATATTCTTTTTTTTTCAGCACAACATAGGCAATATGATGACCTGAATATTATTTCCTTTTATCCAACTATACAAATATGTCTGTGCAAAAAAAAATAAAATGGGTTAGATAAGCTAAGAAATATCACTGCTTCAGATAATTAAGTGTTTTTCTGCACTGTAAACCCGAATTTTGAGTTTGTTGTACTCATTCATATTAATCATTCTTTATTTGCATTAATGAATAGTCTAACTCATACTATTTATTAGTAATTATAGTTGCAAATCAAAGAAATTACTGTTGGTCTTTCGCCTGCTCCCGGCAATGGGTCGCCACAGTGGACCATGCGGTCCACACACAAGCTTGGCACGGGTTTTACACCAGATGCCCTTCATGAAGCACCCCATCCATTTTATCTGGGCTTGGGACAGGCACTTCATCCAGTGGCTGAGAATCGAACCCGGGCCTTCCATGTGGCAGGCAAAACACCACAGGAATTCAAGATCTATATTTAAACCCCGAAAACCGGAGTTGTAAACCTGACAATTTCAAAAACTAAACAATTTATGCTAGTAAAGTAGTTGGTTCAAATTAAAGATTGATATTTGCCAATAACAAGAAATCTTGCTTTCTAATCACCTAAACAGTAGGTAGCAAAAAGTGGAGCTTACGTTTTCTCTCGTGCACATCTAAACACAATCTATTCATAACTCTAGAGAGAACTGTCGACAATCAGGTGACATAAATTAAAAATATCAACTTTAGGGTGCCCAAATTTGTAAAGATTATACTTACAGACCAATCCACCATCTTGATCAAAACAATTAAATGTGGGCAGTTTTCATGTGCATTGATGTTGTCAGACACAAAATCGTTAGGCTGAAAGATTTTAAGTTGGTGGAAACTTTAAGGAGACCGTTACTGTGGCTTAAAACTCAGTTGTTCAGTTAACTTGAAAAGTGTCATTTCAAACTCATAAATACCAAAAAGTTCTAAATACTCATCAAGGTCTATTAATTTAAACAAATTGTAATTTTTTTAATTAACAGTACTAAATATGTTTAATTACTTCGAGCATTAGTGTTTAAAGTGTGGTTGTTTATATATTATTTTAAAAATAATAGTAAAATGCTTATTTTGAGAGTTCTACATTTCTGCAACATCATTCTCGTATTCCAGTAGTTGTAAAACTTACATGTTATAGAAGTAATGATAACTTCCGTTTTACCTAACATATCTAAAAACCCAAATGCACAGTTTCATGTCTAAAGACCTCCCGTTAACACAAACCAGCATGGTGTTAATATAAGCACTTTTTTATTGTCATTGACTTATGCTATCACAGATCTGTGCCACTTGGGTTTTAGGAGTTTTAAACATAGTAATTACTATTCGATTTTAAATAATAAAAAAATTTGTAATCTCTAATCACAGTCATTCATTCTGGCCACCTTTCTTCCTCAGAGATGATGGTTGACCACTACCCGTCCAGGTCTTAACAATGTCTTTTACAGTTCTTAACCCAATTTTAGTAGTTTCAGCAAGCTACTTAGTTAATTTATTTGCCTTTTGTGTGTGTGTGTGTGTGTGTGTGTGGGTGTGTGTGTGTGTGTGTGTGTTTTATGCATTGATGAGAAATTTATCATGTCTCATAAGTAAAACGTTTAGTGCTGAATTTCCTAATCGTGATGATGGAATTTCAACACAGCAGCTCAGAGCACTGTAACTGTATTATCATTTCTACAGTATTTATAAGAGGGATTTGTATGGCATGAGGTATCTTAACTAAGGCTAATACGCTTGATAATATCCCATTGCATAGTTTGTCTTCAATGCTGGTTTTCCCCTTCTTAAAAATTCTTTATCCATCTGGGCACATTATTCTTGTGAACGTCCGAATTGAATGACCTACGTCAGTTAATAAAAAAATTATGCTTACTTTTGCATTGTTTTCAGAACAGCTTTTGTTGCTATTTGTTTGTTTGTTTGTTTGTTTTTTTGTTCGAGTCTTAAATGTCAAATCGTTGAAAAATCACTATTGTGAAAGAGGAATACAAAACCTTTAGATGTGCTTTTATAGGAAAAGAATCCACTTCAGGGTGGTCACAGCACAACCAGTTTTGTTTTATTCCTTACATACAGCATGCACAATAACTTACTAGAGAAGCAAACAAAGATTAGAAGTAGGGTCCTTGAACATACCATATGTGAACAACAGGCCACATTCTCCACTCAACAGCATAATCCAACACAGACTCTTTGCTTGGAAAAGGCAAATGCAGATGTCGGAGTGTTGTATACTAACAAACTGGTGTGACGTGTAAGTCTACCTTTGCCAATCTCTCATTTCTGCTTCTCTACAATGCTTACGCTTTTACATACAGTACACATAGCATTTCATTAGGTGTTGATTGTCACTGCAGGGAGTGAATCACTTGGATAACAAAGCAGTTACTGTTGCATTAGCCATTTACAAATAACTCATAGATTTAGCCATTGTAAAACAGGTTGGATCCATTATGTTAATGGACAGCCAGTGTGTATTGTATGTTTGTTTTGTGTGTGATGAATGTGGATTCATTTAATAGATAAAGCCTGACACATTATGTTTGCTGTCACTGGCACCCGGACATGAATTCTATTAAAACATTTATTTTTGTAGATTAATGTTTAGACTTTTTGCTTTTATAATAACCTCCGCTCATCTGGGATGGCTTTCGAATAGATTTTGTGGCTGTTGGGATGCGTTCATTCAGCTACAAGACTATTAGGAGAGTTGAGGCGAGGGTTTCAGGTGAGGAAGCATGGCATGAAGTTGCTGTTCAAGTTTATCACAAAAGGTGTTCAGTGGGGTTGAGCTCAGGGCTCTGTGCAGATCACTTGCGGTCTCCCACAACAACGTTGGCAAACTATGTCTTCATAGGGGACATAACATTGTATACTGGAGCATTTTCCTTGTGAAACAGGTTTAAACCATTGGTTCCAGGGAGGGGAATTTGTAATGTTACAGCATACAGACTTAGGAGCAACAGTTTAAGGAATTCCGACATCTCAGATTGGGGTGTACACCAACTTTTGCAGGCTTTACAGGAGTACACAAACTTTTGCCAGATAGTGTATTATAATTGCCCTGAGATGAACTGGAACCCCATCCAGTTTGCATTTGCCTAGTGCCCCGAGCCCCAGGGATAGGCTCCAGGTCTCCCTCGAACCTGTACAGGATGATGATAGAAAATGTGTCAGTGTGGAAAGACACAGTATTAAAAAACAAAAACTTGTTACTAGAACTTGTTACCAGCGATTTGTCAGAGTTGATCTCATTGTGACACAGAAGCAGACAAAAGACAGAACATCATTAGAGACATTTCACTAATGTTATTTTTGTTTTCTCTCCTTAATCTCTGTCACTACTGGTCAAAATCACTTTATATGTGTCCTGTTATCTGACTCATATGATGGCCTGTAGAAGATGAAGTATCTTTAGTTTTAACAATAAGTTATATGAACAAATAATAGGTCTTAAAAAACATGAGGTATCCAGGATGTGGTTTAATGTTGTTTTTAAGCAATGTTTTTGGTACCTTTAAATACCTTGAGTACTGTTTACAGAGCTTTTTGAAGCGTTCCTGATGTACTGTATGCCATTGTGGAGTCATTTTATAGCGAGTTTGTGCTACAGTGACCAACAACAATGGCTGTATCATGAAACCTACTGTTTAGGGAGTAAAGCCTGAAAGAATTCACATCTTTAACCTTGCTAAAATTTCACCAATTTTGGCTTTACGGGCCAAATTGCAAATGGCATTACAAGCACATTCCTCAATAGCAGTAAAACTTGTAGTCACAGAATCATTAATAACTAAACTCCATCTGGCTTTGGATGACATGCACTACATCTGATTTGAGTTGTTTCAATTACATTATTTCTAACAAATGATGCAATCATTTGGTTCTCTATTGCTCACTCTGATTTTCCTTTCTATAAAATGTACGACTGGGTTGATTTCTTTTGTTCGTTGTCAAATGACTTCACTGTAGATATTGGTTCCAGTGGGGTTTTTTTTTGTTGGAATTTCTGTATCTTCAGGTTTGCTCTTCTGCAGTCACATTTGTATGCTCTGTGAAATTATTTTATAATATTTTATCTGATGCCTTTGGTATTAGCAATCTCTCTTATCCAACACCTACAGTGGTGGCCGAAAGTATTAAGACAACATATGACATGTGCTCTCTGTGAACAAAACAGGTGATGTCACTAGTTGAAGAGTTGTGCTAATTAGAATCAGCTGGTCTAGTTAATGGTTGGAACAAATACATTGCAGACTTTTCATTTTCTAAATTTTTTACCTGTGCAAAAAAAATGGCAAACTTCTGTGGCAATTTTCTATACATGCTCTTCAGCAAGCAATAAAGCAAGCATGAATTGAGGCCAGTAACACTAGAGTGCTATTGTTTCTACACCCAGTCAGATCCAAAGGTGAGTAGTAGTAACAGGTTACATTTACTCCGTTACATTTACTTGAGTAACTTTAAAAAAAAAAAATTACTTATATGAATAGTTTTATTGCACCAAACTTGTTACTTTTACTTAGATTTGTGAAGAAGAAATCCTACTATTACTCGGCTACACTCGATTTGTTACTTTTCTACCATTTATTCTTCACATTAGTGAGGGTTAGTGATGGGTCGTTCATAAATGATTCGTTCTTTTTGAACGAATCTTTAACATGACTCAGAAGAACGAGTCTCGGAGAGTGATTCGATTTTTTACTACTGTAAAAACTACCATAGGTTATGTACACGAAACAGAATTGAGCAATTCTTTCTCCATTTGTTCTTTTGTCATATGACTCCCATAGACACTATGCAATGCAGTACAAGGGAAACAGAATTGAACAGTTCCAATGAATCTTCAAATCCTCAGACATTTATTCTTTTTTCATGTGATTCCCATAGACGCTATGCAGTGCAATAGATTCAAAAGAATGAATGCCTCAGACTGGAAGATATAAGAGGTGAGCTACTCATTCTGTTTATTATAATATGTCCTTAGCTGCATTGTAATCTTTTCATTACTGAAACTATAATCAAAATTTGTGTATATAGGCGTATTGGGGTCTTTTTATTGAAAATGCAACATTTTATTTCATTTCTAATCAAAAGAACGAAATGAACTAAATGATTTTTGAAAAGATTCGTTCAATTTGGTGAACGAGATTCAAAGAACAGAGTCACCAAAATGATTCAAACTATCCATCACTACTACACATGCAGCTGGTGGATCTACCACATGACTCCGTTTGACCAATCAGACGCAGCAACAATAACGACATGCAATCAGGCAGCATTGTGGGTAAAAATCTTCAGCCAGCATCCCTGACATCATATACAAAGCATGTTTCGCTAGCAAAATAACAGCTTCATACTGCGGTGACTTCTTTATCTGCCAAAACAGACACACACTTTACTGCGAAATAGGTCGCAGTAAGTTTAGCTATTTCACTGATAGTTGCAATGCTGGCATGTATAATTATTATAATTATACTATATACTGGGTACTGTGTGTGTAAATAATGAGTAGTCTTTTCACCTAATACTTTTTACTTCTACTTGAGTAATATTTTGAAAGACTACTTTTTACTTCTACTTGAGTAATATTATTTTGAAGTACTTCTACTCTTACTTAAGTACATTTTTTGGCTACTATACCCACCTCTGGTCACATCCAGCAGGTTGTAAAGAATTAACTACTTTATACAAAATATAGTAAGTTCCCTACCTACAAAAATTCAAGTTACAAAATTTTCGAAGACACGAACATGCATTTGTGGTTCAATCGTGGAAGTTAGATCACATGTCCGGTGTACATTGTCACGTGCGTGTAGCATGCATCCCAGAATGTCCGTAAGCAAACGTAAAAGCTCCGGCAATGTAGCTGGTACTGCCAAAAAACAGCAAGCATATAAACGATGGAGACAAAAGTTAAAATAATTAGAATGAAGTAAGGTAAAAAGATGCCAGGCAGTGCTTGTTCTTTAAACTTGAATCGTTCAACCATCATAACGATTGCAATGACAAGATCACGGAACATGTAAGTGTTATACATTTACATTTACATTTAGGCATTTGGCAGACGCTCTTATCCAGAGCGACTTACAAAAAGTGCTTTAATGTTTACATAATTGGATACATACTTACACTGGGTTAACTAGGTTAATAACTAAGTGACTAAGTGGCTATACACAGTATACTGTGTATAGCCAATCCTAGTATCTAGACTAAATTTGTTGGACTTATGAACAAATTGGACTTACGAACTATCTCTCGAAACAGAACTTGTTCATATGTTGGGGTCTCACTGTACTTATTGGTGTATAGCAATTTCACTGCATAAAATAACACTATGTTTATCTTGATTTTGCTTATTTAAAAAAAAATTTAATATCATTAAACACTAAATTTCACATTGGTCTCAATACTTTTGTGCACCACTGGACAAGTACATCTAGGTAAATGTATAATGCTATTTCAGATTTTTTACAAATGAGTAAGATTTCTGTTTTGGTAAAAATAAATTTATACAACCCTACAGTAATATAAGATGTTAAATGAAAGAATTGGTAACACTTTAATCAGCACTCCTTTTGTAAGGATTTATTGGTGTTTTTATTGCGTGTTTCATGTTGTTCCCATGTAGGCTTCTTTAAAAGACAGTTACCAGAGGGTTGTGATGGACCTGATGTGTCTGTCCTATTTTTGATAGATTAAATCAAAAAGCTGACTGTAACAAAATAATTTGTAACAAATTAAATCTTGCACCAGGTGGAGGCACACTTACAACAAGGGTGGTGGTGACCCAATGGTTAATGCTTTGTGTTGGGGGTTTGGAGTTCATGCCCAGTACTGCCGACCTGCCACTGTTAGGCCCTCAACAAGTCTCTTAACCTCTGCTCCCTTTCCATGGCTAAGCTTGCACTAGGGCTATAGGAAGAAAATAATATCACGTTGCTATAATGTGGTTAAAGGCTTCTTCTCTTAAATCTCAATATAGAGTAATCATTTTAAGACCATGACAACACACACACAACCCTTTCAGTTCCTTTTTTTTGTTTTGTTTGATTGCTCCATGTTAATGTTTTTTTTTTTTTTTCATACAAGCCTCTTTTTCCCCAGAACCTGTTTCTAATAATAGCAGGACAAAGATTTCTGCTTTAATCAGAAACATGCCACTGTTTGATGCCAGATGGATTGAGAGAATAAAGTTGACGTGGATGAGGAAGCAGACCAACAAGAAGATCTAGAGTAGGAGTTATCTAGGATTCTCATAACAACTCTGTTTTCATTTTGGAAACAGATTGTGTCAGCAGCCATTCCTTATCCTGCTCATGCATGCTTAGCACAGGTGGTTTCAAGTAAATTACTGTGGAACACCTCTGCTCCGATAACCAAGAAGAGGTTGTCTCCGTTCGTCCAGTAAATCCACTGGCCTAGATTTCTTTTTTACGTCATTAAAAAAATAACCACACCTTGCAGAAGATAGAAAAGTTGGTGCCGCCTTTAATATGTCTGTTTAGTTTTCAGCTTAGAATTACATTGTATGATGTAAATACGCTGCACAAATGGGCAATCCATCTGAACTGCATTTCAAGTCCCAGAATGTGGTTGCGCTCTAGATTGCCACTTAAATATGATCAGATGTTAGTTTGCCAAAAGCAGAAATACTTGTAAGAGAAATGTCATGATTTAAAGTGTAGTTTATTTGCTTTAGATGTTCTTGTTAAATATGCGTGTTTGCTGTTTGTACAGGTTGTGGTTGAATGAATACTGGTCATGGATTCAAAACAGAAGTGTTCGTACTGTTTAATCGGTTTATTTACACTCATAAATGCCCTTATAACTAATCCCATACGCTACATCTGTGCTGTAACTGGAAGAACAAACCACCAACATTGCATAACCTCAGACTCGAACATGCCAATTTTGAGCAGAAATTGTCTCATGTAGATCAGCATGACAGAAGTTTCTTTTAAGAAGTGTCAGAGTTTGAAAGTAGCTAGAGATGCGTGCCATCACGATATTCCTGACTGCAAAACGTGTAGGAAACAGGGATTAGGTCCATTTCCACTCCGTCACTGTTTCATTAAGGATCTGTTTTCTGGGGTGTATTGTTTTTATCCCATGCTTTGGCATTTCCTGTAAATTGGATTCACTGTGCGCTTCGAGGTATTAGCAGAACCATGACAGGAAACCGGTTTTCTTTTTCCGTAGGGCCTTGTTCAGTCACCCTGACATGAATGGTGGGAAAACAAGCTGTGAGAGTGTGTGCTTCTGAAAGACTTGGCATGTGTGTGTGTGTGTGTGTGTGTGTGTGTGTGTGTGTGTGTGTGTGTGTGTCCTCATGGGTTTGATTTTGGAAAGCTAATCTCTCTGTGGGAGTATTGGCACTTCATGGTGCTCGGCAGCTGTGTGAGATCCTTTCGAGTTGCTCCACTTGATATTCTCATTCTGCATAACTGTTGTACCGTTCTCACCATAGTGACGGGCTATGGGTCAGGGAGAGGGTGCAAAAATATTAGCATTGGTCATTTTTTTGTGCTGTTATACATGTAGGCTCAAGGGAAGAGTTTATTCATTTGTTGGAGAGCATGTCTAAATGAAAAGTTTTTAAGGCCTCTATGTAACATGCTTGAGTTCATGGGAACACACACAGGGTTGCATGGATGATGAGTTTGATTAAAGGGTTTTACCTAAAGCGAAATGGTCCTTTTTATCCTTTAAAACTAGAAAACTAGAAAATAAATTAGTTAAGCCTTTTTTGTCGCTTAGGAGGTTGAGGTTAGCCATTATGTAGAACCCCTGGAGCAGACAGGGTTAAGGGCCTTGCTCAAGGGCCCAACAGTGGTAAATTGCCTGTAGCGCAACCACTACCCCTTGTGGCTGCTGCAGTTAAAAATAGTTTTAGGATTAAATTTAAGACAGCCATACATATGTCATGTCATACAGGTAATTACATACATAACGTATATGTACAGTATGTACAGTAAATATAACAAGTCACTAAACAAAAATGTGTGTCTACCTATGGGATGTAATTTCCACTAGGTGGCACTAGATCCAGCTCCACCTTCACAGATTCTTGTTTGGAAAGAAAGAGTAAAGCAGAAATATATAAATATTTGTAAGTGGGGTAGTCAAAAGTGGGCAGAGAGAGAGAGAGACACACACACATCACGAGAGAAAGAATAGGGAGGTGGAGAACACTTTTTCTCAACCCGTCCCGCCTTGAACTCTCGCATTACCATGACTACAACATCCGAGAACTCAGTGAAAGAAAGCACATCGGCAGAGTGAAAGAGGAAGGCAATAATATCTTTTCTTTTCTTTTTTTTTTCCTTCTTAAGTGGAAAACAGTGAGAGCGGGGGGAGAGCAGAGGGAGGGAAGAGACAGAAAATATAGTGGAGTAAGTAAGAGAGCTTTTTCAAAGTGTACACAGGAAAGGAGAGCAAGGTGATACAGAAGGAGCTGAGGAGGGAGAAGAGAGGAGAGGAGGAGGAAGAAGAGGAGAGGAGGAGGAAGAAGTGGAGAGGAGTAAAGGAGTAAAGGACAGAGAGAAAGCTGGCCATGGGTCTGTGCGCTGTGCTGCTCATCTGTCTGTCCCAGGCAGAGCTTGCCAGAGTCTGGAGTCAAGAGCTGTCAGGTAAGAACATCTGCATAAACACACACACACACACACATACAGACACACACACATACACACACAGGTGGCAGACTTGTGCTAGACTATGTGCAGAAGTACAGTGCATATTAATAAAGTATGAAACTGGTAATTGGGGGGGAAATGACAACTCGGATTATGGTGTGCTTCTCTTATTTAAATTTTTTGGGGGGCAGGGGGTGAGTGTGTGCTGTCAGATTTGAACGTTCTGCTTTGTGTGCAGTGTGTATCTGTTTCATTTCACTGCAAGACTCGGTTTTGATGCTTGTGTAAACTTGTGTGTTTTCGCCCCGAGGATCCTTATGACTCAGAGGAAATGGACAACACACAGGCTGAAACTTGGGCTACATCTGCTTGTGTCTAGTTCTTTCTGTACTGGCCTGGTTCCTCACTTCAGCGCACATACCACATAAAGCCAAGTGTGTGTGTGTGTGTGTGTGTGTGTGTGTGTGTGTGTTTGTGAAACTACACCTACTCTAATACGCACTTAGATACACGTCTGTGACACAAACCTGATGATGGAAGTAAATCTTACAGCTGTGTTATAAAACGTCCCGTGTTTTTGAATAAGAGAAATACAATGCTGAATAAGTAAATGTTAGAACATAATTAGTTTAATGCATACTTTCAGTTTTCTACCCCCAATTTTGCAACTGTAGATTTCACCTTTAAACACCCCAATGCCCTTTATTGTTGAGGTTGTCGTAATTTTTCCTCATTGCCCAACGTGCCCTCTGTTGTTTATTCTTTTATTGGTGTTCTAACTGAAGCCAGTAACATTTGGACATGGACATTTTATTATTTTTATTAACATATGCTCTTGCTCTCGTTTCAGTGGCACCCACCCTGTGCGTGTTTGTGTGGGTGGGTGTGTGTGGGCGTGTGTATTTTTGTCCTCCTTGGAGATGCTGTATTTTTAGCAGTCCTGATTCTTCTCCTCACTGCTCCACTTTCTCTGGCCCCTGTCCCTCCTGTGCTTCTCTCTTCTAATGCTGCACCCTCACAGAGCCCATAAGGCACAGAGCAGAGCGCCTGTGTGTGCGTGCTCATATACTCTACTGTATGTGGCATAGTTAATGTTTTTTGAAGCAGTTGCAGAACTGTAAAGATCTACTTATTGGTAAAAATCATCAAGAGAATGTTAACTGGGTTTTAAAGCAAGTTCTTTACGACCCACTTTTACCCCTGGACTTATATGTCCCGTCTGTCCCATCTGTCCTGACCCATTTATGCATCACGTTCTGCACACATGACAGCACACTCGGGGTGTGCAAAGGTGATTCCGCCCTAAGTGAGATGTTGATGTTTGGATAACAATTTCCTTTGGGAGCACATCCTGTTCTTTAATTTAACTGCCTGCTTTGGTTGAAGTGAAAGCACTGCTAGCTTTTATTATGAGGAGAATTTTCTTCAGCTGTTTTATGGGCTGGGGAGTCTGCTGTCCGTCTGTCTTTGGGACAATGTAAAACAGAAATCTACATGCTGTAGGCTATAACAGCTAGCATTTTCGATCTAAATTCTCAGTTCTGTATGAGTTCACATTCTGGGGTTTTCATTTATTTATTTATTTATTTATTTATTTATTTATTCAATTCTCAGTTCTGCCTCTCTTCTGTCTGTGTTCTCATTCTCAGTTTTCTCTGTTCTGGTCCCGTTCTCAGTTCTCAGTAGAGCTGTGCATCCTTTATAGACCATCAATTTAATTCAATTCAATAAAATGTGTTTTTCGATTCCATTTGATTTATTAGCACTAATTTTAACTGTCTGATGTGCTATATTTCCTAATGGCTTAAATAACATTAAAATGCTGTTTAACTGTTTTTTTTTTTGTTTAAAACGATATTTTTTTATCAACTGCGCAAACTCAAAAGAAGTACAAGAAACTCATTTAATTCATTAATTTCAGATTATTTAACATTTTTATAAAAATTAATTTAAAAAACCTAGATCATTTAAGAAGTGTGAATCGATTCTGAATCAAAAACCGATCCATCAATTGAGTTAATTGACGTGACCAGCAAAAGATTGATTAAATTGCACAAATCTAGTTCTCTATTTTCAGTTCTGTAGTCAGTTCTCAGTTCCTGGTTTTCATTCTCAGTTGTTGTTTTCTATTTCTTTCAACTCTTAGTTCTCATCACTGTTTCACTTCTCAAGTATCTCATATATTAGAGGGTAAATTCGCATAAATCATGGAATTTCCCTTATACCTTGCTGTGTATGTTGTTGTTGGTCTTTCGCTGCTCCCGGCAAGGGGTCGCCACAGCGGAATACCCAGACCGCACAACGACTTGGCACAGGTTTTATGCCGGATGCCCTTCCTGACGCAACCCTCCCATTTATTCGGGTTTGGGACCAGCACTACGTCCAGTGGCTGGGAATTGAACCCGGGCCTTCCGTATGGCTGGCAAGGCACCTACTGAGCCACCATACCTTGATGTGTATACATACCCCAAATTCCTTCCCATTCACTGGAAGGGTACAGGATAACAGTTAATTAAGAGACAGAGACCAGCTAGTGGTCTCAGTTAGTGGTTCTTGCTTGTTAATTGACACAACAGTATAGTGGTGACCATCATGGAATTGTGTTGCTTGGTTCACATTCACTGGAATGTGAATCCAGTCTTGTGATGCAGGAATGACACTGAGCACCTGTTTCTATTTTAGCACATACTTTTCACTGGAAAGGTTCTGATGACATGTAGCTCATCTGCTTTGAATTCAAACCACTATTGTCAGCCATGCACCCATGATCTCTCTCAATCCTTTAGCTCTTTGCTGTCTTTTCTCTTATCAGCACAGCTAAATGTGTTTGGGATTGGGTACTATGGTTACAGTCTACAACTGAAAACCAAATTGGGATCTTTCCTCCTATATGCAGTGGAGGCCCTCCTTTTTGCGAGCTACAAATCTCACATGTGGAGCTTATAACTCAAACGACTGGCTCTGAGATGTTTTTGGTGACCTAATAAACCTAAAGGGAACAGCCAGACTAATCTATCATTGTGAGGCATCAGTTTAATGAAGACTTTACATTTCTAATATAGAAACTGAATTCTTTAAACATAACACACAAAAATAATGTAAACAATTCTTTGTGCATCTTGATGTACATACTTTTTCCTATATCTTACTATTATTAGTATTTTATGATGTCTTGCTGCTTTCCTTACCTTTTATTAACATTTTCATTGCCATCGATCATGAATAATAAGGTTTAATAAATTTGGTTCAGAATGTCAGAACAAATTTATATGCACACTCAAAATACTAAAGAATTTTAAGTAGTTTAAATAAAAAACAAAGAGATAGCTCTAGCCATAAAAAAAAATCCACTCCCACTGAAGAATTTACTTCAGTGGAATGAAATTGTTATTTTTTTTATTACTTTTTATAAACTGGAGTACAGTCCTGCAGTACCTACTGTCCCTGCATATATTATTCATGTAGACAACAATAGCGCATTTGAAGTGATTTTAATCTTTGATGTCTTAAATCTAGTTCCCAATTAGTTCTCTTTCTCTCTACCTCATCCTTTCTGGTCAAGAGCTTTGTTGCAAAGACAATAACCCATGATCTATTAAAAGTAACTTAAATCTTCTAAGGATCCGAACAAAAAAATGGCTGCCCATGGGCAGCCACAGCAAAGTTAAAGCGGCCAGAACAAATACTGCAAAATAGACTAAAAGCAACCAAAATCCCCACAGGAAATTTGTAATTATTCTTTTTTTGTAAAACAAAGAGGGTCTCCGGGCAAGAGAATAAAGTGCAGTAATCCTTGCTGATTTGATTCAATTAGGATTTGATGGAACTAAGACTGTAGAGGATTGCTCTGTGTGTGTGTGTGGTGTGTGTGTGGTGAGAGAGAGAGAGAGAGAGAGAGAGACACACACACAGAAAGAGAGAGTGTGTATCTGTTGGTGAGTCTGTACAATATCATCTGAACATGCCCTATTTTCTCCTTTCCTCCTGTGTGTATTTTATCACTGAGTTAATATTTGCTTTTAAACATGTGAAGAAGCTCGGCACTGGGAACTCTCTAAAGCTGTCATTCTGATATAATGAGCAGGTTGCACATTAATGCCAATTAACCTATCAATATTTTTGTCTAGCATTTATGCTGGAGGCTGATGGGAAATACATCATGGTTACATTTTTACTCTATTGTGAACTAAATCGAATACTCAGGCCGACAAGAGAAGACTGCTGTGCGGGGAATCACTGTGATGGCCATTCTGCCTGAATTTATTGAGTAGATTTGGGGCTGCTCCATTGGTTTCTGTTCTTACCATTCTGTCTCCTTTCCCTTTTTGTCTGTTAACTTCTCATGACACCTTCATCACTCGTCTTTTAGCCTTAACTTTATCCTCTGCTTGGATTCATTTAAAATTCCCTTGCTCTTCCAATTTGTCTCTTTCAGGTATGTTAGTCTCACAGCAGTGTGGTCTAAATGACCTAATTAGACGGCTTTCATCGCATGGCTGCAGAAATAGCCGAGCTTTTCCGGCTATGAAATCAAACAAGGCTCATTATTAAAACCAGCTCCCAAATGACACGCTATCCCATCTCTCTCTCTTTCTCTCTCTCTCTCTCTCTCTCTCTCTCTCTTTTCTCTCTTCATCTGTCTCACGCCTGGGACACACAAGGTTGTAGGAGTGCAGCCCTAGAGAGGCTGTGAAAATTATTGAGACCATAAATCTACACCCAGTAACCCATAATAACAAGCAAAAACATGTTATGAGATTTTTGCTTTTTTTTTGTTTTCTTTCAAAAACTCTATAACAAAAATTTAGATTTTGGAGGTTTTTCAATTCTTTCTGGTATATTCTCTTTAGCTCAATCAGACTGGATGTAGAGTTTGTAAACTGCAATCTTCAGATCTGTAAGTCTAAGCTTTGGCTGGGCCATTCAAGTACATTCAGTAACTTTTTCCTAGGCCACTTCAGCACTGTCGTGGCTGTATGCATTAAGTCAGAGTGAAATGTGAACCAATGTCCCAGCCTGAGGTTGTGTACACTTTGGAACAGGTTTTCTTTAAAGACCTCTAAGGAAAAGATCCAATGACCCCCCTACCTTTTCATGTTGTATTCATCTGTCCCCTAATTCTGACCAGTCGTCCTGTCTTTTTGTTTTTTTTTTGTCAATTTGTTTAGTTTCATCTTTTTTATTAGGAAAAGCATTTATGATTGTAGAATCTGATTGTAGAATAATAACTACCAAAACATGAAACGAACTACCAAAAGAAAAAAGTTTTACAAATCTTACACGAGCGGGTATCAAAAAGATTCACACGACAGATCCGGTCACTTTTGCCTTATGTCCTGTCAGTAGAATTCACTGTTGATGGTCTGGCCCCTGGGACGAATTCTCAATGCACAATCCCATCAATGTCGAAAAAGACAATAAACATACAATTGGTTGAGTCGTTTTTGGTCATAGAGATGATGGGCTTTTCCACTGTGAAGACAACTCCTCCATCTCAGGGCCATACCCATACAGCCAAGTTTTGTCACCAGTTATGACATGCTGATGAAGTTATTGGCAGACTTCGACATGCTGCTCCTGAGTCAGCAACCTGGGATTGAGGATTGCCTGGACTGACACACTGACAATAGCAGCAATGTTGTGAATTGCTTTTTTATGATCATCATGCACAAGTTGCCGAATGGTTTTGACATTTTTGGGGGGTTGAGCTCATTGAAGATCCTCCTGATCTCTCGTCATCTTCCAGTAATATTCTTTTGCTCTTGAAGCGGTCATGCCGCTTTAAACACCTCAAATGACTCGTTGCAGTATCACTGTAATTGTTGCAAAATCATGTCAAACGTCTCTATGACAGATGTGCCCAGTTTCACACAGAATTTCAAATCCATTTTTTTTCTAACTTGCTGTCCGTGATGAATTAGCATACATGGTAACGCATGCGGTCAGAATAGCCCCAGTTGCCAGCTAGCCAGTAGCACCTGATGCACACAGAACGCTGTCTTTTGGGACACTAACTTAACAGTTGGTGCTTTTTATGACTTTGCATGCAGCTTTTGCTGGAATTTGTTGCTGTGTAGCAAAACTAGTCTTGAAACTTTTTGATACCGACTCATATAGAACGAGTACCTTAATAATCCCAAAGGTAAATTGTAACAATACAGTACCGTGTCCACAGATGCTCAAAAAATAAAAGACAAGGAAAAGAAGAATAGTAAGTCCAAGTTGAAATTTAGAAACCACAATGAGAAAAGTTTAAGTTAAAAAAAGAAAAACCATATGATATCTTCTATACAATTTAAGGTGCATTAATGAGGTAAAAAATGGTGTAAAATAATAAAAATATACTGTTTCTATGGACATGTACGTCCATGCTGATTGTATACAGATGGGAACTTAAATAACTGTATATAATATGCACCAGCAAGTTGAAATATTAATAAAAGAGAAAATAAAAAGACATGATCATATCAGTACAAAGAAAACAGAATGTATATGAACTTATTTATAGTTATTTCAGATAATGATCCTGACACAGAGCAGTATTATTGAGTCTAATGGGCAGGAAAGACTTCCTGTACTGTACCTTGTAACAGCAGAGATGAAGCATTCTCCACCGTTATGCTCCACCAGTTAGCAGGTAGATTGTGGTGGGGATGAGGAGTGCTCATCCTCTCTTATGGTTAACAGATAACAGTAGCATCCTTCTCTAAACCACCAACTCTCACACTATAAACAAACAGGAAAATTAAACAGGGAGTTAGTGAGGGGGGTAAACATTGCAAAGAGTTAAAGTACACAAAAAAATGGCAGCCATCTAATGGTAAATTTTCCAATGTCACTTCTAATAGAGTTACTTATTCTTTTCTTTTTTAAACTCTTTGTAAAAGACATTGGTATTTAAGTCACTGAGATATTGTTGGTGATTTGGGTGAATTCCCAAAAAAATTGGAATTTTGCATTTTGTGTTTTGCCAGGATAAATCAAACGGCACCCCAAAGATTTTTACACCAAGTCAAATCAAGTATGCTTTTATTGTCATTTCAACCATATACAGTTCAGTTCACAGACATTAATTTTAATAGACAGTATAAATGTTAAAATTTGTAGACATAGTTTTGAAGTAATCTGATGGAGTATTTCTGAGATTCTGTCTTCTGGCAGGCTCTGAAGGTTCAAAGACCTTCTAGCTTGGATAATGGGTCCGGCTGCACAGCCAGGTCTAGGAAGGCATTTCTTTTTATCAGTAAAATAGCTCTCAGGAGCCAACTGTTATCCTGGGAGAATTTTAGGTATTTCAGAGCTAAAATCAAAATCTAATTTGAAATCTAACTGGGATCTAATTCAAAAAGTCAAATTCTAAAGTCAGTACATGTAATGGGAAAGATTTCAAGCCTTTTGTGTTCTAATTTTAATGATTACGACTTATAGCTCATGAAATTCAAAATCCAGTTCATCAAATCCAGTATCTAAAAATATCAGAATATATTCTGATAATATAAAGTGCAAGTAAATTATTATTCATACAGTATAAATATTGTGTATCTCTTGGTCTAGTGCAGTACATGTAACTACAACTTTACAGTTGTCTAGAAAGCTATACTTTATCATCACAAAGAGTGTTGTATCAAAGCATATTTATGGAAAGGTGACTGGAGGGGAAAAAAGTGGTAGGAACAGGTGCACAAGCAACAGGCATGACAGCAGCCTCAAGAAGATTTTTAAGCAAAACTTTTTCAAGAACTTGGTAGAGTTTGACATGAGTGGAATGAGACTGCAGTCAGTGCATAAAGAAATGGGCTTCAGGAAATGGGCTACAATTGTCACTATCACTGCTGAACCTGAAACACTATTAGGTTAAATTAAATCTTGCATTTAATTGGGAAATCAAGGTCCCAGAGTCTGGAGGAAGAGTGGGGAGGCACAGAATACAACTTGCCTAAAGTCAACTGTGAAGTTTGCACTGTCTGTGATGATTGGAGGGTGTAGTGTTTTTACCAAGTCCAAAGTCAATGCAGCCATCTACCAGAAGATTTTCATGCTTCTGTCTGCTGACAAGGTTTATGTAGATGCTGATTTCCTTTTGCAGCAGGATTTAGCAAATGTCCGTAGTGCCAAAACTGCAACTAACTGGTTTGCTGACCCTGGTATTTCTGCGCTTGTTTGGCCAGCCAACTTGACTCACCTAAAGTTCATAGAGAATGTTTGGCATCATGACCAAATACTGAGTGCATAAGTGCATAAATAAATAAACCTACTTTTTGGATGTGAATTTGGATATTTCTGTGTTGTAAATCCTTTTGGTTGATCATAATATTCTAATATTTTGGGATATTAGATTTTTGATTTTCATGAGCTGTAAGCCTTTTTAATTAAAATAAAAACAAAAATGAGGATTGAAATATTTTAGTTTGTATGTAATGAATAGAATATACTAGAGTTTCACTTTTTAAATTAACTTATAAAACAAAACATCTACAATATTCCACATTTTTTGGAGATGCACTGTGTGTCCCTACATAATTTGATTGCGGAGATCCCCGGAGAATTTCTTGGACTTGATGGCTTGCTTATTGGTCTGGCAAGCTCTGTGAATTGTGAAACCATATGCACTCAATTCAAATTAACTTGCCACATGTGAATTACGGCTAAGTCACATAGAGACATCTTAAGATGGTTAAAACAAACAGGGGACACATGAGCTTATTTTGCCATGTGTTAGCCAAGATCTTATCTAAAAGAGATAGTAGAGGGTTTTTTTTAATGCTTTCCAAAGCTAATCTAACTCTTGCTGGACTCCAGATATGGGTACCCATTTCACAGAGGTTTCAGTTATCAAACAGTAATAATATACTTAAGATTCTAAATGAAAACACACCACCCATCACAGATTATGCACATGAATTTTCTTCAAACAAGTTCTGTTCAATGAGCTCAGCAAACAGAATGTGGGATCAAAACAAACAAGGAACAACAGTTCAGCTTGTCACTGAGTTCTTGTATTTTATAAATGATGACTGGTAAATGTTGTACATGTTTCATATTTACCAGTTTAAATCAAAAGGTCCATTATTTGACTGTAATTTGTTTAGACAGATTGAATTTTAGACTTCACTTACTGCTATTTTTGATTGCTGTGATGGACATTAGCACTTCCTTCCTCTCTCATTTGGGGTATCCTTTATTTTTTTGTTGCATGTCCCCAAAAACAATAAAGGAGAAAATCTTCTTTCTGTGTCTTGTCAGCTTGACCATGATACAATGTAATATCTATGCCTGTTTGAAAGAAAAGGTCCCAGTGGTTTGGCCAAGTCATTCTCTCCTGCATGCCAGATAAACAACGCTGAGTCATCTCAATCTTTACTTAAAAAAAGATATAATGCTCCTGGGCCTTTGACTCATATTTGCTGCTTTTTTAAAGTAGTAAAACTTTCTCTGAAGAGTTGGGAATCAGTGCTCCATGGTCATGCACATTCCTTATTTTCTTCTTTACTACTTCAATTTTGCTTTCTCTCCTTATTTGTTTCTCTTTGGTATGTTGCTTTTCTGGACATGCTATGGGAATTGTGTTTTATTTCTTTGTTTCATGCAGCACTTGTAAGAAAAAATGCATATAATGCAGGTCTGGAAAACCAGTCCAAGCCACATTTGCCAAATAAAAACAGCACAGCATAAAACGACAGACTCTGATCTCTTTAACAGAATGCATACATGTGTGTTTTGGTGAATATGTGCACAAGTGCACAAATTGGTATTCCAACCTTGTAATTATGACAAACATAGCATGGAGATTTGATTTAATTTACAAAACCAGAAAAGTCTTGGTGAAAGGCCTTGACCACTGCTTAACATAAGTGCAAATTAGATAGCATTTCTCTTGTTTTTATTTCAGTCTGCTAACCACAAGCAACAGTTGAACGGTTTGTAATTTATAGAACTATGATATATGGCACAGCAAGTTCATGCCAAAGCTCATCATTTTTCTCGACAATGGCTAACTGGGTCACTTTCACTAACCTGGTCTGATCTGCTCACATACGCATGCTTGGTACTACTACATTCCCCATCAACTCTTACAATCCTGTAATGGCATTGTAATAAACAAAAGATGTATTGTTATCTTCAAAGTGAGATGGTGGTTTGATAAGTATCGTACATGAAAGGGAAAGAAGAAGAGAATGAGATAGATTGAACAGCAGCCCTTGATTACAGATGTGTCATGAGAATAAGATCTGGAAATTGTTCTAGTGAAGCCCTGCGATATCTTTCGCATTACTGGAAAGAATGACTTGGCAATGTGACTTTTTAAGGTCCTGTTTCTCAGTTCACTTTGAAAATTACTTTAAAAAATGCAGACCTAAAGTGCAGGCCATGTAGGTGATGCATGATCATGTGTGTGTATACCTGGGAGATTATTACTCTCTTGACCAGGATTGCCGTGATAGGATTACTGGCGTATCAGTATCAGTACAAGATAAAGACGTCAAAGAGACATGCATAAGACATGTTTGTCTCAGTTAACATTTGAATTATAATGGATATATCTGATAGGTGTTTGTGCAACCATAATGAGGCTGTTTGATCAGGATTAATTTTTTTTCTTTTTACCAGTTTGCATCACTCCTGGCTTGTCTCTGACACCTACGCACGCTCTGAATTGCAAAGTTGCAACAACAGCAAAGGCTTTGCATCTGGCCTTCTTTGGCCTTCTCATCTTAATCATATTACAAATGACGAGCTGCAGCCGCCCTCCAGAGCAAATCATTTTTCAGAGAAGACTTGTGCTGCTAGTTTGTGCTTTTTATTTCCATGGCGATGATGGATTATCTCACATATGTGACAGTTTTGTTGTTCCTGGCACATGTGACTCATGCATATTATTGATTTGGAGACTGTGTGCCAGCAGGTTATTCCAGGGCAGAGGTCTGTACAGTGATAGCAGCCACTTACAAACACAAATGCAAACCATTAAAGCAGAAAGATCAGATCTGAGCAACAAAGGAACATAATTGAGCAATAAGATATAATGTGAGTATAGACTATTTCTGATTTTTACTACACACTTCTGCTGAGTTTAAAGCTGTTTTGGAGCAGATGAGTGTCTTATTTCCATCTTTTTCCCTTTCTCTCTCCAATCTGTCAAATACAGAAACACACCAGATTTCCATCAATCCGCAACATGCACACAGCAAGTAAAACAAAACCACCCAACAGTGTTGGTGGCGCTACAAAAACAAAATACTTTTAGTTCTAAATCTGGCGTTCGTGTTTAATGCCAGACATTGTAAACCGAGTAAACTAAATCAACTTGACCATAAAGCACTCTCTGAACCTCTTCTCAGGGGCAGCGATGACATTAATCTACTCCTGCTATGCTTAAGATCTAAGTTGTTTCTCAGTACAGACTGGGAGCTGTGCAGCTGTGTGTGTGTGTGTGTGTGTTTAAGCTGTGAAGATTAAAATGGTTTGTGTTGTTCTCAGGTTCACTGCATGGACAATCAGACATACTGAGAGTCAGGAGAGATCAACAGGAGTCAAGCCGGAATACACAGAACAGAACAGGCCAGGAGACAAACGGAGGAGGCTTCGCCATCGACACACTGCCTGACAACATGACCAAAGTGGTAGTGAGTTCTCGTCTCTTCTCCTTTACAGTCTGATTTCTTTCTCCTTTTTTCTCTTTTCCTTAAGTCTCTCTCTCTTTTCTTCTCTTTGCTCATCTTCTGTTTATTACTCTTCTCTTCTACTTTTCTCTGCCTTAATCTCTTCTCCTTTACTGTCATTCTCTTCTCGCCTCTTTTCCTTTACACTTTCTCTTCTCTTCTCTTTACCTTTACTGTCATTCTCTTCTCTTCTTCTTTCCTTTATGCTTTCTTCTTTTCATTCTTCTTCTCTTCATTTCTTCTTTCTTTTCTACTCTTTATTTCTTATCTCTTCATTTCTCCTTTCTTCTCTTCCTTTCTCTCCCCCTTTACCTTCATTTTTTCTTTTCATATTTACTTTGTCTTCATTTTACATTTTTCAACTTTCTTTTACTCTTCTCTTTTCTATTCTCTTTTCCTTTACTCTGTCTTAATTTCTTTTCTTTTACTCTTCTCTCATATTAGGCTTTCCTCTACTCTCTCTTTCTCTATCTCTATCTTACTCTATCTTCATTTTATCTCTTCTCTTTGCTTTTACGCTTTTCTCCTCTGTTCACTTCTGTCTTCATCTCTTATCCTTTCTTCTTGTCTCTCCCCTTCTCTTCTCCTTTTCTTTGCCTTCACCTCTTTTCTTCTATCTGCCTTTCTTTGCTTTTCTCCGTTATCCTTGTCCCCTCTCCTGGCGTTCGCTTCTGTCCTCTTCTCTTCTCTTCACTTTGCTTTATGACTCATTTCATCTCCTCTGCTCTGACTCCTTAGTCTTTCCTCTGCAGATGTTGCTTATCAAGTTGCTCAGGCTGCAGGTGTGCTGCATGTCCTCACACGTGCCACCTGCACTAATCTACTCAGCTCTTGTACTTTCTCAGCATGAAGCTTCATCAACCGCTCAGTATCCGAACCATGTGGACGTGCCGTCATTCATCCCCAAGTGCTACAGATTAGGTCCTATTCGCATTGAAGAGTTACAGAAGACTTCCACAGTATTTGTGTGCAGCATGATAGATAATAGGCTTTTGTCCTTTTTCCTCTGTTCTGCATAGAGAAATCGCTAAATGCAATGGAGGAGAAAGCATGTGTCGATGATCTTAAATATCCCAGTAGGCAGAGAATAAAGAGACCTCACAGCAACCTCGGATGTGTGGGCTTATTTAAGAGCTTCTCTGTGCTTTTTTGTATCTCTAACTGAATACGAATGATTTCCATGAACTTCGTTACGCTTCCCACTCTCCAAACCAAATTCGGACCAGATTTGCCAATAGCTCTGCAGGCAGGGGTTGTTTTTTTAAAGCGCGCTGGAGTTCTGATTCTGATTCTGATTCTAATGTGTAAGATGATTTAATGTGCCTTAGCATGTTTTTAGAATGTCCGTACATAAGAAACTCCATGATTATCATGTCTACAGTTTTCCCGGGTACCGTGGTCAGCCTTTAAAAAAACATTAATGAACATCCTTGGTCATGAGCACATAGCGAAGGAGGAGCAGTGTGCAGAAGGAAGAGGAGGAAATGGCAGCTTCTGGAGCTGAAGGCTTCCCCCAGAAACAGAAGCCATTCTGGGGCGTGCGTATCAAAAAATCTGGGTCGAGAGCTGTTATCTGGAGCACTGCTGCAGTTGTGTGTGTGTGCGCGAGAAAAGTCTTCTTTTAACTGCTCTACTTTCGGTGTTACTCGTACCTCTTCACTGTACTGTCTCCATCCCTCTCTGTCACCTTCACCTAGAGAATACATTAATAACAGTGGAGAGCTGGACTTGAAATACTTTTAACACAAACACTGTATTTGTGTGTGCGTGTGTGTGTGTGTGTGTTGTTCTTGCAGTTTAGAACCACACACACACTTTTTTTCACTTCTTGGCAAGTGAACTAAGCATACTGTGTTATAAATTTAAAGTCTAACTTCCATCACATGTCTTTAACGACCTCCCGGCACGTCTCTGATTTAAACCATTTGTTTCGTTAGAAGCTGTGTAATCGTGACTTTAGGCTTTAGGCTGTATTAATCCCAGAGCAGAATTCTTGTTGGTGTGTTATATAATATATGGAAATTGTGGTCTGAATTTGTTCCAGTCATATTAATGAATAAATTGTGTTATGGTTTGTGAGATGTTATCTTAGCCTATTAACTTTGCTGTCTTGTCTTCTTCTTTTTTTAAATAATTTCTGCCTAGAGTCTTTAAGTTTTTAAAGAATTTTTTAACTTCGCTAAAGGATTACTTCAGAATGTGGTGACAGATAAAATGTCTTCATTACAATAAACGCTGTAACAAATAACCCATTAAAAAACAAATTTAACCGCAAGTATCCCAAAACTTTACAATATGTGCAATGAGCTGCCATCCATGCTGGAAATAAAAACACTGTATTTACTTGATATAGAGATATAGATTAGTGTGATCTCAATGTATTGAAATCTTTTGATATTTTATTCCTAATGTTTTTTGGCAATTTTTGCTGATTTAAATATGCATTATACAGTAAATAATGTTTTTTTTTTATTATTATTATTTTGATGCAGCAGTGAAAATGATCCAAGAAGAGTAAAACTTTCTGTTAAGCAGTCAGAACTGAACAATTTGTTAATATTGTGTGTCACACTTCACAATGCGAACGTAGTGCCAGAAAATGTCACATCAGGTCAACACCCCACTTTTAAGGGTGTAATTTTCCATGTTGTTGTGTTTAATTTTTGCCTCTTCTCATCTTTCTTCCCGCTCTCAGGAGGACTCTCAAAAGTATTACTCCTGGCGTAGCTTTGGCCCTGGAGACGAACGAACTCAGGAGCTTTGGGTGGACCTGAATTCAGTCCAGGAGGGTCAAGTCAGAGTGCACGGCATCCTGTCCAACACACACCGACAGGCAGCTGTAAGAAACATGCACTGATACACACGAATACACAAACACACACATATGCACCTAAAAAACATTTATAGGCTTATAAGTGATATAATATTCATAGGTGCAGTTTTAAGCCCAAGCAAACACATTGTCTCCCTTTAAAATTATCCCTTTATTAAGCATTTTATTAAACATATCTTTTCCATGTTTCCTGTTTTTCTTTCTCCCCCCTACTCTCTCTCTCTCTTTCTCTCTCTCTCTCCATCCAGCGGGTGGCTCTTTCCTTTGACTTCCCCTTCTATGGACATCATATGAGGCAAATCACCATAGCAACTGGAGGTAGAACACACTTGTAGCTTCTCTTCTCTTCCATATACCAGGTCACCGTCCTATTGGTTTGTCCGAGAACCAGAGCACTAGTCTAAAAGTCCTTAGGCTATGCGTGTGTAGGAGTCAAATCATCTTTATGTATAGAAAGAGTAGGTCAATTCATTTTGTCTGAAGAAGCTGGACTTCTTTTAAGGAAATTTTCTAATGGTCTGCTGCTTCTTAAATTAGCATCTGTAAAATGGAGCACTAATGAAAAAGGCTTTATTAATTAAAGATTAGGTCTCTCGTATCTTTTACTGATGAGAAAAGTGACCATGATTCTGCCTGGCTGCAGCCTCATGCATCCTAGATCTGCTCAACTAATTAACTTTCATAATTATTCTCACATCACTGAGAGGAAATTGAGTCATACCACAGTGGGATATAATAGAAGAATCTTTGGTAGAAGATAATACAAAATATAAAAGTGAGTCCTTTTATTTGTGCTTCTGATTTTGAAATCCTTCTTCTCTAGGGTTCATTTTCACAGGAGAGATTACACATCGCATGCTGACGGCCACGCAGTACATCGCCCCTCTCATGGCCAACTTTGACCCGAGTTTTTCCAGGAACTCCACAGTCTGCTACCTGGATAATGGTGAGTGACGTTAACCAGACATCATGCGAGTCTGGGAGCTTTGACCTCTAACCTGACCTTTGACATCTGGTTCTCTAGGAGAGGTGTTTGTTGTGCAGTGGGATAAGGTGAGGCTACAGGGGAGGGAAGCAGAGGGAACCTTTACCTTCCAGGCCGCGCTTCACCGCAATGGAACCATTGTTTTTGGCTACAAAGACGTGAGTTTTGTGGGACACTGTCAGAATGACTGAAGTAAGATAAGAGCCAAGGAACAGGAGAAAGCCATGTAAGAACATTTGGCAGCAAGATATCAGGGCTGTGAATCAGGAACTTGAACTTGAATATAAACCTGCAATGTTCCAGATTCAGTCCAAGATGAAAAACCAGGTCTAGGCCTTCCCCTGCTCAGATCTTTTTAAGATGTTGCTCTACTTATTCCACATAGCCCACTTCTAATGCTGTAGCATGGCCAGAAAGCTATGTGGTTGCACAATTGTTTCTGCTGTATTTTTAGTAAATATGTCAAGTGATTAACTCTTCAATTCCTAGCTACAAAGTTATGACTTAAACCTTAACACAGGATTTTGCACATACAATGAAAAGACCCTCTGGGATGTTGTCTGTCATTAGGTGCCTTTACCAGTGGTAAAGATCAACTCTACTGAGCACCCAGTGAAGATTGGTCTGTCTGATGCCTTCATGGCCTATATTTCTTCCCCACAATCCCCAGGTTAGTTCTTTCTGAAACTCTTTGGGCATCTTTTAAATGTCCTCATTCTCATGAGTATAGTGTTATTCCCAATATCACTAAAAGTATTTTATTTACATAAGCAGAATCGAAAAGGCGGACAATCTATGAATATCATCGGGTTGAAGTCAACACCACTGATATTGTCAGTCGCTCCGCATTTGTGTTCAGCCCGCTACCCAGTAAGTGTGTGTGGTTCACTACCAGCATTGCTTTTAACTCATTGCAATTGGAAAGTTAGATACTTTATCACCAAAGTTTTTAAATAATTGTTTCCATAATCACGACACTTTAAAATCAAATGCTATTTTCGGAGTAATTTTGGTCCAAGAGTAAGAAAATTAAATATAAAAATACTGTATGTTAAAAATTACAGCTAGCTTTATGTTTGTAAAAATATTTTATTAATATAAAAACAAGTATACGATGGTGTTTAAATCAAACCGGGACTGTTGGTGCAGAATAACAGAGCACAGTCATGAGAATTATCATTATCTTTATTTCTCTGTATTGTTCTCTGCTACAATAAGACACTTATCCCAGCGTTTCAATAGTGCTTGGATACCAACAAATTAGAGAGTTTTCTCAGTATGCTGGAAGCATGATCAGACTGCCTCTTTACGTCTGAAATGCTGGCTTCCGAGGAACCCCTTAAATGGCCCAAACAGGTGGGACTGGCTTGGAGCGAGGTCAGGACTGTTCAGGCGATAACTCCCAGACATGTTCCTGCAATGTGCACGTGGTGTTCTTGAATAATGTGTGTACAGTTCCCACAGACAGATGTGTCTCTTCTGCAAGTTGGTGACAAGTCCGATTCACAAGGATCAGGCGTTACACTCGCTGAGTGTTCACAGTGCGTGCTGAGCTATCCAAGACATTCATGGATGTAAAGTACGGCCTTCTTTAAAAACGTTTGCACCATTCAAATGCTTTACTGCAGATAAAAGTTTTACCACCATACGGTGTTGAAGTCTTCTGTAAACATCGTCTGGTTTTCATCATTCCATCAGATATTTCATCACAAGTTCTGGTTAGACTTGAACACCATCATATATGTAGTGAGAAAAAAAAAACAGATCATGGAGCACATCTAATTCTTCTTACCCATAGGGATGTCTATGTTATGTTGTTATGCTATGTTATGGCAATGTTTTTTTTTTTTTGCAAACCCTCCATGTTGCTGCGCTTCAGCGTGCCTCCAACACACCAACTGTGACCAGTGCACCCACTCCAACCTCACCACAGGCTGTGGCTGGTGCAACATCCTGCAGAGGTAACCTCAAGTGTAGTTGTTTAAAGGTTTAGTTGGCCATAAACTATCTATTAACACAATTCTGTCTGTCTGGGTCTTCGTTTTTGTGTGTTTTCAGGTGTTCAGATGGAATAGACCGGAATAGACAGGAATGGCTTGAATTCAGCTGCTCAGACGAGGTACAAAATACCTGACCACCACATTTCCACTCACCCAGATGGATACATTTTTCTTGTTCTTGAAATAATTTCCTAGTGATTTCCGAAAGATTTCCACATGATTACAGAAGGAAAACAGGTGAATTGTTATTTTTTTCTTGATTGCAAAATCAATCACTAAAATGAAAAGAATTTGAGGAGTACACGTCATTTATTATTCTGAAACTGTGTTGACTTATGCTTTAAGACTGACTGGATACTTAAACAACTTTGCTTTATTATTATTATTATTATTATTATTATTATTATTATTATGATAAATGGGTTCTTTTTTTTTTTTTTTTTTTTTTACATTCCATACAAGTGAGGCTGATGCTGCTTATTTTACCATTAAACTAAATTTCCGAATCTAATTGGTCAGAATTTATTGATGAATTTTCTATAAAAGCAATACAATAATGCCAGTTAAATCATTATTAAAGGTGTCATTTTAGAAGGGTTAAATTAATACCCTTCAACAAGCAAAGAAAATATTTAAATTACTGGAAGTAGGTTTAGAACCGTCCAACAACTTTATTAACGAATGAACAATCAACTTCACAGATGAAATGTGCTCAGAATAAAACTCTAAACTGGTGATGACCTAAATGCTTGGTAAAGTTGCAGCATAGGCACTGAGTTACTGACCGGAAGATCGGTGTTTTGATCCCCAGCTCCACCAGGTTGCCAAAGGTCCCTTGAGCAAAGCCCTTAACCCTATGCTCCAAGGACGCTGTATCAAGGCTGACCCTGCACTCTGACCCCATTTACGCTGGGATATGCGAAGAAGTAATTTCACTGTGTTGTAATGTATATGTTACAAATAAAGGCTTAACTTAACTCAGTAGGAATGAGCTATGTTCAACTGTGAAAATAAGAGCATTACCACATAATTGGAACTAAATAGCTGTGTGGTCGTGAGAAGGCCACTTGTTAATGGGGCTAATTTAAAAAAGCTTTAAAAAATGAGCACAAAAATTGAACTTGGGATCAGTGGGAAAAGGTCATGTGATCCGACGAGTCCAGATTAACTCTATTCCAGCCAGATGGGTTCATCGGGGTAAGAAATGGTGAACCTCTCATGCATAGTGGCCACTGTACAAGCCTCTGGGGGCAGTTTTATAATCTGGGGTTGCTTCAGTTGGTCAGGTGCAGGCTCAGCAACGTCATGTGTCTGTTGATGACCTGAATGTACTGAATGACCAGGGTATCAGATCAAAGGATTTTATTTTCCAAAAACTTTCAAAACTTTATTTGATAATATGGTGAATTTTTCAGCTTCATTACAGAAGGAGTCTCCTGTGTCATCACATTGTCAATAAATTATCTTCAGGGCAGCAGACTTTTTTCATGTCCTAGTTTCTAAAAATATATATACCAATAAGCCATTCCATCTGCAACTGAAGAATGACTGACAGTCTGTGATTTGGAATTTTTATGCCAGGCGAAGGAGGGCACATGTGAAGATTACAGTCAGGGAGGTGCAGACAGTTCGATGAGTCCATTCAGCTCCCCCGTTCCTGCTGCTACACCGTCCCCTGCAGCTAGGCCAGGCAGCCCTGTCACCAAGGGTAACTTATCTCATCCCACACACATTTACAGTATATACCACATTTACACATGCCATGCAGATTATTTAAAGCAGTTCCCTTTGTGTGGTCATAACATGCTGATTCATATGTTATATTATAGAAATGATCAGACTGACCTGACTGTTATCAAAATATTAGAAGTTTTTAGACTGACTTGTTTTTAACTAACGTCAATGGCTGCTACACAAATGCCCCTCTTTAATTACTTGTCCACAAACATATACCTTTATTTAATGCATACAAATATGTACAGTAAGTATTATAATAAAATATACTATGCACAAAATATATTATGTACATTATATTTATTGGCAGTTGCTGACTGCATAAAATTAAACAGGTTGTACATTAACATGGTAAAGGTGCTTATCCCATGTCTGCTGAATTAATTTTGCATGGGCGCTTTTGCTAAAACTGCTCTTGTGCTGTTTTTGCTTTCGTCTTTGTCCTGCCATCTCACGACATTCTGTCCCTGCAGACGACACCAAACTTCTCTTTCACAACCATGATAATGGTGAGTCAGCCGGTGCATTAGGCTTTCTAAAGAATTAGTTAATAAGGCTTTGTAGAACAAAAGTGGTTGGGTCATTTTTTAATTTAAATGCTCCTTAATTTATTTTAATATTTTGCATAAAAATTTCAGGTGCGCAGTAGTTTCTGAAATAATCAAACCAGCCTATTTTGCACCAACAGGCATCCTATGGTTGATATAACTAAAATCACAGTTAACCCTTTTTAATATAATGTTTGATGTGAACATTATAATATATCTTACCCTCTCAATCTATGGCTCTATGGTTTTCTTCATTAAACTGGTGGGTTTCTCCTAGGCCTGCCACGGATAAATGAGACATGTGTTCCTAATTAAGTGGTCAGTGTGTGCGCATAAGCTTCAAAAGACTTGCTGTCTACTATAAATGTGTTCTGCTTTATCGTTTGTGCTCTTTTGGCAGTTCAAAGCTATGGACAAAGAACATTTACACCATCCACTGAACAGTACTCATCAGCATACGCTTTAACAGATCAAGTTCTTCTGGGTCTTTTTTCCCTATCATGACTTTTTTAGATGTGCAGAACGGTTCTTCTGGTGAGGAGGAACCTCCAGAACACACTGCAATTATTGCGGGTGTAGTGGCAGCCCTGGTCCTACTCGTCTTCTTGACCCTGTTGGCCGTGTACTATATAAACACACACCCCACTGTCGCCCCACCATTCTACCTCATGCAGGTAAATCTAATGACTGTGTTTCACATTTTAAAAAAATACAGTCAATTAATCAATCATTTATTAAAGTATTACTGTTCTGTTTGCTTGTAGCGCCGAACCAATAACTATTGGCCGTCCATGAAGTTTCGCAATCAGGGTTGCCAATCCAGCTACGCTGAGGTTGAACTTGGGTTTCATGAAAAGGATGGCTTTATTGAGGCGGAGGAGTGTTGAGGAGGCTGGACTTCCTCCACAGAACAACCAATTAATCTCTGTTTTTTGGTAAAAGTTCAAAAAAAAGACACTGAGGAGCTGTTAACCGCCACATGAACGGACACCGGAATCTGTGGATAGTTACCCTGCAAGCTTTCTCTGCCTCCATAGATTTGACTGTTTTTTCTGAAAGCCTCTTATTCTATTTGTTTATTCCTTTTATCAAGGAACAAGCAGTGTTAATGGCAAATGTGCCAGCTACGCTCTTGGAAAAGGTGAGAAGAATGGCACATGCATTAACCATGAAGAGTCCTGCAGTTATTGTACAGTATGATACAACTTTGTAGAATTTCATTTTTTTTTAGAAAAAAAAAATGTTTTGTGTTTTATATGTTCAATGAGAAAAAAAAATACTCAGTTAGCCACAAGGACTGAACTGCACTTTAAAAGAATTATCTCAGTAGTAATAGTGTTACCATGTGATCATTTTTTTGTACTTTTGTTTTTTATTATTTGTGCCCTAGGATCAAGTTTGAGATATCAATATTGCAAGCATAGCACCCTTATGAATAGATGAATAAAAAACATAAACTACAAAAATTTTATTGAGCTTTTAAGGAGGCAGTTTGTGTCGGTTAGAGCTTTCTACTGCCTATGAGGTGAACTGCAATGATTCACTGACAAGCTTAAATGACAAATAAATTCACCCCCTAGCATAACCAAGCCATTCTGTGAAAAATTTATTTTTTCTGTTTCTAAGGGAAAGGGACATAGCTGAATTACTCTTTTACAGCTGGAGGCGTGTCTGGTTTCTGCAACAGAAAAAATGTGAAAAGAAGTATAAAATAAAATGATTTAAATTAGTCATAATTAAAATTATATGATTCTATGGGGAATTAAGTTAGGTACTTAGATTTTAGTTGGACTTCAGTTAAACATTGACTGACTCATGACTAAAAATGGACTCAAGACTAAATTCTATTTTGGATAATAACATAAGCACAAACACTAATCAATTAGGACTTGAGATATGACTCAGCCTACAGTTGAGAGACCTCTGACTTAGATTGAATGTGCACTGCAGATGTGACTTTGACCTGCAAAACTGACTTGCAGGCATCTCTGTTAAAGGTCTAGAAAATTTTCAAGCTTCTTTAACATGCACCTTTGAAAAGAACAATAAAGATCTTATTACCCAAGAATGATGAGGGGAAAAATATATAAATGGAATGCAGTTCCAATCAGGGAAATGGTTTTACATTACTTTCTAACATATTACAGTTTTGACATAACTCATATGCACTAATTGCTACAATTTATAATTGTAATTGCATGTCAGATGTTTGGTAAAAAGTTCTGATTATGACATGGGCAAAACTGGTATATTGTTTGAGGTAAAAATGTCATTAAAATTCATTTTGAATATAAAGTGTGCTTTTAGTGAACCAATAAAGTAAAAATAATGTTTTGAAAACCATGTAATTTGGTGTGTTGATTTGGCAATTGATGGGATATTTTCTTTCACACTGCTTCATACATTTGATGGAGAATGATTATTATATGATAATAACATGTTATAAACTTTAACTACGCAGCATGAACCAACAGCAACATCTGCAGGCCATTATAGTTGATACAGCTAATCATGACTGTGGGATAGTCTGCCTGCGTGAACCCCAGTAACTAAAACTGATATGCATTAAAGCACAAGAGGCCCCTTATCAGGTGAACTCCATGCAACAAAAACCCATATGGTGATTTCATGTCACTTTAGCACTGGATTTCCATCAGATTCCAGATTTGAATAACACAAATGGATTTCAGACTTTCTCATTCTGAGACCCTAGACTGTCAGACTAGAAGACTAGGTTACCCTGTACTAACTACAAGCAATGGGATTCACAGGTAGGTAATCTTTTATGACTTATTTACAGCCTATGCACTTGTTACTTTTTTTTTTTACTAATACGTACCGAGTTTAAAAATTACACAAAACCCCATCAATACTAAGAATGGTAAGTAAACCTTTAAAGAGGTAGTAAAAGTTTTTGTCATTACTGTATCTTTACTGTTGTATAGTGGAAAAAGCATTATGGTCTGGTGTGGCAGCTCCACTTGAGTTAACTGGAAAGGGTAGTGAAACAGAAATTGTCACAATTCAGTCACAACTAGTTTATCCAATAATCATCTGGAAAGCAGACATAGACGTCAAGACTAAACTACAGTTCCTGTCCAAGCGATCTCATGCTGTTGCCATTTGTTTTTAAAGCCATGTTAAGCATCTGCAATCTGCCACATTATCTTCCTTACAAGCGATTCTTGATACATGTATTTGTGCAACTATTGTGTACTTAATGTGTAGTATTTAGTCTGGGTGTTTTTTATTTATTTATATATTTATTTATTCTCATCCTTCCAAACGCTTACTGTATATTTATTGGTCTGCTGTTTTATTTGTAGTTCTTTTGTGTAACTACACTGTTTTCATATTATGTCATCAATGTAAAACAAATTTAATTTAATTCAGTTTTATCAAGATAGCATTTTTAATAGTGATAATTGTCACAAAACAGCTTTACAGAATCAGTAGAAATATTCCCTGATAAGCCAATCTGAGGAAACCTTGAGGGGAACCAGACTCAACTGGGAACCCTTTTTTATTTGGGTGAATTCATTATAATGTGTACCTATTTATTATTACGAGTCAAATACGGGAAATGTTTAATGAATTAAAGATTTAACGAACCATGTGGAAAAATTAGGGGGCACCCGGATTTGAACCGGGGACCTCTTGATCTGCAGTCAAATGCTCTACCACTGAGCTATACCCCCGCTCGCTTTCTACTTGCGCATATATAGAGTTACATAAAATAACTACTATATAAAAATCAACGGGTCAGCAGTATAAAGTTGTGCTTTCATTTGGAAATTGCTCTTTTAAATTTAGGGGGAAAAAACATTTTCGTTTGGATTTTTTGTGTCCTTTGGAGCGCTCATTCGGTTTGTCTAACTAGACAATGAAGCCGTGTCCTAACGGAAAACAGCTGGCTTATGTTAACGGACTAGCTGCATTTTTTTTGCTCGCTGTAACCAAGATGAACTTAGATAATTTTTCCCACTAAAAAGAAAGAAAGAAAAGCTTTAGAATAACTATGGATACGCCTATTTAGAATCTATTCTATATCACAGCTGCCATTGTAACAAATGTCAATAGGGGGCGCACGAGTAACATCAAACTGCAACAGAGCGTGCATGAGCGTAGGATTAGGGAAGACAATTTGCATTGAAACTGTGAATGCAGAGGTGGACGGAAATGATGAAAACAGATATGGCATTCATATGCTTCTGCAGGGAGACTCCTTTTGTATTAATCTGCAGTGTATTTCATGAACAAAAAACTCAATTTAACAAAAACTTTAGTTACATTCTAAAGCCTATGAAATGTGTAATTGCGTTTTCTGGTAATAAGTCTAATATTACTGTATCTAGGCCTGTGATATTTTTCAACAAAAATTGATTGGTATACGAAAATTTTAAGATTGTGTCTTATTGTGTAATAATTATTATCATTAAAATCCATCTGGAAAGAAGACTTAGACGTCAAGACTTAACTACAGTTCCTGTCCAAGAGGCTGCCATTTGTTTTAAAAGCCATGTTAAACATCTGCAATCTGTCACATTACTTAACAGTAATGCACTGTATGTTTTGACACCTTTCTTTCACAACCAGCATTAACCTTTTCATCAATTCGAGCTACAGTATCTCTTCTATTGGATCAGACTACACGGGCCAGCATTTACTCCCCATGTGCACCAGTAAACCATGGCCAACCATGACCCTGTTGCCAGTTTACTGATTTTCTTTCCTTGCAGCTTTTATGAGATGTTCCCAGGCTGCATTGGTCAGTACATATCAAAAGTGACCCCAGAAAGAAAAAAATGGTGAACTGGCAAGAGGGTTATGGGTGGCCAAGACTCACTGATGCACATGAAGAGTAAAGACTCGCCTGTGTAGTCCGGTCCAATAGAAGAGCTATCGTAGCTGAAATTGAGGAAAAGTTTAATGCTGGTTCCAACAGAAAAGTGTCAGAACACATATTTATAGTTCATTACTGTTTTGGTGGCAAAGGGAGGGACTTACTCAGTATTAGTCGGGTGGTCATAATTTTGTGGCTGCTCAGTGTATGTACAAACTATTACATGGACTGTACTTGCAATTCATCTTACAGGCAGCAGAGGGGGTCGAAGTCTACACACTGCTTCTTTAAACTTAATGAAAGATGAAAGCTTAATAAAAGTGTGCAAAGACACAGACTGATGTGCCTGCATAACAATGTGATTACAGCATGTTATGCATATAAAGTCTAAGATCATCTTTGATAAGTCTTTTAGAAAAGAAAGGGTTTTTTTTAGAAAAATTAGAAAAATCTATAAAACTTTCAGTATGTGGTTGCCAGTGATTAAGTACCTTGAAAGTTATTGCTATGTGTTGTCCCAATTTATTACTTTACTTCTGCTGCATTCTTCATATAGTTTATACATACTTATAGTTTTTGATTGGTTTTCTCCTTCGTGTACACATTCACGATAGACACCTGGCCAGGATGTTTCTGAGTTTATTTGTTAGCTTGTTTCGCACTAATATGTTGTAAATGCTAACCAAGGCCATTTTGTCACCTGTGGTAATTTGTGTCACATTTTCATTGGATTAAGAGTTTCCTTTCATCAATAACTACATATTTAAAACTTTATTTATTTGTAGTACCCATATTCATGGCATTAGCAAATCATATTTCATAGTAACAAGATTTTAAAAATCTAAATGTATCATCAGTATAATTAAATAGTATAAGAAAACAGCAAACTAGTTAAAACTCACCACATATTACTATGACCTAATTAACATTCTATAATTCATTTATCACGATAATAATAATAATAATAATAATGTAGTTGCAAGCAATGATAAGTGGGCCCAAGCACCCTGCGCCATTACAACCCAGGCGCACCAGAAAGACAGAGGGCACAGTGGGCACATGCATTTACAGAGGACATACCAATACCATTATGACATAATTTAAGAAAAGGGGGGGATTTTAAGTTTAGATCTCCAAAAAGCCACAGATGCTCTGAAAAAATAATCGAACTGTGATATCACTCAATGTGATGTCACAACACGATGTCACTTCCCTGCCTTATGCCCTAAGTCTCCTGGGATAGGGTTTAGGCCCTTATATAAAGGATAAAATAGTATAGATGGTGAGTAATTTGATCAAATAAGACAGGATTATAAGAAAAAATATCAGCACTGAACAGGGTGCCAATCCATCACAGGGCACACACATTCACACACTTATACAATGCATACACTATGGGCAATTTCGAAATTTTTCGAAAGAAAGTTTATACTTCATAAACACGTACAGAATTTGAACTAAGTATCTGATTATTTATTTAGCACAGATTATCTTGTGTACGGCCTAGTAAATACGTATAATACTTTAAACATGACAATTTTATAACGTTATAACCTAACAAAAATACGACGTAGAGACAAGGGCAATGAGGAAAAGACAGGAAGCAGAATTGGAGAGAGGTAGCAGAGATGAAGATGTTGAGGTTCTCCTCAGGGGTGATAAGAATTCAAGGATTCAAGGATTCAAGGAGCTTTATTGTCATACCAGCACACTTTCATGTTCTGGTACGAAATTAGGACCCAGGTCCCGTTTAAGCCACAGAGATAGCATAGTAGTATAAATATGAGGGTGTAAATATGTATTTACATGAACATGAATAAGAGCAGTCAGAGATATATTATGCAGGAAATTAGACATAAACTATTCATCATACATAGGATGAATAGGATCAAGAATGAGTTCATCAGAGGGACGACCCATGTTAGACGTTTTGGAGATAAAGTCTGAAATGCCAGATTGAGGTGATTTGGTCATGTTATGAAGATTGTGAGCATATCGGTAGAAGGATGCTAAGGTTGGAACTGCCAGGCAGGAGGTCTCGAGAAAGGCCAAAGAGGAGATTTATGGATGCAGTGAGAGAGGACGTGAAGTTAGTTGGTGTGAGAGAAGAGGATACAGAGGATAGGATTAGATAGCGGCAGATGATTTGCTGTGGCGACCCCTGAAAGGAAACAGCGGAAAAGACAAAGAAGAAAGAAGAAGATAACCTAATAAAAATCCCCAGCATAGTCAGCTTCCTCTTTGGTAAGATCCACACCCTCGTATATGATGTCACCTGGATCCACCCATGATGTCACCAGGTATATTTCAAGAGCTTCGTAAAAGCTTTTGAACACCGCTAATTGGGATAGAAAATGAATGTTAAGTTGAACTAACCTAGTTCCCTGATGTCTCCCTACACCTGACTTCACCTACCCAGCTGTTCTTGTCTGTTTGTTTTATTTGACGACACCAGACTTCAGCGTATGTCTGACTTCCTAGCATTTCACCAGAACCAGCTATATTTATAACACTTCCCTTTTAGGTTTACGATGACTGTTAATCACACAGTTTATGATCAAGTTACTGGAGCTCCTCCAGGTGACGTACTACGTTCACATCCTGTTACGCGCACGTTATTAATTCACTTCTTGGCTTCTACTCGTTCTACTCCTTATATGGTCCTGTGAGCTCTTTCTGGCGGGTTCGTAAGCTCCGCCCACCCGTCACTCGCGAGCTCCTCCCATTAGTCCAGACAAAGCGCGTGCACGAGGGGCGGTGCGTGCCCGCGCCTCATCTCTAAAACGAGAGGTTTAATAGTTAAGCGCTGCACACGTCGATAGTGTTTAGCCGTATTTAACAGCCTTCAGTGGTTATAATTGTTAGATTTCCGGTCTCGCGGCGTGTTCGGGGCGCTAAACTGTTTATTCTGATTTAAGGGAAAGCGAAACAAATCAACATGAATCCTTCGTGTAGCAGATGTAACAAGGTGGTCTATCCCACGGAGAAAGTAAACTGCCTAGACAAGGTGAGCCCGCACTTTTCTATGTAACAGAGAGGAAAAAATGCAACTTGTAACAAATGAACATATCTGTTTGTTCTTTGCTACAATGTCGTTATTTGACAGAGGGGCTGGGGGAAAAAGCGTTTCTCTTGTTGATAAATGTAGTAATGTAATAATGTATGTGTGATATTTGGTGGAAAAAAACTTTTTGTGTTCTGGCTAAACGCAGCCGGTGACCATGACGGTATGAGTTTGGCTTCACTTTGCAACTTGAGCAGGCGCTTCCTGTTCAAAGCCACATTTCTCAATGTGAATCTCACAAAAGGAGGCTGTGCATAATACTTCAGCATTATAACAACATGATTTTCGTTTGCATAAATCACATTCTGAAACGTAGCTGAACAGAACTGGTGTGTAATATACCTAATGCAGAAGAATGTGTAGTTACCTTATTATATGCCTTGTTCACCAAGGCGTCTTTTGCTGAAGAAAAATGTGGGCGTTGTCATGGGCAGCAGCAGGTTTGTGTGCTGTTTTGGGCCTAAATCAGGGACAATTTAATACTATGGAAGAAACCCCACTCACACCAGAGCTGTAGTTTGTGTATGTCGATGAGATTTTCCAAACCAAATCTGGTCTTTTCATGTCTGTAATTTTTTACATTCCAAATTCTAACCACAAGAAATTAGATTTCCCAAAAATATGAACTGTTACACAAATAGAGCCCACAGACTTAAATTCTGTGGTTCCTGCCTGAAAAGTTTCCTTATTTTTTTTTCTTTTGTTTGTTGCTTTTCATTTTTTGTTTGTTTTGTGCACAAAGGTTTTATCAAGGCCTTGTGGAGGTGTGCTGCAGCCCCTCTGGAAGGTCACATAAGACTGAGTCAGTGCAGGATGAGCTCTGCATGATAGACATAGTGTGAAACGCCTGCGTGTTGCGACTAGGCTGAAGAGCAACGGCTTCTGAGCAAAGTTCTGCCAGTCATCTCTTTGCAGCTCGCTGTCGCATTTGAATGTAGAGAACAACAACAACACACAAAAAAAGAGGAAGTCAGGTTAGCTATCTAGAGAAAAGTACCATCAGGAAGCATGTAGAAAAAAATGATGAAGTTAGACCACGAAAGTACCAGAAGATCACATATCTAGTCAGTTGCAGGTTTCAGACAAATAATAGATGAGTTGTTTTGAAGATTCGTACTGAGTGTCCTTACTTATATTATGTGGTAATACTATGATAATAAATGTTTGATAGGAAAATGACTGATAACTTGTCAGATGTTTGGCGGCAGTATAAGTCACAGGAATTCAGAGGAACAGGAGAAGCTCGTGTTTGAATGTGACAGGATGACAGGAGAATTCTAAGCAAAAATGCGTATGTATTCGCCCTAAAGTCAAATCAAGGAGCCGTTGCGTCTTTCTCTAGGGACTTCCCACATTCGTATGTTCCTGTCTGGCTGTGAGTGTATTTTTGGGCAGTGAATAATACCTTGCTCGGTGTGAGTTTGAAAAGCTAGAGGTTATTTTGATAACATACAATGAGTTCAAAGATCAGGCTGATGTATGTTTCTTTATTCCTCAGCTTTCTCTGCAGTGACCTGAATTTAGGCAGCCCTACTTTACATACTGCTGCCTGGCCTCTAATAATTGCTTTACCTTTATTTCAGTCTATGACAGGTCAAATTATTCAGTGCAGTACTGCTTGTTTATCTTGAAGCAAGATGGTCAAATGATTTCATTTCAATGAGTCAGTATTTGTGTATGAATGACAATCATAAATCTAAATTTATGCTCTGTGTTCTGTTATTTTTGTGTTGCAGTATTGGCACAAATTATGTTTCAGCTGCGAGGTCTGCAAAATGACTTTAAACATGAAGAACTACAAAGGCTTCGAGAAGAAACCCTATTGCAGCCAGTAAGCTCAGATCACTTTTACCCTCTTTTCTGTCCAGCATTCTGCCTTTCCTCGTGTTTCCTGAGGGTGTGTTCTCAATCTGTCTTTCCTCTCTGAAATCCTGGCAAAATGTCTTTCTGGCAAGGGTCGCACTTATCTTTCAATTTTATCTCCTGTGTTTGAATGTCAGCACAACCCAGAATCTGTGTGTGTTGAGAAGTTACATAGAAACAAATGCAAGAGCCTTGAGTTTAATTGTTCTGAGCATATTTCTCACATTAGGCTAGATATGTGGGAGTCTAAGCATTTGCCTACTTTGTTACTGGACAGCAATCTTGAGCTTGTGGGTGTCATTAAGCCGTGCGAGCAAAGCAAATTTAGAGTAGCATGCAAACATGAGCACATCTCATTTCACTATGACATCACTTCACTCAGTGATAAACATAAGGGCTTCTGTTTGTTTAGAGCACAGTTATTTTGCTCAGCCTGCACAAATACTCCTCAGTAACCTGGTGTCGGGTTACTTTTGCACTTTTTCACCAAACCGCACAGATTTTTATTTATTTATTTTTATTAGACGTTTTTCCTGACTGATACATAACACTTTAGGACAGGTTGTTTGATTACAGCATCTGAATGCTATTTTTACACAGAAGTGTTAAAATACATAGTTTAGAAGATTTTTTCCAGCACTGCTAGTTTCACTTCTGAAGTGACCTGTATAACGACCTTTTGTCTGTTTTGTTGTACCAGGTACTTTTCCTTAGCTTTGTGTGTATCATGCTATGTTTCAGGAATATGCCTGCAGAGTCGACAACATCAACAGTTTAGCTAGGAGGTTCATTATTATTGATCACTTGCTGATTGGTCACCTGATGCAGCAGTCAGACTAAATGTGAATGTGACAGGGAAAGGTGGTTCAGTAATAAAAATGCACTGTATGATGTGCTGTTTCACTCAAATGTTTTTTTTTTTCAGTGGGTATATTATAATGGAAAGATTATATATCTTCATGTGTTGTTATCCTATTTGCCCAGACAGGTTGTTTAATTGGTTTGTTTCCTTTTAATTTCATGTCTATAGTAAATTTGTAAACACCAAGGATATTTTTTTTAAATAATGTAAGCATTGTGGCTTTTCTTGTTACCAGTGTTGTCATATATATTATACACTATAACACATCACCTTCGCGTTGAGGTGTTTGAACACCATTCATTCCTTATAGCTTAAGTTAAACCTGCAGACGGGGACCTTAATACCTGAGTGGAGAAGAATCTTCTTTAACTCAAAATCCCGTCTGAGTATGAGTCATGTGCCCTTTATTTATTCACCACCCTAAAGAAAAAAGACACACAGCATTCTTTCTTTCAATACGAGGAGCGTCAGGCTTTATTTAGACTCGTTTAATCTGACCTCATTTCCATCTGATCCAGTTTAGATTCGGGCTATTTCTTCATCTCAAAATTTTGTCACTATCTCTGTAAAAAGAGTGTGGCAAGACAATGCACAGATAGTTCTTTTTTTTTTCTTTTCCCTTTTTCTGAAACGGTCTTTTTCTGTCGGTTTGTTCCCTGAAATAAGAAAAGGGCCTTATGTGCAAGGCTTATGTGTATCTTCCTCTGTCTAGTTGCTTATGTGTCATCGCTGTACAACCCAGCCTATTTGCCTTTGGCCTGAAACTGTTATGTGGTGCAGTGCAAAATGGCATCACTGCCCCTGAATGCAGTTACTCCATCCCTGCTATTTAATTTAACCTGAGCTGAATGGATTGTGAATAAGGGCTTTGTGCTCATGGAGTTTGCTTACCAATCTAAAGTCACTTCCCTGAGGTGGTGGAAATGGCCATGAGGTCAGACCAGGACAAAAACATGTTCACACATGGACACAAACATAAAAAAAAAAAAACTCAGAAAATAAAGAATAGGATTATGTAATGTGGCAAAAATACCATATCATGGTACATTCTATGGTATATAAATGTATAATTATGTACAGAAAAACAATTTAAAAGTGAAAAATATATTTTAGAGATATTCCGCTATTTATTCTGATATCATTTTTCATTGCCTAGCCTTAAGAGATACTAGTGTTGAAATGACTGTTGGTTGCAGCTACACAATACATCATTAAAGCAGTTTGTACCACAGTGTTTGCAGAAGTGACTGCAAACTCCTTTCCCTCTCTCGTGCAAAATATGTGGGATTTGTTTGGAACTAAGACTGAACTCCTCCTCCCAGCTGGACACTGAGAAGAATGCTACGAAATGTTGTCCAAACGCTCAGTCACTCCCACAGGTCCGTACTGAGAGCTGGTGAAACCGAGCTTAAAGGAAGCAGTGTTGTAACGTGTTGCTTTATGAAACCCTGCTCACTGAGAGAAAAAAAATTGAACCAGACATTTTTATAGCAAGCTGGATTGAGTAAGCAGTGACACGGAATACGTTTGACTGTACCAGAAATGCTTATGCTGTTTATCCTGTGTGAGTGTGAGTTTATCCAGAAGAGTCTGAATGGTGTTTGGCCATTACAATTATAATCTCCACCCTTTTCTCCCAAATTCCAGTAGAGAATGATGTGTAGAATGCAGACACTGACGTGTCCAAGCAGGCCTTTAGCTGCAAGGATTATGCAAAACACTGAAACACATTTTATTTTCACTTTACCTGGCATTCCTTCTAATCTAGCTTTGTCTTTTGAAACTATTTTTGCAGCAAACAGAATATATTTCATTCAGACTGATGTGTCCTTATTTCTATTTAAAAGTCACCTCTCTGTGTCTGGTTTATTTTTTCTTTTCCGTTTAGGCATTACCCCAAGACGAGCTTCACCAGTGTGGCTGATACTCCAGAGAATCTCCGGCTCAAGCAGCAGAGCAAGATGCAGAGCCAGGTAGGCTCCTCTTCCTCCCTCAGCCTTATTTCTTTAGCCATTCTTTAAAATCCTTCATGTCTACTTCCTGACTTCATCTTTGATTCAGATCTTACAAATCCAGTAGCACTGGCCATGCAGGTCTGGTCACAATAATTGGACATATATGAACAGTAACTATTTGACACAGTGTTTAAGCAGTTTTAAGTTCTTACTCCTTGTCTGATCCTTTCTGGCGAGCCTCTCTCTATGGCTCACTGATCAGCAGGTCCTGCTGTCATGACAATTGGATCTCCTTGGCAACACTCTACAACAGACGGTCCCTCCATACCATCCAAAATACAGGCTTTCCCTTCCTCCTCTACCCCCTACTTACAGTACACAGACAAACACACACACCACCTGATGCCTGTAACAGACAGACAACTAAATTATCTGTCCAAATGAGTATAGCACTGGTATATTAAGCAATGTACAGCATGCATAGGATCTACAAGTGACCCAAGCGGTGTCATGTCCAGTGATCTTTCTGTAAGGTCACACTCCCCATGTAGACAGTATAAGAAACCATCTGCTCTTTTTCTGTGCCATGTTCATTCCATTCACCCCCCTTTCCCTCCAGGCTTTTTGCTCTCCCACCACACCCTTCTTTTTCCTGTTTCACAGTGACCATTCTGTTTCTTTGTCCCTTGCCCTATCAAAAAATGAATACACATAGCTTAACACTTCCTTCTTTTTAAAAACAATGCTGTCCTTAATTTAAGCCTTATTTTATTTGCCATAAAATAGAAGGTGATTGCAGACTTTCAGTCTCTGCAATGACCTGAGTATTGTTCGAGGTTCTGAGCACCATCCTGTTTTCTCAACTGAAGAATATGGATTAAGGACAGTAATTAACAGTGGAAATCCAGATTAAAGGAAAAAATAATAATTTATAATAATAATTTGGGGTTTTGAGTAAGGAATAAAAGACAAGAAGACATAATGTTAAAAGAAAATGATTACCAAAGTGAGGTGTGTGTCTGTGTGTCTGTGTGTGGCCTCAAAAAAGCAGTGTTACAGTTGTCTACAGTGCCCTGTAGTTGCTAAGAAGATTGTTTTATTTTGACCACAACTTAAAGTGTTTTATTCCTCTTATTCCACAGCAATCTGCTAACAATTATGATTAATTATATATATATATATTTTGCTGTTTATCAGGTTAATTCCTGTCCCATAGATTTTTCAGCAGTTTTTCATAAACATACTTACTGTTACAGAACACTGGCGACACAATGTACATATGTAAATATACTTCTATAGACAACGATACACAGGAAATACACAACATTTAAGCCTGATACAGATAAAATAAAGACAGAAATATACAGAGCATCTAAACAGATCAAAAATGTAGATAAAGTGTGAGTGTGCATGTTAAGGCGAATAATAGTAATGTGTAAGACATATGATGAAGTGGTGTATGGCTGTTCATACAATACACAATATACTGTAAGGTATTTGGGTAGTGCCAATAATAATGTGTCATATATGGAAATAAAGTAATTTGTGAATGTCTGTGCAATATAATATGTATAAAGCAGAAGTAGGAGGAGTAGGGTGTAACAAGTTTGTAAACAGCATGTCGAATGTTTTACTGCAGATATCAGGTCAAATAGTGAAATCAATAATTCTTATATTGAATATCTGAAAATAAGAATAACAATAAAAAAAACTTTTGAAAAATTATTGCACCGTTTGTTACATATGGCACTTTTAATAGTTTAGGACAAATCAGCGAACGCTTATTATTGTGACTTGAAACGCTTTTGCAACTGAAGTCAAATTTTTCTCTATTCCGAGTTTAAGTTAAATGAGTTATATTGCATGTACAAGTATTATCTTTATTTGTTAAATCTAGTGCTGAACAGTTAATCACAAAAAAATGAGGATTTAAATAAGGCCATAATTTAATCACAAAAGGCTTTAATTTATTACTGGTAATATATGCATAGTCTGAATTTATGTAGAATTTCTCATACTTTGTTTCTTTAAAATAATTTGAGGGTTTTAATATTGGCAAATATCCTCTTAATGAAGTCATTTGTGCCTTTATTTTCTGTTATGCAGATAAATAAGTTCCTTAAGTTAATTGCATGTGTAATGAATTTAATAGTTACACACAAATCACAATTTGAATTGCCATTACAATATCTCTTAAAATAATAAATTTTGGCTTTTTTTCATGCAGTTAAATCCAAAACATTGCCTATATTTATATATTGCTGTTTGAGAAAAATAATCTAAGTTAGCTGAAACCCTGGGGTGTCTAGTTAACTACTTCATCTGGCCCTCACACCAAAGTCAGAAATGACATGATCCCAAACAGCACATAACAACTTGGGAAAAGTGCAGGCTGTAAGAGGAGTTTAATAAGAGTTAATAAGACTGTGTCTTTTTGGTTTAAAGTGTCATAGCAGTCATGGATGTTTTAATAAAAGAATTTTAATAGGCACACATATGAACATCTGAGAAGAAAGTTTTGAAAACACAAATTTGAATTAAACTAATTAATCAAGACAATAGCCCAGCACTAGTCTAAAGTAACATCCTGTACCAAAAGGTATGGTATGAATACCTGTACCGATACATCCCACTGCTTAATGTTTAAACATATTATAAAAAGAACATTAATATAAACATCTGTCCAATCAGTTTGAAGAACCCAACAGAATCAAAGGAGTTAAATGCAAATAATTGGTCTTACATAAAAAAAAAATAATTGAATGCAGTCTGGTAAAAGAAGCTCAGCCTTTTTTTCTTTTTCTTTTTTTTTTTTTTCATAGACATCCAGCAACAATGCAATCCCATAAAAGCACAAGAGTACTCTAATGGTTGGTACTGTTGCAACGGGCGCATAACACTCATAGCAGTGGCGTTACTCATCATTTTTAGCATAGTTGTGTGGCAGAGGGGGTCTTTCATTTCTTTCTCTATTTAGGGGCTTTGTTTACAGGCTGTGGGAGTGCAGCAGGCCCTCTGGGTCAGCACGCTTGGACGCTTTATGGGGAATTTCCGGGACGATGGAGAAGTAAAGAAAGGGGGGATGGGGATGTTGATCTGAAGAACGTGAGTTTTGTAAGAGTATGTGTGTTTACAATCCCCCTCTCTCTCAGATCAGTCAAAAATACTTGTGCATGTTGGTGTGCAATGAGGTGTTTCGTTTTAGGTCAGGCTGCAGAGCAAAGCTTGGCAGGCAGTTTTGTCTGTAGCTGTACCAAAATGTTGGTTAGATATATGTCCACAATGCATTGCACTTCCTGCACTTCTATTCTTTACTGCACGTAGCACATGCTCACCTCAGCAAAGGCTAATCATTACACAGTTAGGCCACAGTAACCCAACAAGGCTGCATGCTGATATTAATAACTTATCTACCACAATGAGGTATTTGTGGTCTGGGGCTAAAAAACACCTTTGCAGTTCACTAGAATGCTGCTGGAGTCTGTTCATTATCTCACAATCAAGTTGCAGTGAAATTGTCTGCAAGAGCAGCAGCAGAACACCGGTCTATTAAGAGAGTCTGGAGATTACCCAGTGTTTATACAGCAGTAAACTACAGCCGAGGTGAAAGCGCCAGGTCTGATTTTACAGACCTTGATTCTGCAGTAAAGGGCACTGCAGACACTGTCACTTTTGTTTGCCATTACAGTGCCTTTTAAGAGAGAAGTCTGAAAGGTGGAACTAAAAAAGAATACAGACACTGTTGCCTCTGCGTTTCATTTCTGTTTGGTTGGGGGGAAGGATTTCATCTTCTTTCTGTGGTGTTTTTTTTTTTTTTTTTGGAGTGTGGGGTATTTTCAGCTCATATTTTAGAGCTTTTCTACAGTACAAGCAAGCCCACCATTTAGTGAACATCCTGTGTATGTGTGCATGTGTAATGATGTGGCTGCACCTTGGCATGTATTTAGTGCTTTATGAAGACGTAATCCCCCAAGTAGAAATACGTCACTCTGTCACTCTTTTTTCCCCACTCTGTGGATAACTTTTTTAAATGCAAATAATGTTTGAGTCCAAAGGTTTCACTATAGGCATACCATCTGTTTTTCAGATATCATAACACACTAAATCCTTCAAAGGCAGTAATTCAGGGCTGTGCATGCACGTAGGTTTGTGCTTGAATGCATGCAGATGAGCAATGTTTGTGAAGAATTAATTGAGGCGACGTTAAATAGGGCGTGTTAGTCAGAGGTACATTTTCACTTCAGAGACAACAATATATCATGGAAACCACTTTGACCTTTCCAATGCTTGTTCATTGTCTTGTTGGTCACTGAGTAATCTGAAATGAACTGCAAGTTGAATGGAAGGTGTGCAGTGCAGATGTAGAAATTGATAAACTAAAATAATTCTACCTGTTTGTTCATCCCATGTAGGTGCTCTATAAGGAGGAATTTGAGAAGAACAAAGGCAAAGGCTTTAGTGCCGTGGCTGACACACCGGAGATGCAAAGAATTAAGAAAACTCAGGACCAGATCAGCAACGTAAGCTACCAAACTGGCAAAGAACTACAGTATCACCTTATATATATATATATATATATATATATATATAAACACTGTTCATACACTGTTTTATAAAGTTAAGGAATATCTAATATAACATGTTACTAAAAGGTGGAATACATGCCGAGGCACGTTTTACTCTATTTCTGACTCCACCCTTCCCTCAATGCCCTGAGCTCCACTTCCTGACCTTCCCATCTGTCTACAAGTTCTTTTCCTGCTTTTTTTTCTGTTTAATATGTCACTGAAAATTTGTTTAAATTCCACCTCCACCCAGCTTCCCTTCTAACATTTTATAATTATCTACTGCTACCTGCCTTTTTCTCTCTTTCCAACACCTTAATGATCTTATGTAATGACTTATTTCCAGGCAACACTAAGAACACATGACTTGAGTCAAGGAGTCATTATTTCCTCTGCCTGCCCAAGTGGCTAAACAGTGGAATACACTGATGTATTGTGTTGGAAGAACTGCTGTAACATCGTGTGTATGTGTGTTTGTATGGATGTTCGTCATGTGTCATGCAACAGATCAAGTATCATGAGGATTTTGAGAAGAGCCGAATGGGAGGCGACGGTCCTGAGAGCAACGCCAACAGAGGTACTAATCAGTAGAAGGCTGCAGAACTCATTATTTATTTCCTGTTTCTCATATCAAAAGGTAAAGTTCATGCAGGACGTTTAATACCTATGAATCATTTCTTCCTTTTTCATGTGCAGGCTACCAGCCTACCAGCCCAACCAGCCCTCAGAATTACAAATTCGAGACCCAGCCTGCTCGCTCTGCTGCAGCTCCACCACCTTCTGGTGGCGGGGTGAGGAATTGCACCCCATCAAGTTTAAAAAAACTTCAAAACAAATGTTCAATTGAGCTATTTTAATTACATTTTCATTCATTGATTGATTACAATGTTTAATTGGTCTTTCAATTAATTTAGTGTCCACTTCATCAAATGGGTCTAATTCGATCAGAGCCCGTTATCCTGAGTTTGAGACAGGAACAAACACATGATAGATCAGCATTGCACTGCAGGACACCATGCATACACATATTCACACACTTGTGTAACTGAGCATAATATCTCTTCAGCCCAGAAATCTGCGGCTTTGTGCGTTTGATTGTGTTGACCGATTATTTCAAATGTGTTAAAGGGCATTACATGTGTTTCTAACTAAAATAGACTTGAGAACTTTTGTAACACCCAAACACATATATATTAGTGGAAGTACTGTATTGCGTTCATGCTCATTTTGTAATTTCGAGAAACATGCTCAAGAGAACCTGTTTGAAATGCAAATTAATAGTAACCACAAAACACACATTCTAAGCTAGTTATGTAACTTGGCTAACGCTATAAGAGGTCAAGATCATGAATGTTCTGTATTATTTAAATTTTTTTTGGCTTGTGTTAGATAAATAGGAGCTCATGACTATCTATTTGGGGCTGCATGATGTGTTTCTAATTTGCATGTCCTGTATATCAGATTTTTTAAATGTAATGTAGATTTACATGCTTTTGATGGTTTAACACGTCACATTTAGAAGTAGTTTAACCTGGAAGATAAGTCAATTTAATTGTCAAACATGTAAAACATTGCCTGTGTGTGTATCTGTGTGCAGAAGCGCTACAGAGCCATCTACGACTATGCAGCGGCTGACGAGGATGAGGTTTCGTTTTCAGATGGAGACATGATTCTGGATGTGCAGCAGATAGATGAGGGATGGATGTTCGGCCGCGTGGAGCGCACAGGCCAGCAGGGCATGCTACCCTCCAATTACGTAGAGGCTATATGAGTGAGCCAGGTTGAAAGAAGGAAAAGAATACATGAGAAAGCGATATATATTTGAATGACCTTGGTGCCATCTCCATTTACTTTTATTTTCTTTTTTTCTCCTCCTTCCCAGTTAATTTCACTATTAGTTTAACATTGTCTTAATTAAACGCAAAAGAAAACTGATCAGGCATCTAAGCTTTGGCTTATTTAGATGGCGTGCTAATATGCTTAGAAGAAAGAAACTGCTCCTATCAGTTGAATGAGCATTATTGTTTTCATTTTTTTTATTTCCTTTTCCTTTTCCCATGTGAACAGTGTTTGTTGGTTTTGTGCATTGCTTTGCCCTTGTGCTGAAAATTATGGCTCAGATTGTATTCTGCCTTCAGCTTCAAAGACATTGGTGAAATGTTGAGATGAGTTGTCAAGTTGTCTGTAAGGATTATTTGTTTTCCAGAAATCAAAGTTAGGTGCTGCAGTGGCTGCTGGGAAATGCAGTTTTAATCAGCTGAATGGTCAGACTCGTGACCAGCACTCATTACTCAATCATTGTCTTAATCATGAGCTTGTTTTCTCAAGCACGCACGGCAGTTGGGTTGGTAAAGCCCTTTAGTTCCTTTTATGCACTTTGAGGGAAAAAAATACCAAAAATATAATTGTTTTATATAAAAAAGAATTTTAGATATGGTACAATAATTTCTTAAGTATGTCATCATGAAAGAATAAGAGAACTCCAGGTTTTATTAGTATATATATTGGCATAAATGTGACATATAATTCCACTGTTATTTTGTAAAAAATGAAAAAAAAAAAGAAAGCATTCCAATTCATGAATATATTCAATAATAAACTTGTGATTAAACCAAATTAAAGCTGTGTATGCTTTATAGAGTTTTAGAGTACACTAAAATGATCCTTTGGCCATGTTAGAACCATGTAATAGAGTTTGTTCCTTTTTGTTCTAAACCACCCCAAGCGTCTCACATTGATTATAATGTTTAAATTATCATATACAAGTCCACCCTTTTATCAAACAAAAGCTGCATAAAGCATAAACAACTAGTTTACATCTCTATATTTCAATAATAATAGGCTGTTAAAGGCACATTTTATATGAATTACTATATTATTTAATACATTTTTGTATAGCAAAAAATAAAATTGCACTTAATTGCAATTGATTATTAAGTCAATCAATAAACATACACCAATCAGCCATGGGGACAGGGGTAGCATAGTGGTTAAGGCATTGAACCATGGTTTAGAAGATCCCCACAACCACCAAGTTGCCACTGTTGGGCCTTTAAGCAAGGCCTTAACTCTCAATTGCTCAGATGAATAATAAGATAAAAATGTAAGTCGCTCTGGATAAGGGCATTTGCTAAATGCCTAGATGAAGCCGTAACATAAAAGCCACCTACTTAATACTGCATTGGTTACCCCTGTGCTACCAAAACAGCTCCTACCCTTCAAGGTGTGGACTCCACAAGACCTGTGATGGTGTGCTGTGTTTTGTAACCCCAAAACATTGGCAGCAGATCCTTTAAGTCTTGTAAGTTGTGAGATGGGACCTCCATGGATTGAACTTGAATTGACTGATTTGATATGTAGTGAATTTGGAGGCCAAATCAACACCTTGAATTGTTTGTCATGTTCCTCAAAATTTTTGCAGTATGTCAGGGGGTATGATTCTGCTGACATGTCACTGGCATTGCCATGAAGGGGTATACTTGGGCTGCAACTATGTGTAGGTGGTACATGTCAATGTAATATCCACATGAATGTCAGGACCCAAGGTTTCCTAGAAGAATTCTCTTCCTTAGGAAAGAGATGCACACACAAACAGTTGTGCACATTATTCATCAGACCGGCCACCTTCTTCTGTTGCTCTGTGGTCCAGTTCTAATTCTCAGATGTCCAAGGTTGGCAGTAGACACAGGTCAGCAATTCTCAATTTTTGTTGAAGGTTCAGGACAATAAGGTATTTATCAACCAATTTTCACCAAAATAGAAAATTTATTGGCCATAGCTAAAAATAAATAAATAATCCGTGCAACGTTATACCTGACCTGATATGAAGGGTAAGATTCCTGTCCATAATCTCATACATAACCATTTTGCTCCTGCATTTCTGTTTTGAAGTAAGACATCCTCTTGTGAAGAGTCCTCTGAACTTTGGGTGGCAAAGATGACATCTTTTCTTGTAAAACAGATCCATGTTTGCCTATGCAGTCCTCACATAATCTATAACAAGGAAAATCAGAATAGTAAGACCTAAGACCTCCCAAAGAAGCCTTGTGAGGTTTAAAACATGCTTGCATACAGGGTCAAGGATCTAAAACATCGCAGGGACCTATGCATACATTTTGTTATAGCTTTAAACATGTACACAACAAACAAGCAAGAAAGGTTTTGTTTGGAATTTTTAAAGTTGAGAATGAGTGTTGTCTTGTTGATCACTGTTAAAACCTACCTGGTGAGTGAATATGGCTGGCTCTGAAACACCAGCACATCTCCACAGTGACTCTGCGAAGGAGATCTGAGCACCATAACCTGAGCAAAGAAATCAGTTCTGGATCAGACAACCACTGATTAAAATAAAGCTTAGGTAATGTATAGTTCATAGCTCAAGACTATTTAATAAACAGCTTTGACAGCTTTGACTTACTAGGAGTGGTAGATGAGACAACAAAATGTAGCTGACTTACTGGGCTTCAAGAGCCAGTCAGGAATTTTATTTGTTGCTTAATTCAGTAATTTCTGCTGCTGAATATGCAGAACCAAACTCTTTTTTTAGGTGTCAAATGTGCCAAAGTCAGCAGAATGTAATCCCTGACTGTTTTCATTTGGGGCTATCAAATTATATTGGTCATAGTCCTAATTAATGGTCAGATTTTATTATCATATGCAACTTCCTTTTCGTAATGCAAGTAAAATGCAATGATGCAAGTAAAAAAACAACAAACTATGGTAACCCAAGGAAATGAGGAATACTAAAGTCTAGAACCACAGGTAACCAAAACTGACTTACAGGAAGTACACAGTCATTGCCTCTCAATAATCTGGTGATGATTACTCGAGACTGCACTCTTGACTGCTTTGAACTGCTGACTTTTTTATTGCACCATCTTTCATCCTGCTTCATTTCCATATCAATGAACTCTCACTCCTTTTCACCCTGAACTAAATCTGTCCCTTGTGATTTAGCCTCCTTGAATAATTCTCCTCTGATCCAGTCTCCCATTTATGTGATAAACATATTACTACAATACTATGCAGTACTATTTCTTTTTATTGGCATTTAATTTTCCCAGAAAAATATACATACCGAATCCATGACTAAGACAAAGTCTCGGCATCCTCCATAAACCACCACATCACTGTCCATCCCCTGTACTGCTGAGTGCCAGAACCTAAGAACAGATTAAATCATCCAGTCTCTGTTAAACCAAGGGTCAGGTCACTAGAACCTACAGTGGTATTGAAGTTGACCACTGACACTTCTCAGGGGTCCCACAAGGGGGCATTGTCTGGCTAAACGCTGATGTGATGCAACAAGCTGTTTACGTACCTACTGTAGTTCACATGTTTTGGTAGCAAATCACAATTTTGATTAGAAATAATAATAGTGAATTATAAAATAATTTACAGTTTTAAAAACTCTTTACAGTCAGATATATAATGGCTGTTTCTCATAGGCTAATAAGCAGACCCAGCACACTGTGCTTGCAAACACAAAGAGATGACATTAGAAGCTGAGTTTTAATCTTTTTTAAAACAAAAGTGTTAAATACTAAGCTGCATATAAAATTATTTGATATGATTTTCAGATGTGTGCACTAAACAAATATGTCATATATTTCTGTAAACAGTACACTATTTGGACTTGCCAATAATTTTGGCACATAATTAGTCAACTCTAGGAACAAGTTATAGAGTCTCAGGTTACTAGATCCAAGATCACAACTGTGGAACAAAGATTTGTTTTTTGGCTTTTGACTGTACACCACTACATTGAATTTGAAATGAGACATTCAAGATGTGAGTGAATTCAAGACTTTTAGCTTTAATTCAAAGGTTCTGACAAAAGTGTGGCACTACAGGAATCGTAGCCATTTTTACATATTTTCACAATTTTGGGGGCTCATAAATAATAAAACAAATGGCTGACAAGGTGTGGCCTGTTCTTTTGTTACTCCATAACCAAACATGTTGCTGTTGGTCATTCGGCTGCTCCCGGCAAGGGGTCGCCACATCAGACCAGCTGGCCCGCACATGCAAGCTTGACACAGTTGATCTGCCGGATGCTCTTCCTAAAGCAACCCTCCCATTTTATCCGGGCTTGGGACCGGCACTGCATCCAGTGGCTGGGGTTTGGGCACAGGCTGGGAATCAAACCCGGGCGTTTCGCATGGCAGGTGAAAAACCTACCACCGGTAGTATGCTGTTATTTTCATGCCAAAAACTGTTTAGGTGTCTCATTGTCAAGTCTACACTCAAGATGCAAACCACTGGTAAAACCCAATAACAAAGAGGTCTATCAGAAAACTTTATTTGGGCTGGAAAAAAAATGTTTTCTGCAAACCAACCATTTATCTGTCAAACATGGTGGAGGCAGTGTTATGTGGCGGAATGAGACCAAATGCCAATATATATATATCTTTGGTTTTAAAATGTATGGACCTGACTGTATATTATCTCGCTCATTATACCTGGGTTTATCTTCATGAGGATGTGGCCTCTCTCTCCATTCTCTTGTTACAGTGTCAAATTCCCAGCCATCATCTACAGGAAATGAATTACAGTATTAAAAAAAAAAGAATAAAAGAATGTTACTCATAAGGACTTTGAGTTTTGAACTTACAGAGAACCTGCCCGGATATGCTGAGGCCGCCGAAGAGAAACAGCGTGCTGTGTGAGGTTGGCGTGAGTGTGTGCAGATTGCGGCCAATCGGGAGGAGAGGCCCCAAAGGCTCGCTGAGGACATAAACAAAGACACACTGCATCATTCATGTCATAGTCCTGAGGTCCTACCAGCCAGATTCAAGCCTCCTCAATCCATAGTGGATCAGGTGTGCTTGGAGCTAGTCTACAGTTGAGAAGCTATAAAAGAGAGTCAAATAATTTATGATGCCATCACTGAAAAAAAACGTGTATCAATATTTTTAAATTACAAGCATGTATTTAAGTTGAAGTAAGTTCACATACACCAATCAACAATAACACTAAAACCATTAACATAAAAAAACACCTAGATTTCAGGTTCCCCTTGTGTCACCGGGTGGCTCTGGACCTTCAGGGTATGGCTTTGCAGGGCCTCTGGGGGTATGCTGTGGGGCCTGGCGGGGTAGGGCCTCCAGGTAGACTTGTTAGTCCAGTGGATTGCATGGGTGCTCAATCAGATTGGGATTTTGAAGGACTTAGGCTCTTTGCCTGCTGGGCAAAGAACATGGCTGGCTGTGGCGCTGTTCTATCATGGCCAGCATTTCTTTTTTGTGATATGTGGGCTATGATGGCTTTTCTGTGGGATCGGACCTTTGGTCCACATGGGCATGGGTAAAATTGGGTGCCCATGATCCTGTCACAACTTTAATGGTATATAAAAAATTATAATCAGTGGTATTTAACTCGCCTGGCAGTGTTTTTTTTATGTTATGACTGATTGTTGTATCTTCACATACTACTCTGTTGTTTAAAATGTACATGTTCTTTTAGCAGATGCTTTATTCAAAGCACCTTACAAATGTGTTCTTTTAGCAAATGTTTTATTCAAATCACTTTACAAATGAGACATAAAGCTGGGAAGTCATCAAAGCCTTTTAACCAAGGGCCAAACAGTGTTGGAGTTCCCTAGAGTATGTACGTTCAGTTTAACACTGTCTAAAAATGAACAGATTGAAAGGATTCAAAAGCAAAGGTTAAGTAGGTTATACAATTACTATAAGACAAACACACAAAGAAAAGGGTCAAAATCCTCCAAAGTGTATACTTACTAGAGCCACTTCAGCTAATAATAAAACAGTGCAATCCTAAAAGCATTTTCACATGGCCCTCTTATATATATATATAAAAAAATCTTCTTAACTCATGGCTCATAAATAGAAATTTAATAGTTAGTCACAGAAATTCCAGACAGTGTCAAATTGACAAGTCATAATACCACATTAATATGGCATGATATATTTTTAATAACATATTCATTAAATTGTTATGACTGGTAACCTATGAGAAAGACATTCTGGAATTCTGGAATTAGAATTACGGGTCTCTGTTTTAGCAAACAATGTGAAGTTTTACTCAGAGAAATGTTGCAACAAGTAGAAATACCATGGGAATTTAGCTTGTGACTCGAACTAACTACAACATTTTAGTCCCTGCAAGGCCAAGCTGTATACAAATACTAACTGTGGCTTGTATACTGTACATAACTTTGTGATCTTGAGCCATTTGTAATATCACTAATACGACATACATGTATTTTGAGTGTTCTTTACTTTTAAAACCATATACACCATTATTATACACATTTTGCATTTTATCTTGACAGTTTACATTCAAGAACATTAAGGGCTTTGTTCAAAGGTTTGCAACTTTGACAGTGCCAGGATTTGTCCTAATCAGTAGAACAAGAATTACTGCCCCCTGCTGTAATCCATATTGATTTATTCATCCAAAGCCACAAACTAGTAAAATACTATTCAGTCCAATGTGCTATATGAGGTGATGTTAAACAGAAGGGTGGTGTAAGTGCTAGTATTATCTTACAATGCAAAGAAGACTTATCTATTATAAAGCGCCAAGTAAGAACAATACACTATCACTTGTGTCTCAATGAGATTAAAAAGCATTGCATATTAGTAATGGCTAACTAGTGTCATGTTGGATTTTTGGCAAGTATTAACCTAACTGATAAATTATCTAATATGTTTTGTGCACTTTTCAGTCCAGAGCCTTCAATATTTTAAAAGCTGCAATCAGAGTGCCTCTCTGTACCAGTTTCTGGCCAGAAAAATAAACCTTTTGTACATTATTAGAGAACAAGCATATTTAAAGCCAATCACTGGACAGTTCAAGTAATTTTAAGTTGTCAAAGTGTCTAGCACATAAGTTAAATAGCTTCCTTCTGTAAAAAAAAAAAAAAAAAGTCTTTTCCTATGTTATTGCCATAAAATACATAGTTACCAAAGCTATAGAGAATTTAACACAATTTGGCATATGGTAATCACCTATAATAAATATCTACTGTAGGTATAACAAGATTATTTGCTCCTACAGAAAACTTTATTAGGACCTACATTACAAGAACATTAAAATGGATAAATTCATGAAGATACTGTGTAATGTAATGTTCATATAAACCATTAGAATAGGAAAAAAAATTTGCTTCCAAGTTATTTTTACATTTTAGTGGTGTGATTTTTGGTGCCAGATGAGCTGGTTTAAGTATTTCAAAAACTTGAGATCTCCTGGGATTTTCTGTACACGTTTCTAGAGAGAGTTTCATCCAGAAAGTGCAGTTCTAAAGATGTTTTGAAGCCTTGTTGATGATAAGAGAGGTTAATAAAAATGGCCAGACAGTTAAAAGATGACAGAAACTCAGTGAACCACATAAGCAGAAACTCATGGGCTATAAGGTAAACTTTAACAAAGGTTTAGGCATGAGAAACACATGACAGAAAAATTTATCAAAGTTTTTGCACATTTGAGAAGTCCAGTAAAAAAAGTGTGTCAGCTTCCACTTTTTCAAAGTATTTGCTGTGCTATTAATGTACAATCCAGGGGAAACTGAGGCACCTCTATGTTGACATTGAAGGTCACTAATGTTGTTGACTAAGAGATAACAGTGTTAGTCCCTTGCTTTGTTCATCAGCAAATATTTGATTTTTTTTTTTATAATTTCAAAAAAAAAATCTTATACTAATGTAGAACATTTAAGGTGATTTCAGAGCCTTATCCCTATAAAACTGAAGAGAGAGCAACAGAGGGATAAGGACATTAAGCAGTAGATGTAACCTGCCGAGGCAGGCAGAAGTTGCAGCAGCTGGTTTGTGAACAGAAGATGACTTAGATATCTATGTGTTTTTACTGTTTTTAGAGAATGCTAGTGAATTAACATCTGTTTAGATGCTGCTATAGCTTTGTTTTGTTGTCCAAATAGTACACATTGTCAAGAATAAATTTACATTGTTTTAACTTAGTTTAAATTAACTTTGTCTTCAACAACTACAAAAGCATTATAAAAAGTCAAATGATTCCCAGCATAACCAATATTTAAGTTTTGAGTAAGCAGGTAGACAGTTACTTTTTCCATACAAGACAATACACTGAAATTCTTGGCCCTGGTAGTAAGCCGCTAACAGCATATTCTTTAGAGTAAACAGTGACTGGTATTCCTGGGCTATGACAGGAAATGCCAGGGAAGGGTAGATAGTACTCACATTTGTGTCCATGTCCATGTGGCCAGGTCTAAACAGTGGATGTCTACATTCTGTGTTTCCTGAATGAAATGTGCTGCCTTTAGCTAACATGTACAATCCATAATAAGATAATTAAAGAACATCTGATTTGGGATTAAGGAATGCATTATAATCCACTTACCAATCCGCCACAGATGTAACCCTTGCTGCCGAGAATGGCACTAGCATGGGAAGCCCTTGGTTCAGGTGGCCGCCCCTGCAATAGAAAAACAATAACAGAAAAAAATGTATTATTGCCTATTTGTCCAATTGTACTAAACCTTATTTTGGGATCTCTAGTAGACTTTGCTGGCATGAGGCCCTTTACCTGGATTTGGGGTTCAGTCCATGTAGCTGTGTAGGGTTCATATACGTGAACCTCATTATTCCAACCCCAAAAGCGGAATAACACACGGCCATTCATCACCTGAGTAGAAAATTAGATTTCTTAAAAAAAAATTCATGTTGATTAGTTACTGAAACCGCTATGGTATTCATCGTTACCCATGATGTCTCATCAATTGTAAAGGTTTTGTAGTTGTTAATATCTTGTACTGTTTTCCATCCATATCCGCCAAAATAGATAAGCCTAGACAAATATAACAGAGATACCATTAGATGCTTATGTCCTTAAAATAGTGATGCATGTAATGTATGCATGTACGCAGGTAATGTATGCATGTAATATATGCATGTATAAATGACTATTAAGCATTTTATTCTTCCTGCAGTCAGGGATGGATAAATGTATTTTTCTCTGTGACTGGTTGATTTGCCTTCAGGGGAGAGTCACTGATTCCTGTTGTTAATAGGGCCCAAGCACTATGACATCACATCACGATATGAAGTCAACGCCATCCCTCTGATAATGCTGATGTTTTAATAGTGCTGATGTGATAATGTGCAAAGGCTCGGTTGTTCTTTTAAGGATTATTATTTTTTATTAGAGCCCAAGCACTATAACATCAGCATGATGACGACATGACTATTACATCCTCACCATCGCTCTGATAATGCCGATCTTTTAATAGGGCTGCTGTCATAATGTGCTTTTTAGAAGTCTTAGCATGCCCAAAGGGCACACAAGTTGTGCGATGCAGCAGGGCGGCATTGTTTTTTTTTTTAGAGGTTTTAACATGAAGCCATTGCGCTACCTGTCCTTGTAGACCCAGCATGAGTGTCGGTCTCTGGGTGAGGGAGGGGTTCCTGCACAGGTGCTCAATTTCTTCCACATGTATTTTCCATCTTGCAAGTCTACGCAATACATCTAGAAAGGATAACAAAATGATTATACAACAAAAACACAATTCACAGTGTGTTTATCTTTATGTTCAAATGACCACAGTCACTATGTGGTTATGGTAGCCTATTACAGTGAGTGGGTTTTGCAACAACCGTCATGTGCACTGTAAATATTATCATTCCTTTCCGCATTCTTTGACTGTATTTCTTAAGTTAAAATTAAAGCATGAAGCATGTTAGGTGATGCACAATAGGGTATTGTGCAATTTATTTTTGCATCTGGCCTTGAAAAACATGTTGGATCACTTCTATGATAATGGGATGACTCGCTCAGCTGTGTTCCTACAGCTATGCTGACACCACCCCCTGGTACAAAGCTTACCTGGTTGGTGTAGGTGTCGCTGTCTCTTCCTCCAAAAACATAAAGCATACCACTGAGAAGTGAGCCACATGTCTGAGAAAGCAGAGGAGGCAATTCTCCACCCATCCCCATACGAGTCCTAGAGTGCATGCGCACACACACATACACACACACACAGGTGATGGAGGGAGAGAGGAGGGGGAGGGAAAGTGAGTCTTAATGGAGATCTGGTGTTTGTCTATCTTGCTATTATCTTTGGTGGCAAAGTTTTTTACAGATTACAACCTCTTTTTGTAGGATTTTATGGAATTCATATGCTGTACAAGGGAACTACAAGAAGATATCAAATAAATACGGAGTTAATTTAAAGGTCACTTGATTTAATTGAGTAGCCTATATGACGTGTATCAGGAATGTCAAATGTATGGCCTGAGTAATGAGACAACTCCTGAAAAACCAGAAAGGTGTGTTGTTTTCCAGCTCACCAGAGTCCACTTTCAAGATCGTAGAGCCAGATCTGATCACTAGGTAACACAACTTCTTCCCCATTCGCATACTGCAAACAACAAATCAGGGGAAAGTTTCGTGAAGGTTTTTATAAGGGTGGAAAAGAAATAACTAGGATATAAGTTTTGTCATAACGGATGCGACTTACCACCTTTGTTTTGCATCCTTCTCTATCTTTTATTGCGGACGGATATAAAATAAAAGCATCAGGTGTGATGCGGCTCACCTGTAATCCGCCCCAGACGTGCAGCACGTTTCCCAGCAGCAGCGCTACATGATCGCTCCGCGCCGGAGCCGCCATCAGCCGCGACTCTCTGTCCGGTACCGCCGGTAACTCCTGAGCTCAGCTACTGTAAAGCCAACACACACACACACACACCAGGAAGAGGAATTATGCGCACGCAAACCGCATACTACCATATAAACGCTGTGTCAACACAGCAGGCACGCCACCTCTGGCCGGTGTTTACAGCGGGAAAGATGGCCTGCAAACAGGAAAACACAGCTCTTGAGTAGAGCATCAATTTTAAAATGAACACCGAAATGTTTGAGTAAAAACATAAACACGCTATATGAGGAAACTCCTTTTCCTTCCTGGACGCTCCTCTGCTTCTTTGTAAAATAAATCTTGAACTGTCAGTGTATAATTGAATTTAGAAGTGGTTTTTGGCCACACATTGATACTTTAGTTAGTTAATACTGACTAAACATAGATATTGAAAAACAAATTACACACAAAACTAGCAGATATTCCTTAATACGGTTCAAGTTTACCCAGGCCTAATTTGGGTCCTGTTCATATTTCATTACATATTGTTCTACAAATACAAAAAAGGTGAAATTTGGATCATAAAAATATCATGAAATGTATTTCTTTTTTCACACCTAGAACGTCTTTAATAGCAATCCCTCCAAAAACCTCTTTAATCCAACTAGGGCCTGTGGAGGCCATTGTTATGACCGTGGTAGGACCTACAGTCAACATTCAACTCAATTTAATTTTATGTGAATGGCGCTTTTAACAATTGTCATTTACACAAGAAATAATCAAGGTTTGTATGAAATGTGAATGTGTATGAATCAAAATGATGAGATAGTCACACATTTATATACACACACACACATTTACACGCTATGGGCAATTTGGGAACGCCGATTAGCTAATGCATGTCCTTGGACTGTGGAGTACCTGGAGGAAACCCACCAAGCAGGTGGAGAACATGCAAACTCCATGCACACAGACCCTGAGGCGAGAATCGAACCCAGACCCTAGAGGTGTGAGGCGACGGTGGAAACCACTAAGCCAATTAAAAGTGATAACTTACGTTATCAAAAAGATTAATGCATTTTTATTTTTTATACATTCAATGACTGAGTTACTTCTTTTCCTGGTAACATCACTGACAATTTAGAGAAACATTTTAACTATTTACAAAATGGCATGTGTAAAACCTTATAGTTTTTAGTTAGGTCAATATCAATTAATCGTTAAATTTTTGACAGTTATAATTAGAAAATGACTAACATCAAATCTTTTCACAGCACTTTCCACTATTTTTGTAGAATGACCAACATACATAATCAGTTTCGCTTTGTGTTGCTCTTGTTTCTATTTCTGATTATTAAATACACAAATCTGCCATAATATCCTCAAGTGAGTAACATTATCAATTATTTACCAGTAAAATTGACAGGAATCATGGGCATCCAAAACTTATTTATGCTTATGGGGACCAAAGGCTAGCCCATCTGGTCCAGTCCCACAGATAAGCCAACGTACTGTATCATGCACACATTGCTAAGAACACTGGCTATTATGGACAAATATTAGAACACCCGGCACATGACAGTCTGGGTGTTCGGATATCTTTTTTTGCATTAGCAGGCAAGGCCCCAAAATTTCCCGGATCTCGATTTCATTGCGAATTCATTGGGTGTGCTTAACAAGTCTGATCCATGGAAGCCCCACCTTGCAACTTATAGCACTTAAAGAATCAGCTGTTAATGCCCTGCCCTGGTGCCGAATATTACAGCACACCTTCAGAGGTCTTCTGAAGTCATGCCTTGACTCCATGTATATATGTATGTGGATAGATAGATAGATAGATAGATAGATAGATAGATAGATAGATAGATAGATAGATAGATAGGTTGGACGATAAAAATGAAACACTGGCCAATTTAGTGTTGAAGGTTTCATGGCTAAATTTGACAAGGCTGGTCAAAATTTTAATTGGTTGCACAATCCACCAGTAAGAGCAGACTGTGAAGGTTTAAGTAGCAGAGTAATAGCACAGTTTTGCTTAAAAAAATTGCAATGCACATAACATTATGGGTGACATACAGTATCAGAGTTCAAAAGAGGACAAATTGTTGGTGCGCGTCTCGCTGGCGCATCTGTGACCACGATTTTGTGATGTATCAAGAGCCACAGTTTCCAGGGTAATGTCAGCATACCACTAAGAAGGACAAACCACATCCAACAGAAGGAACTGTGGACGCAAGAGGAAGCTGTCTGAAGGGAATGTCCGGGTGCCAACCCAGATTGTATTCAAAAAACATAAAACCACAGCTGCCCAACTCACTGCACAATTAAATGTGCACCTCAACTCTCCTGTTTCCACCAAAACTGTTCGTCGGGAGCTCCACAGGGTCAATGTAAATGGCCAAGCTAACCTTTGGTCACTCGTGGCAATGCCAAACGTTGTTTTTAATCGTGCCAGCACGGAAATCTTGGGCTGTGGACAATGTGAAAGATTGTATTGTTCTTTGATGAGTCCACCTTTACTGTCTTTCCCACATCCAGGAAAGTTACGGGGTGTAGAAAGAAGCGTACCACCTAGACTGTTCCATGCCCAGAGTGAAGCATGGAGGTGGATTAGTGATGGTTTGGGCTGCAATATTATGGCATTCCCTAGGCCCAATGCTTGTTACAATGTAGCGTTACTGCTAAGGACTACTGAATCGTTCTGGAGGACCATGTGCACGCAGTGGTTCAAACATTGTATTCTGAAGGATGATACTCCACCAATACAATATTTTAATCTCTGGTCTAGACTATTGACTTTATACGAGTGGTTTTCAGTCAGGCCAGGGAACCCCAGGTGAAATTTAATTTAGTTAAAATGGTGAAAATCATACCCACTGTCAAAATTATTATATTTATTATTGAGTTCTTATAGCTTATAGACCTTTTGACTTTTCATTTGAATTGTATGGCTTTAAACAGAACATCAAACTTTAACATCAAACAACCTTGAAAAAATGTGTGGTGAAGGTGGACAGTTCCAGAATTAGGTTTGGGAGCCGTCGATTTATAGAAGAATAAATCTGTGCTACGGTATTCTCTGCCATGGCAGACATAGTGTACCAGTATACCAATGTGCCAATATACAAATTTTCTTTTGCAGTAAAACATTTGTTTCATTTTCTTTAATCTACATAATTAAATGTTATTTAATATGAAGAATGTAGGGTGACTTAAACCTTTGTACTCTACTGTAAGAAGTTATCAGATATGTGACAATTGTTTTCCTTTTGTTCGTCCTCCTCCTCCTTCTCCTCATGCTCCTCCTCCTCCTCCTCATCATCATCATCATCCGTGTGACTTGAAATTGACCAGATGGGCTAGCCTTTGATCATCACAAGGATAAATAAGTTTTGGATCCCCATGATTCCTATCACAAGTTTACTGGTGTATAATTGATAATGTTACTCACTTGAGGATATTATGGCAGATTTGTGTATTTAATAATCAGAAATGAAAACAAGAGCAACACAAAGCAAGACTGATTATGTATGTTGGTCATTCTACAAAAATAGTGGAAAGATTCAATGTTACTTATTTTATAATTATAACTGTCAAAAATGTAATATATGTAAAAAAAACTGTAAAAATAAAAAAAATTATAATAAAATGCTTGTTACAATGAGATTATGAAAATTTTCTGTCACAGTTGCCAGATTGGGTTGATATCCCTAGCCAACTGTCTATATATTCCCCTAATTACATAATCCTGAAGCACAGTATAAGTCTTTTATAACAGCTCAAACAGCTATGACCTGCCCAATCTGGCAACCCTGTTGCGAGCATCCTCAGTGACCAGTAGATGTCACCATCTTATCAATTCTTTTTGTCTGTGTGGCAGCAGAACTAATCATCTGGGTATGGGAGCACAGAGATGTCATTACACCCATATCTGCTCCATTTTCTTCATTTAGTAACATGACCAGGATGATCACAGCGCTAACCTAATTCTGCGTTCAGTGTATGAAATAACTAGTAAGTGCTCTGTACATGAATGAGCCTTGATATGAACATGATCTATGGGTTAGAGTAAAAGAGGTGTTGCTCTGCCAATTTAATGCTTTCTTGAAGCAGAGAGATGTGGTGAAGGGAAATATGAGGCCACAGCAGGAGCGAGCTTCCTGTTGTTGAGGACTGGGAGTTTCCCGTCATAGAGCTTGAAGGAAACGCCAGAGGATGTCCTGAGCACCTCACAGTGTATGTGTGAGATGGAGAATGTACAAGTGCAAGTAGATGCAGTCAGTACATTTCTGGTTCTTTTAATTACTATTTGTTTTCCTTTGGCAAACCAAAATGGCCATTCCAGAGATATTCTGAAAACTGCATTACCCATGCTCCCTCAGGCTTTAATTACAGGATGGGCTGGAAACACAACTAGGAGCCATATGGCTCCATAACACCAACAGGATCAGTAGTAGTGGTTGTCAACGGTGACCGCTTTCGCCATCTATGGAGGAATGGGCGTGCCAACTGCTGAACGATCCAATACATTCACTGCTATTGGGTCACATGACACAGCCTCACAACCCCCCCCCCCCTTCCCCTATCCCCCTCTCTCAGGATGGTAAAGCTGTGTGTGTGTCTGTGTGTGTGTACTGTACCATCAGAGGAACGGAGGGAGGAAGGGGGAGGGGTGCTATGGGTGGGGAGGAGGGGAAGTAAGGGAGGGAAAGGAGCATTGAGCTGAAGCACAGAGATGAAACCAGCTTAGTGAGAGTGAGCAAGCAAATGAGTAAGAGGAGTGTGTGAAAGAGCAGCACGGTTGTTTACGCTTCCTTGTGACCTTAAAGAAGGGAAGGAGGATCACCTTTTCTTTTTCTTTTTTTTTTCTGAATGAACAAGTGATAGAGGAGAGACATCAGAGGGGGAGGACAAGGGAAGGTCTCCTGACATCGCTCCTGATATCGTTGACTTTGCCTGCTGGAGGAAGCCAGAAGGACAGACTCACAAACAGTGACAGGGACACTTGGTGTTTTTGGAAAGGTGCAGCAACATGAGAGCTCGTGTCCTAATCTGGAGCATGTGTATGAAGAAAACAGCCAAGGATCATTGCAATGCCAGCATCTAGAAAGCTTCAGCAAGCTCACTGAAGACATGGCCCAGGTAAGGATGTTTGCCAGAAGAGGTTGGAGGTTACTTGCAGATATACACATTTGCACGTACACACTTGCACACACATTATAAATATGTAAAGCTATACATCCCACTGAAGGTGCACCTTTACGAGCCGTGTCCTCCAGAGGTGTACTGTGTTATCCCTGCTGGCTGTCACTGGAGCAACAGTGTGTTTAGCTGTGAGCGAGGTACAGAGGCAGCCTAGGAAAATGAGAGAGAATTACTACATAATCAAAAACTGTGTTTTTTTTTTTTTTATTATGTGTACTTGCTGTGTAAAGTTCTTAAGTTTAAAGAAGACCAAATTAACAATATTTGCATTTATTGAGATGTTTTGGAACAAGAATGATTTCCACGTGTGCCAAGCAAGCATCTGATTGGAATTGTACTATACACATTTGTGTGTGTGTGCATATAAATATACAGTACTGTCAAAAAGTCTTGAGGCACCCCTCATTTCTTCATATCTTACTTCCAAAGAGACAGACGTTCTTATATTTTTTTATCTCGTCTTAAAAAATAGGCTGCCAGGCTTCCTTAATAAGGTTAGTGGCTCTCATTTTTGGGATGTTTTGGCTCTTATTTTTAGTCCAATCCCTGTACATGATGGGTTTCAGAGTAATGTTTTTGGTTTGTTAAGCCACTCAGTGACCTATGGAAAAATAAAAATCTAAGTCATAAACCAGTTAAAAACAGGTGCAGATGTTGACCGATGATTAGTCATTGATTCAATGATGAACACTGAGTGTTTGGAACAGACGAGCGGGGAAATGAGGTTGCTGCTAAGTTTATTACATATGCAACCAATTTTTTTTTATTGTGTCATTTCACACTTTGCAGCCTGTTGAAAAAACATTTGTTCCAATTTCTTTAATTTGATGTACATGAACTTTTTTTATATAAATGAGAAATGAGGGGTGGGTCAAGACTTTTGCACCATATAGGTGTGTCTGTTATAGCCGTATGTATTTCCCAGCAATCTCATTTCCTACTAAAATGAACGTGTCTCACGTGTGATAAAATAGCATGGACATTATGATTCAATACAGTTACGGTAACTTGAGACTTTCTAAGGTAAAACCATGCCGGCGCCTACAGGACAGGAACTTCCTCAGTGCCCGTGAATGCGGAGGAAATAAAAAGTGATTGTTGTAACTTCATTAGTGCTGCGGTCAAGGATGCTTTGGGGAAACTTGGCTCGCTGAGAGCGTGGTCCCACCTCTTTTTGTGTTCCTGTTGTTAGCATGTGGTGTGAACAGTGTTTATGGCACTGGGAACTGCTGAATTCCTGAAGAGATTGTCATCAGTGTAAAGGGTAGATTTGCAAATGCTATTAAATGAGGTCGATGTTTTTAGGTGTGAGAGTAATTAGACTTTTGGGTAAGTGTCTTGAGGACCCAATGGCGGACATGATATTTTTATTTCGTGTTATTAATTTATGAATTTTTTTTACATTAGACAGTTTTTTTCATTCCATGAGATATCTGTGACCTTCTATATGGTCTGACAAAATTTAGGAGCAAAGAGGTCAAAAACGTGTCAGTCAAGTTAAGGTAAGTTGAATGAGAAGACATGGAAAAAATAAAGTGGAAAAAAAAAAAGACATCACTCACAATGCATCTAAGTAAGTGCAGAAACAGGGCAATTATGTGAGCAGTGAGTTTGTAAGTGCATTTATGTATACATGTATACGAGAGATGAAGGCTGAGTCGTGGTGTGTAGTTTGGCCCTCTTTGCCCTAAGGGTCTAATCTAGCTCTTCCTGTCTCTCAGATCTACTGTTGTGCCAATTTTCTCTCTCTCTATTTCTCTCTCTCTCTCTCATGATTTGTCTCTTATCATAAATTGCATCTTTCTTTCTGTCTCTCTTCTTACTATAAATCATCTTGAACATGACTAGAGCAATGGGCCCCTTTCTTCATATACTGCAGTAAAATATGTGTGGGTGTAGCTCGACACAGACATCGGACCTCCCGTCTCTGAGTTCTCACCGTCATTGAGATAGTAGGCGCACCCTCATTCTCTCTGCTTTCCTTCCCTGCTCTTTTTCCCATAGGCAGAACACATCATTACACCGAGTTAAAAGAGCTTCTGTGCTGCTTTCCAAAACCACACTTTTGTCACTCAAACCACAGACACCAGACTTTGTTTCCAAGTCTGAAAAACAATGCAGACTTGCTTCATATGCATCTCAGTAGCTCTGTTTCAGATTCCTGAATAGGGTTAGAAATAGAAGCTTTCTACCTCCATACAAAGTGCCTTGCAAAGTAGCGTGACCTCTGTTTGTTTATTCGCAGTAATGATCGCTGTGTATAGGCTGCAGGCTGGACTCTGAAACGAAAATGAGGTTGTTCCTCTGTTCCAGTTCCTTATAGTTTCAGTTGCTTTACCCTAATTGATACATAATAGCTATTTACCACTGCTTGAGCCTACACACTGCATTGTGTGATTGACAGATCAACAAATCACAAGTCAGAGCTGGGAAATACTGGGTATGATTTTTTAGCACAGCTGTCTCTATATATTTCTTAACTTTCTCTGTCTCGCTTTCAGACACATACACTAGAATAAAAGAATAAATAGTGATGCTCTTATGCGTGCAGCACAATAGAGTCAGACTGTTATTGAAATGTGTTGAAGTCTAAGTTAATTCAGTGTGCATTGCTGAGCCAGTTCCTAAAGTTTTTTATTTTTTATTTTTTTTAGGAAGTGATCAACTCATGGTACTTTCCTCTTGGCCTTGGTATCTATGGGTTTTGAGTGTGAGGTGCTTCTGTGTATTTATATCCTAAGGAATGTTGTATTTGGTTGTCTTTTATTCTTATCCTGAAAGTGGTTGGTCCGTCAAACAAACAGCGATGTATTAACTCTACTCTAATGACTAAATGGAATTCAACTCAGGGGTCTAATCCAGGGTCTCTGCAGTGTGTCCAGTTTTTAGAGTGCATCTGGGTCTACAAAAGTAAAACTTTGGGTAAGCTTGTGGAACTATGAAAACTTTTTTTTTTTTTGCAAATATTTTTATTGAAAAAAGGAAAACAATACAGTACTTGCAGTTACAGACTTACAATTTACCTTTCTTCATTTTTCTAAATAAATATATTTATATATTATAAAAAAAAAAACTAAACAAAAACACTCAAAAAACAAAGAACACCCCCCCCCCCCCTTCCGTCCCACACGGCTCAACACAACCACCAAACATATTACATAAATATAACAGTAACAGGTATACATTTAATCAGGCAATACTAATAAGGATGTAAAAGCTATGATATCCATTTGTGTAGAATTAAGTGTAAGTGAGCGATCAGGAATCCCAAATATAGCAATTAACTATGAAAACTTTTATCACAATCAATGTTTATTCCTGCTAAATCTGAATAAAAAAAAAGAAAGAAAAAAGCACAATACTGGGATGTCTCGTTATTTAAAGTGCATAATGTCTAGTGTATCTATATAGTAAGGCTTATGAAGAGAAAGATTTGTTATGAATAGCAGGAAATAACATATTAGTGTGGACGAAAGTGTTTGATTCCTTGGAATGACAAAACAAGAAAACGAGTTGGGTAGGCGTTAGGCTCTCGCTCTTCCAAATAATCAGAGTCTCTGGGAAAACAAAGCAAGCTGTTTCCAGGATATGAACATGGTACAGTATATTGTGTGTCTTTTTTTTATATATACCCTTTTTCCAGACACAGTGGAGAGAGAAGGCGGGCCAAGCTGCAGTTGTGTTAATGTGATCTTCCATGTGTTCCATTTGTTTAGATCTAATGTAGACTATATGGTGTAGATATGATAGGTATGAGATATGGGCAGCGTAGTTACGGATGCAGGATTAAAGGTGTTGCGTAACTATAACTACGGGTCTGTGGGGGTTAACAGGAATGTTCGGGCGCTCTTACACTGATATGTTTACACAACTCACAAAATGCACCCATACTCTTCTGCTATATTGCTTTAAATTATTACCGTTCATTTTAAAAGTTATAACTCAATTATGATGCCATGGCACAGATAAGAGTGTTATGCATTCCTTGGCCTCAATGTTCTCCCCTTGTGTAGGAGGAGATTAGCAGAAGTAGAAGGTGCATGCTGCACATTTCCCCCAAAAATTATAGCTGGCATATCATGGCAGGCTGAGGATTTACTGGATCGTATCTCCAAGTAGACATGGACCTGTGGAAGAGATTATCAGAGCCCAAAGATGTTTTGATCAAACAACAATGCATAACCTGTTACTGTTTATATGGATTGTCCATTAAAGGTACAGTCAGTGATTTTTAATTCCTTGAAGGATTATTATTTATTTTTTAAAAAGATTTGACAAAACTATGCCACCACACTTCCTTAAAAACAACAAACAAATGAACAACCAGCAACCAATCGGAAGAATAAAGGCAGATTATTTTACAAAATTGCTGGTTATTTTAAAAAGCTTCTTTTCCCTCTTTAGGATACAGCTGTTTTACCGTAGGACACCGTTATTTAACCAGGAATGTAGCCCTTGAAGCTCTAAATATATAAGCTATTATATATTTAGCTGTTTTTTTTTAATGAACATATATATAGGGCTCCTGATTGTGTAGTATAGTGTGACATATTCTTTTTTTTTCAGCACACAATCGGAAATATAATGAACTGAATTTGAGTTTATTTTAACTGACCACCCAAACATGACTGAGCATGGTCACATAGGCAAAGAAATAGCACAGATACACATGGTCACATGTTTTTAATATTGTTTTTAGTTGTTTCTATGACTAAATAATATTAATAATATGCTCATTTTGAGAGTTCACACATTCTGGTAGTGGTAAAAATTACCCATAGTAATGATAACTTTTTTCCACCTGACATATCCGAAAACCCAAATACACACTCTGAAGTCTAAAGTCTCTCTGATAACACACATCAACAATGCTTCCATATGCTTCCTTTTTTTAATCATCATTGACATGTATCAGCATGTATCCTATTTGAAAAAGAAAAAGAAATGAATCTCATTGAGATAATTTTTTTTTATTAAGATTATCCAAACCCTGTGTTTTAGGGTGTAGCTTTTTTTTGCATGTGTGCATTTTTTTAGGGTTCAAAAAAAGCTAGCTTCAGTTAACTTCTTACAAAACTCCTGACTTAAAAACAATATTTAGTTTTAGAATTAATCGAAGTCAACAAGGTGTGTCAGAGTGTACGGTTCTCAGTGGCGTGTAATAAGAGGGTAGTATGAGCAATCTGAGAGAGTCTGTGGTTGTATGATCCCAGCCCAATTCCTTCTTCTCTCTCTGCAAGGGAAATGAGAGCTAACTCACATGTTGACTGGGCTTGGGATTGGCTAAAACACACTCGACCACGCACTGCACACCTACACAACCGACTAGTAGTTTTGTAACGTTAGGGTAGAAAATAGGAATTTAACATCTGTTTTATTGCTCTATTTTAAACACACCTACAGTTTGCATGTGATTGTAGTCAACAATACACTGATGTATTAAAGTGAGCAGAGTTGCACTTAAGAAAGGTGTGTTTTCTGGCGCCTTCTTGTGGTCAGAATGTGAAAGTGCGTCTACATTACTGGCATGCTGACAGAAATAGTGATTATATATTTAGGAGCATCTCCCTGGCTCTCTGTTAACAGGCAGATGGATGCCCCCCCCCCTCCCCCGCTCAGTGTCCTGAACAGGGCAGATGTTTCTCTTATCTTGCACAGCAACAACAACAACAACAGAAAAACAACAATAACAGCAAGAACAACACCATCTTTCGCTATTAGATTTGCTCACTTGTACATGATTTAATCACGCATAAAATCCATCTACAATTTAATGTTATTTGGCAAGTCTGTTTCCTTTGTTTAAAAATCAAATGCCTGCATCCAGTTAAATGTGTAATTATCCTTTCTTGTATAAATGACATGGAAATTATATTAAGCATGACGTAAAAAAAATTTAAAAATTAAATAAATTCAGCCCTGGCCTTAGCAAAATCATATCCTGGAGCAAAGTACACGTCAAATACAATACCAACCCATGTTAGAAACCTAATCTTGATAAATAAAAATACATAATGCATCTTTAAATCTTTTATAGAGTGGGAAAAGGATCTTTTTTACAAGTTGGAGAAGTGTTAAGAAAACAAGTATTTATGATTTTGCAATAAGGCAATGAAAATGAAAATGCCTGTAATGCCTAATAATGGTATGCCTTTTTTTCTCTAAGAATCAGCAAAATAAATCACTCATCTCATGTTAAAAATAATAATTATACGCTGTAAAATTGTCCTTAACTAAAAAAAAATTTGTTACATGGTAACATGTGCTAGAGATGGGAGTAGGCTCTGTGCACTAAAAAAAGAAAATTCATGCATCGCCATATTTAAATTAAGGAACAAATTTCTACTCAACTAAAAAATTTAAGTTGAACAAAAATAAATACTATTATTAAATAATACTATTTTTTTGCATGATGATGTTAATCTTAATAATACAAACCTAATTTATCATAGTAAAATAGACACAATATTGATAAGTAGAAGATGCACAAGGCCAACTTTTTTTTTTTTATTGTGGCATCTGTCATTCCTAAAACCCTCCCTCACTCCACCCTTCACTCACTCTTCTTTCCTTCCTTCACTGCTCTGCTTCATCATCCCTCTTCCCCCACTCATCACTTTCGAACTCTGTCTAGACAAAACCCACCCTTGTGGGATGAAAAGATGTTAGGATAATTCTTACAGGTTTTAAGAGGGCCTGTTCATGCAGTTATGGAGCTTAATACAGTTTGTAGTGTTCTTTTGACTGGGGCTCTGGCTATAGTATTTCACATGAGGACACATAAGACAAAAACGGTGTAAAGTTTAAAAGTAAACTTTAAACTTTAAGCTGGGACTCCAGCATTACAAACATTACTTAATCACATTTAAGTCTACCATCCAAATAGATTAAATACTTTAACTACTTTAATTTAAACATATATCATCCTTCAGCTTTCAAAACCTTTTGCTGAACTTCAGTATCAGTATCTCAAGTATTTTTATTCCATTCATATAATTTATTTAATTACATTTTAACAGATTATTAGTCAATACATTGATTTAGATACATTTGAGATAAAGACTTTTCTCCTTTAAACTATATTCACTCCTGAATTTTTCTGGTTAATATTACTGGCACAAAACAGGCTTCTTAACCCATTTTATCTGGTACAGAAACTAAGGGCATTTTTATAACTCATCTCTTATGTTGTTTATTCATGACATTTTTTTAAATAACGAATGTACTGCATGTGTGAGTGAGTTTGTAAAATCATCAGCAATGCACACATCTGTCTGCATCTGACTGAATCCTAGTAAGCATTTATGCTTTAACACCCCCTCCTACTCCCAATGTCATTGCATGCAGCGGTATTTATGTAATAGATTACTATGTGTGGCCTTTATCCTTGGGAGGATGTCATCTAATGTCAGCTTCAAAATAGTTTCTTGTGTCTTGCTTCACTGAGCACTATCTTCCAGCCTCAGGCCATGATGATGATGCTGTGGTCAAAAGAAAGGAAGTGGCTGACACCCAGTCACACAGTTTATTTCTGCACTTAACCTTACTTATTATTTATTTATTGACCTATTTATTTTAATGTGCAGTGTTTCTCTGATTGAACACATACATTTTATGGTGTATGTAATTTGGTATAGATTGTAATAAAGGATTTATTATTATTATTATTATTATTATTATTATTATTATTATTATTATTATTATACATTTATCCTTAACATTCAACTGACAAAAGGTCTAAGCAAAGTATCTTTTTAAATTACATATATATATATTTTTTAAATATATAATTACAAGGAATATAAAAAAGATTTTCCCAAGTGAAAGTAGTGAAGAAACAGAAGAGACATTTTATGTTTTTTTGCCCGGTTCTTTGGAGTCCATAGAAGTTTAATGGAATGTGTCTTTCTGTCTTTGGGGCATTTGTGTGATTGTGCACTAGGCAGTGCTTGTGTATAAAAGAGCCAGCATTCTGTATAAAAGGCATGTGTGTGTACATCTCCGGGGTTAATCAGCAGGTCATGGGCACTGTATTATTCATTTGTGCATGATGCCCACCTGCTGTTTTGCTGAGCTCAAGTCTGAACTGGTAAATTGTGCCTGATTGAAAGGCCACTGAAATGGATATTTAGAGTCAATGCACATACTGTAGATTTAAATCTTAAAGTTCTTTTGGGCCTTTTTTTATGTCCAAGTTCAAGTAAAACAGATTACTGGTTTGCTTGGTGCTTCTTTTTTGTAGTTTAAAATTCGCATTTAATGTGCATGTAGCTGTTTGTTTTTCAATTTCTTCTTTATTGTCTTTTAAAAGTGCTAAATTAGGAGTTCATACTTTTCCACACTCCCAGGAAAAAGGGTACTGAACTGAACACTTATTAGCCATGCGGTGTTAGCTTTATATTTTGTGTCTTTAATATACTGTATATCTGTCACTGGGGAATATGGATATACAGGTTATCCCAAAAGTACCAAACAAATTAACTCGTTATTTTTTTTTTCTTTTTACAAAATGTAGAATTACTTAGAAAACAGACTTTTCCCTCTCTCTTACTCACTCTTGGTGAACTTGCCTTAACACCTCTGCTGTTCTGAATGTAACTGCACTTCAAATGCTGTATTTTTTCCCTCATACACAATAGTCTCCATTATGCTGTTCTTTTGTCAAAGGCATTCTTAAAAGCTGTCTGAAAAAAATCCATAGTTTAAACTTTTTTATAAAGTTTTTGAAAGACTTGATAAAAAGTTTTATTTCCCCTGTGTATGGCGTCTTTAGGGGCATCCTGTAGTGTACCATCCAAACAAACATTCAAGGTACATAACTGGATTGTTCTTAGCTTTTAAAGATATAGGTTTAAAGATAAACTGCATACAACATTCCAGATTATATATATATATATATATATATATATATATATATATATACACAGTATATGGACTGTATTGACAAAACCATAAGCATCGTCTGCTTTCTTAGTACACGTTTAGTGCATCCTCCATGTGTCATTTTTGTTTTGCTCTCTTTTTTGCACAGCTTTTGCGCATTTGGGAATCACTGCTTCTTTTTTTCCCTCCTCATCGGTGCTATTTTGGGAAGTGTTCAGTGCATAAATAGCCTTGTTCCGTGGAGTGTACAGTGAATGTGCTCATGAGCACTTGCACCTGGCCAGGGCCCCTGCGGCTTGCACAAACCACGCCCTTTCATACGTCAGCATGTAGTGCTGATTGCTGATTGGCTGAAATCATCTGTCATCTTTGGATGACCCCGCCCCCTCCCATGCATGCGCGATGTAGAGGGCGGGATGTTTGTTGCTGTGGAGTTCATTAGGGCTGGTGCGTGTTTATATTTATGATAACTGTAAGTCGACAGACATGGAAAAAGGATGATGACGCAAAATATTTTTGTACGTGTCTTGTATTTCTGCTAAGCGGGAATTTATTGTAATTTTAATTCTTTGCCGAAGTCTGTGCTCAGCCGTTCAGCCTCCGATAAATGTCATGAATGGAGTTGCATTCTGTCTTGTTGGAATACCACCGGGCTCTCAAAGTGAAGTAAGTTCTTCTTATAAACGTTAAACTTCAACCTACAAGTAGTTTATAATGTGTTCTTATACATTGTTGCGCTTAAATTTATATCATTGTAATATAGTTGTTATTATTATTATTTCCGTTGTAGCAAGGTTACGGTTGTGGCACGTGACACACCTCAGCGCTTCTGAAGTTCACCATGAGCTAAATGACCATAAACAAAACAAATAAACAAACACTACGTATTCATAAAGGCATGTAAACTGTAGTTAAAAGCTGTGCAAATAATCGACATTAGAAGTCAGGGTGAAAGAGAAAGGTGGTGCACATTTGCATAAGTTGGAAACAGAAGGAACATTGTGACCATCACTGAAGCCCCCATAGAGAAGGAGGAGATATGTGTCAATGCTTATTGTTCTGTGCCGTACAGTGGCGCTTACACTTGCTGCAGCCAGCTGCATCCTTTTCATACTTTAAAACTTAGGCAACTGGAACTCCCCTTACAAGCCCAGCACATGTGGGATGTATGAGATAAAGTATTGCAACAGCTGGAGTCATAAAGCACTATTTAATATACAGTATGTCATGTGAACCAAGAAGGTGTAACCTTGTCTGCGGTTCTTTTTTAATCACTTTTAGACTACCGCTTTTATTTTAATTTTTTTGCAACGTTGTACTTATAAGCACATTTGGTTTTTTTTTTTTCATGCGGATTCTATGTTACTAAGTGCTTAGAATCCAAAACAGTGTGAGAATCCAATCTAGATTGTTTTTATTTAACTGTCTTTGTTTATGTGGATTAGGAGCACTTTTACTGCACGTGGGCGTGACCCTGCAAGTTTACTTCAGAGGCATGGGAAGGCTGGATGCTGACCGCAACCCTACTCTGTTTAGCAGAGCTGTGGTTAGAGCTTTGTTGCAGTTCAGCCCAGTGTCATTAGACAGCTGTTTTTATTGGCTTTGCTCAGATTGCACTAAGTGTATTATACACTAGTTTATTTCGCAGCACTGTACAGCAAGTGTGGAAAGCTTTACAGATAGGGCTAAACTCCCCTGAACTTTCAAGGAATTCCACGTTTGCTTTTTGTTGCATTGATACATTTGTCCATCCTTACACAGTCCATGTTAAAGCTTAAGAGGCAGATTAAGCTAAATCCAAATATATTGTTGTTTTCTTTTGCTTTTGTATAAGTCAAAAGAATGCCCTGACATCTACTAATCACGTAGTAAATCTGCGTTATGTTACTCTTTCGGTAAGAACAAGTTGTTTTGTACCTTGACTCCTAGTTAGATTATTTTAAACACCTACCAATAAGTATGGAAGCAATTATATTAATGAGAGAGAAGGTAAGTTGAACATAATGCATAATTGAAGAAAATTGTAGAAGGCCATTGATTATATAGACTCAGTGATTAAACATTTTAAACATGGAAACTTGAAATTTTGTTCATAATTTAATTAAAAGCAACAGTACACACAAATCCTTTAAAATTTAAAGCATGAATTTGTCCCTAGACTCTTTTTTAATGTAGTAAAATGGAGTGAGGACAGCATGTCACAGCATCGTCTAATTACACCCCATCAGATGTCTCAAGTTGAACGGCATCAGCATTACAGAGCATTTAGCCATGATTTACCCAGGAACCAGCTTTAGCTTGTGTAACAATAGGTGTGAAATGACTGACGTTCAGTTTAGAAGGCAACTTTTTCTCCCATGGGATTGAGGCCTTGAGTTGTCGGTTATCTCTGTGTACATTGCAGACTTTTCTCAATAATTAACTTGACCTCTTGCCCTTGTGTGAGATTTGTCTGTAGTAGTGTGTTCATGTGTGGGCTTTTTCCATGCAGAGGAACAGTCCCATTCGGCTTGTCAAGCTCTTTCTACAATGACTCTAATCCACTGAGCCTCCCAAGTTGCAGCAAGGAATGCCCTTTCTTGGTGTCAGGGAGATTATGGTCCTAACAGAACTACACCCTTCTTTAGGGCTTTGGATCCACTGACTTTCTGACAGTCCTGTCATGACCTTTGTAAAATTCAATCCAGATCCAGTCAGAAAGTTAAAGTGAAACTATATCAGCTGTCTGTAAGTCTAGTGCTTCCTGTTTAGGACAGTCTCTTTAGTTAATTGTGATAAAGTTTGGAACATGTCTGGCCTTTTACCCTTTTTCATGTCAGGAAAAGAGAGGGTGTGGAGTGACAGGGAGCAAATTAAACTGACCCATACTGGCATACTTTACAATGGAAAACAGCAAGTGAAGTAGAGAGAGAGAAAGAGAGTGTGGGCTTTTGAATGGTCCTAGCTAATATCTGAGAGTGGGAGGTACAAGGCATGTTTAGTCCTGTCTTTGAAATGCATTTGTGACAATAAGCCTCTGTCTCTGCCAGGCTCAGAGTGGGGTGAGACTCCTGTGTCACGGGAGGGGTGGCATCCCGCGTAAGTCAGAGGTGAAAGGTCAAGCACAACTGTTCAGGGTTTCTTTTTGAATCAAGGTGGATGGAAACAGTAAGTTATATATATTTCAAGGGACCTGGTGTGAAGACTGACAGGAGCGTAAATGGAGGTGAGAAGTAGAGAAAGCACTTTCTCTAATTGAGAAACAGGAGAGTTAAATTCTCTACAGGGATAGTAAAGGAATGTGATCATATGGAATGATCCGATTAGTAGCAATGTAGTCTAGGATGCAGTTTAGGTGTAGGAAACAATGATACGCTGCCAGTGTCTCCTAGAGAAGCAGTTTTGTTTGCTGTTGCTCTGTATATTGAGGTAAACCCTGTGGCATTACTCTGATGTCTCATACCTGTTAGTTACATGTTAGTAGTACCATTTAGATGGGGTAAAGCTTGTAATAATGTCACATAGATGGACTCTCAGTCACGGATGCATAAAATCCTAAAGCTGAAGTTGAATAAGCTGTAGTTTCTCCTTTTTCTTTAAAGACTGTTCAGCATGTCAGCTATTTAATAAGGTCAGACCAGCTTTCAGATCCTGAATAAATGAACAGAGATGCCATAGGCTTTTCGGTTGTAAAATTCACAAGGTAAAACAGGATGCTTCTCTTTATAGATAAGGCTGGACAGATCTTTGGGCAGTTTTGTATTAAAAGTCCCTAGTTTTAATGTGGATTATAAAACAGATAGAGAAAAGGAAGATTAATTATTATAATTTATCATTGGTGTATGCTCATCTGTATCCTCCAAATGGCACAATGTAAATTTAAGTCCACACGACACCAAGCTTGTATGTTTACACTGCTGTAATACTCCAGACTGAAAGCAGAAGAGACTAAGCGAGATGTGTGGTCGTGTGGGTGGAATTTTAAAACCTTTAAGCTAAATGCAACAAGTTATCTTTTTTATTCCAGCTACCCTATGCTGCTAAAACAAACTAAGCTGTGTGATCATTGTGCTTTCCTGAAAAGAAGCTCAAACCTTATAATGTCAGCAAAGATTAAAGAGTGATTTATATCTTGTCCCGTAATCTCATGTTATTAGATTCAGGATGGGAATTGAAATGTCAGGATGGGAATTTAGATGTCTACTTGATTGTGCGGTGAGTATAAAGGATGCCTAGTGCACAGTAGGTTCCAGTTATTCCTACACGGCCATTTCTATAAAACTGCTATGTGTACATAATATCTTTGGCACAAAGTGTTTCTTTGTCTATTGGCCGATTTTCATTCAATTTAGATATCAATTTGTAAAAACAACAACCCATGCTTTCTAAATTATATTTAATTATTAATAAAGATACATATAGCATATTGTTAAATATGCATATATTTTTACACACACACACACACATATATATATATAATTTTTTTTTCTTTTAGCGCAGTAAACAAAAACTAATCATTGTTAATAATTTGGTCAATGCATTTCTGCACATTTTTTTCCATCCTATACAACAAATAATTAAGACAAGATGCATTTTAAGCATTTCAAGCAGAAATAATAATTCGAGTTGTGCAATCATAAGGAAATCACACAGTTTTAATTTCTAGCTAATAACTCTATCCAATGAGCAGTAATAATGGATCAGTGTAATAAGATAAGTACAGTGTGCTGATGTCCCCCAGTGGTCATAAACTGTAACTGCCCATCCCTGTCTCCCAAAGTGTTTAATTACAAGACTCTCATTTGATTTATACAACATGTTAATAATGAACCACAGTTTTTTGTAAGAAGAATTTTAGACAGAATCCTAGTTTAAGCTCAAGCGTGAAATGTGCATATTTGTTTCTGTGTGTGTTGATTGAATTGGCCCCACATGTCCTATTGTTCCTCACTGTCAGTGACTGCATTGTTACAGCGGTTATATTTGTGTAGTGCCTCTGTGTCCCCTTTCATCATCTGTCTTCACTGCCTACTCTCCTTTTTCAAATTAACTGTATAGTAGTATATTAGGATTGTTAGAACAATTACTGTATATAAAACAATCATACTGTATATGTATAAAGTATATATACAGGATATATGGCATATGTAAACAGAATATATAGTATACTATATATGCTTTTTTCTTCCCCGGAAGTAATCAATCTATTCTGACATTGTAAAGTTTTATAGCACAGTGCTGGCAGATCAGAGAAGGATAGAGTAAAAAGCAAACCGGTCCATAACAATGTGAAGTCTGTTTTCCTGTCCTGTGCTGAATCTTGTGACAGTCAGTCTGTCTTTTGACCATCCAAAAAGAATCAGCTGTAGTCTGTCATGCCCTCCTACAAGCATTACTATGTGCAGCATTCACAATCTTATTTGAACTTACATTTTTTTTTTTATTTCACCTTAATCAATGCCCATGCATGCACACTTTAAAACTGATTCTTTTTCTCTTAGCCCTAAATTCAGACAGTGGGTGCGTTCCTCCTTCTATATCAGGAATCCAGCACTGACAGATAAGTCGTTGAGTCTAAAATGAGTTGACAGAGATACAGAATAAATTGTGAGGGAGAGAGAGAGAGAAAAAGTGCATGGAAAGATCAGCTCATTACACCACCAGCAGGCTGCACTAAGCTGAACAGAGTAAAGAAAACCATAGCAGAAAGGTAGAAAGAAGGATAAAGGGTAGGGGTTAGAGGAGGGGCAGAAGAAAAGGATGAAACACCAGTCACTTTAATGGCAGTGTTCACACCAGCCTGCAAATACGAGGACTAGTGTTGTGTGAAAGAGTTGGAAGAGGAGCTGTGGAGCAGGTGACTGACTTCATACTGGGTGAGAGCACCAGCATTGACTTTAGGAGTTTGGACATAATGCGTAATGTTTTTCCACATGGGGCCTCTGTAATTATCATTTACAGCTTATGCTTCAGTACCTGGCTGTGGACATCATCAATGGATAATGAACAAAACAAGAACAGGATTGTTATGTAAAGGCAAAGAAGACCCCAACGAGTTTGGCAGAAGAGGATGTTAGTAACTTTTACAATTGGACACATAATTGGTTGGGAAAATACGCAGATTTTGGAACAGCACCACTGAAGAATCTACCAGGGTAATGAATGGACCATGTCAGACCTTCCACATATATAGTAAGACAGGAAATGTTAATGACAATGCTTGGCCAGACTTACATTTAACATTACCAGAAATATTTTGATTAACAGTAAATCCACATAAACTGAAGCCTGGGAATCAGAATCCTCTCAATCACCACTGGACATCACCAAACAAACAACTTGGGTTGTTCTAAAAGGAACTAATCATGGCAAAAAGTCAATGATCTGTGTGGAAATCAAGGGAATGCAGAACCGGGAGCTATTTTATGGTTTCTGAATAAATGGGTCTGTTTTGGTGACAGAACTAACACGATTCCGTATGAATGGAACGCTCTTCTTCTTTAATGATTTAAGAATGTTTTGGTGATACATATTTAAGTGCAGATGCTCCTGTCCAAAGAAACGTGGGCATTTGCCTGTTTGAAGGCATGACCCTGGTGGAGGAATGACCCTTGTATGTCCTGTCAAGTGGAGGTTGTGGTTTTAGGCGGGGATGTGGGCTATGAGACACTCAGTGTCAGGGGTTCCAGCTCCAGCTGGTAAGGAATGGTGCTTTAAGTTCCCAGTGGGGGTGGACTGCAGTGACCCTGAGCCTCGCTGTATATGGCTGGTGGCTTTGAGGAACATAAAAGTCCAACACAGTCATGTACGGTTCACAAGGAGGAACATGCTGCACTGGCATCTGCATAGGGTAAGATATCATATATGTTCAATAGTCAAAAGGGGCATTATAATCATCCATCAGATCATCATTGGTTAATTTTCTGTTATATGCTGTATGCATTTCCTAATTTGGATCAGCTGATCAGAATAAGAATAAATAAACAATCATAACACTTTTATTTATTTCTTTATTTTTTACAAATTTATTTTATCTTCTTCATTTAAACGTCTATGCATATTTAATTTTTTTACCAGAATTAAGATTGCCGTTATTCTAAATCATATTTGTGTACTTTATTGGTTGGTACTGTAGTTCCCTGTGCTTTTAATTCAGTCAGATATTTTAAGGTTGGATCTGATGTTTAGCCTTAGGGTCTGTGCTGGCTCTTCTTGTTGCTTTACTGTCAGGATCTACACCTTAAGTACATTACATAAGAGATGCTGCTTGGAGGGTGACTACTTACTGGTAGAGAAGAGGAAAATCTGGTTATATTTGTTAATTATTTGCAAATGTGAATCATAAATGATATACCATATAATCCTGTAATTGTCAGGCTGTCATTAAGCTGTCGGAAAATTGGTTAAATAGAAAATGCTAGGATTTACAGTAGCTCAGGAAAAATATATAAATATGTAATATTATATAAGAAATTGTATGTAAAATATTGCCTGATTGTTTTGAGGGGATATTTTGTAGAGGAAACTAATAGTAAATTGGTCTGGATGAGATTTTCTTATGTGATGTCATAGCATCAACATCACTGGTATGCACACCACTAGGGCAGTGTTACATGAAAATGTTTTTATTTAAAAAAAATATTATATAATAAAATATTTTATTTATACATTTTTTTCTGTTAAACCTGTTCTGCCTAAAACATTGTTCTGCAATTTACATCCAAACATACAACCTGACATAATGTTTAATTAATCATGACAGGATTCAGTGACTATATACAGAGCTTTGGGGGGTAAAATCAGTTTGTTTTTGTGATAAAAAATGAAAAGTAAAAAAAATATATATATAACACCAGGTTATATTACATAAAAATAACATCAGGTTATATTATATCACAGTTTTAATAATTTATTATTTTCCTGCATTCAGTTTGAATGATGAGTGTGTTATGACAGTTTTGCAAGATTTGCAAGTTTAGAGAGTACACATTGCTAATTTGCAGGTGTCAAACCATCTGTAATTAATTTGTGTAATTACCTAGAAAAAATAGGGACTCAAATCCCAGATCACATTTGAACTAATATGCATTAATTTTTGTGGTAGAATATTAAGATCATTATTCAAATTCAAATTCAAATTTTATTTGTCACATACACAGTCATACACAGTGCGATATGCAGTGAAATGCTTAGACAACTGCTCATCACCTTAAAATAAAAGACTATGAATGGGAAATAAATATGAAAAATAAATTAGAAGGTAAATTTAACTAAGAAAGAATAAAATTAAATTAAAATTGAAAATTAAAATAAAATAACTGTACAACAAAAATACACAATATAGAAAATATATGAAGAAATATAGAACAATTAAAAAAACAGCTGTACAAAGTGGATATAGATTTATGGCATTTTTGTCCATCTAATGAAGTTAGATATAAATGGTAATAAAAAATAGTAATGTGCAGGGTTGTGCAATCCACATATTTAAAGTGTCTTGTGCGTGCAAATTGCCTTAAAAGTGATTTATTTACAGTGGTTTGTGATAGAGTGATTTAACTCACAAAGTGTAGTTGTGCAGTGGCCACTAGTGTAAACGAATGTCCAGAATGTCCAGAGTGAGTGTAAAAACCATATGTGTGGGTCAGTACTGTGTGGTGTATTGATTAAGAGAATTCCACTCTGTTAGGGAATTTGTATGGATAAATGTCTTCACGCTTCATACGCTTATAACCACTTCTTTTACAATTCACTTTTAAAAATGTCAAGTCCTAAAACCATATATTACATGTAAAATATAACGTGTTTGTAGCACTTTTGTAGAATGCAACCCTTTCAAAATGGTAGAATGATCTCATAATTCAGTTCGATACACCCCCTCCCCCCTTTTTTTTTTACACGTGTGTAAGTGTTGTGGTTGCCTGGAATCTTGCGCTCTTGTGTGTATGTTTATCCTCACCTGAGTGTGACATACCTAATGCTGGAATCCAGAGAGGAATCCAGTCATTTAAATTCAGCACTTACCTCACTCTTATTCCTTTTCATTCTTCTGCCCGCTGTCATTTTCTGTCATCGGTTTTCTCTGTATCAGGTCCTGAGTATGTAGGCATTGCACAAATTTTTGCCCTCTTATAATTCTTTCAGGGTCATCTTCAACATACTATGAACTTGTATTCTTTGAATATTAAGTATTTCTCTTCTACTGCTCTCTCGCATCCATTATTCAAGACTGTGTTAACCCAGACCTATAGACAGTAAATACCCAGTGTTGATTTAACACTTTCAGAGATTATTTGTGGACTCATATAGACATTGCTATGTGTTCATTTAACACTGGGGAATTTGCTGTGTACAGTAGATCCACGGATGCATGGGAACACAGAACCTCTGGAACTTTGTCACATTTCAGAGAAACTAGAACAGGAAGAGGAGCTAAAGAGAGAATAGACAAAGAAGGATTAAGGATGTGGAGGGACAAGTCTTCTAGGAAGCCCTTTTTTTTATAAGACTTACTGTATAGTAGAAAGCTGAGAGCTTTTCCATATTAGTCAGGAGTATTTTTAGAGAGTAAAGGATCCCCTTAATGGCAAACGAAGGGAGGTACTGCACTTCCTGCTTCAATGTTTCCACTTCCTGTTGTTGTTTCCCGGGCAGCGCGGCACAGTGCAGAGTGTGATAGGATGGAATGGTGGGGTGAGCTGGTGTGGAGAGGAGTGCAGAGAGACAGGAAGAGGGTGGGTGCACAAGACAGATGAGTGAGCTGTAGGAGAAACACCAATCACTACCAGTCCATTTACACTTGTCTGGCCCTTTTATTTAAAGATTTCCCAGAAGAGTGAATTACTTGAGTCAGGGTGGACAAACATATAGGTTAGTGTAATTAATCACTGCAGGGGGCGACTTTGTAAAGGAATGCCTTACAGTATTTGCTATAATGTGCCCCTTAAAGCATTTGTCAATAAGATAAGAGCAACAAATATCAGTGAAGCATATGATTTTATCTTTAATTAATTTATGCATTTAATGAGAGCAGTGAATGCACAGACACAGCTCAGCTGTTTATTTTCATCCCAACATGGATGTTCATATGTGAGCAGATCTTCTATTCATCATCATCAAGCTGAGAAAGAACCAGCTAAATCTAAGATAACTCAGTTACCTTTTCCATGAACCTCAAATCTCAACAACAAGACTTAGAGTGGACATGACAACAGTTCCTCAGTCTTTGGTACAACATCACTGTTGGATTGAAATTGTTCAATGGTGAGTGAAATCTCAAAATCTTTCCACTTTGCCTCCAATTATTCAGTTTAATTTTTTTAAATCCTCCTACTGATTTAGTCACTTGAATAATATTAATATTAATAATAATAATAATAATTTGGTTCTAGTGATCAAGTAACCCTATGACTTACTAAATTTATTAATTCAGACAATGTGCAGCCTATGACCTTTTTCTCTGTCTGGCCTCTATCAAGAATAGTTCCTGTACCTTAGACTTAATTTAGATGTAGTAATGAGCAACCTAAGTCACTATATCCGTTATGAAAGTTATAAATAGGTCAAATCAGCAGCCCAGCTGTCAGATTCATTTGCCCTGAATGAGTTATCTTTGTTCCTGTGCTTCTACCTTTCTCCTTACCTGACCTGTGGAGTAGAACAACCTTTGTTCATGCATTTTGCATTTTTGTCTGCGTGAGAATGAGAATGCGTGCAAATGTTTTAATGCTCCTGTTGTTCCACATCAGGAACCACTGTATTTACTTTTGCCCTGTGCCATTGTTGGTAAGTCCCATGTGGTGGTTGATTATAGCATCAATGTTTAAAATAGACATTCCCGAGACATTCCTCACTCAAGCGTTAAAAAAGAAGGGGGTTGATCTCGTGCCCTTACACCGGGCAGGAGGAGATTATTGTCACCTCAGTGTATTGTTGAACACACCCCTAAAGCTAATCTAGACATCATGTTTTACAGTATGTTTGGTCAAAGCAAGTTTAAGTCATCTTCATCATCTATACACACGCAGGACTTTTCACGTACTGAAAACATGCATAATAACTAATAATAAATAATAATCGATCATTTCTTTAATATATTTCTTTATTTTACGTAACCTGCTTTTTATGCCGCTGTGTTGTAGGCAAAAGGGCCAAGAGACGCCGTTCTGTTATCGAATGAGAATGCACGTCCAGTGTCCAGGGAAGGCGTGGCATGGAAGGGCCCGCGTACGGTGGTCCTGCAGAAGAACTCTCAGGGCTTTGGGTTTACACTGCGGCACTTCATAGTGTATCCACCCGAATCTGCCCTCCACACATCTGTGAAGGTAAAAAGGTCATAAGCTCAATAAAAAAAATTTACACCATCTGTAAAATTTTGGAATTAACTAAAAGGGAAGTGTCTAGATTTAAATTGCACACTCATAAGCGCGTATTTAAAAAATGTACAGCGCCATCTTGTGAATTTTGAGATGAATTTATCACTTTTTCAAGATGTTTTTTTTGTTGCAACATAAGAGCATTTGCCATTTAAATTTCCAGTTTGCATCTTCTTTTCCTGTGGGCCAGTGGCAATGAAAAAAACCTGTATTTAAATTTTAAATTCGTTAGCCAAAAGTTTAAGTTAAGTTTAGCCAAATACACCAGTGAAAATCCCATGAAATTTTGTTCAGTAATTTTTTTCTGATATGTGCACAAACAGAGGAACACAGAGACAAAAATTCCAAAAACCATCTTGATGTGTTGTATTACTCATCTTACAAAAATTAGTATAACAGCATGAACACTAGTGTCATATGGTTTTAATACAATAGTTTTATAAATAAGAAACTAAAATTTTTTAGTTTTATAATAATTTGTCCTGTGACCAGAAATAGATATCAAAGAAGCCACAATCTCATCTGGCTAGCTAGCTTACAATGAAATTTCTGTTCAAGGTGCATCCAATAAAATTGGCTTGTCACCTCCATCTGACGAGTTTTCAAATTCAGTGACAGAAGTCATGTTGACGAAAAATGATGAGGAAAAATATCTGCTGATGATTTTTCTCTGTTGTCCAAATGGGAATGCTGTGAGAATATGAATTTTTCCATGGCGAACATAGACAAGTAGAGTTATACAAAATGTATATACTGATCTCTCAGTGCTGTCATATAAAATGTAAGTGCTCCAAGTGTTCACATTAATATTTTAGATAATACAATAAAAATTGCATGTCCATGTGTCCCACTATTAAAGTATTAGAAGTGTTCAGATGCAGTCTGTGATGTCTACCTTTACACAATACATCAAACAGACGTCTTCACATACGGTAGTTTGTCCATTGCAAACCATATTTTGCTGGGCTGCAAACCATTTTGCGAGTGGACACATAAAGAACCATAAAACCACATGACATCTACAAATGGCCTGGTTTATGTTTTGGCACTTTTATAGCTAACCATTATTCTCATGCCCTTTTTTTTCTTTTTTTTTCTCTTTTCTATCTTGCTCTTGCCATGACATAATTTGCTAATCCCTGACCTCTGTCACAGCAGGTGCAAGATTCTGTCTTTTAGACACTTATGAGATCACTGTGCACAACATGAGTTCAATTTGCTGAAAAATACCTATGTCATAATCTCATTGTGGGCCCTGCCCTGCTGTCCCCCAACTCCTGTAGCAGTGAAGAGGTCAGGACACACAGATGCTTACCTCTCTGACTCTAAAGCCTCATTCTTTTGTGTGGCTGTCAGGAATGAGCTGTGTCAGCATAGTCCCAAAGCCTGCGCACAGTCAGATCCAGCCACACTGACCCTCAGCTCTTATGTGTGTCTGTGTTCTAAGGATGAAAGGATTGGATATTATCCTGTGCACCTTTTTGGTGTGTGTGTGTGTGTGTGCATGTAATTATTAGTGCGGTTTAGTGTTCTAGTCTAGTCATAATATTAAGTGAACTTTAGCTTGTGTCTATGACCTTCCCCACTGACAATAGACAATGGTTCCCTCTGGTGGTACATCGATTATATTACACAAACAACTCATGGTCATAATTTTCCTTTTTTTAATCTTTTCTAGGATGTAGAGAATGGCAATGGAAAAGGTTAGTTTCACTAGTGATTAAATTCTTTTTTCCTCTAGATAATATTTTTGTGGAGTATGTGTAAATTTGTCTCTGTTCTGTGTTCCTCAGGGAATCCTAGGGGCCGTTTGGAGCCAATGGATACTATTTTTGTGAAGAGCGTGAAGGAGACGGGTCCTGCCCACCAGGCTGGGCTCTGCACAGGTAGGAGAAATTCTAGTATATTCAATTACATAAAAAATGCAAGTTACTGTTTTGTATTAAGTGTACATCTGTGTGTTCTCATGTCTGCATGTGCAGGAGACCGACTTGTAAAAGTAAACGGGGAGAGTATTTTGGGAAAAACCTACTCTCAGGTTATAGCACTAATCCAAAACAGGTAGGACAATGTGTATGAGCTTCAAATATCTAGTTAATTAATTTTAATTAAGGTAACATAGCCTACTTTGTGCTTTGACTGACAGATAGTTACTGTCTAATGTATTTGCACAGATTACATTCTTCAGTCGGCATTTGTGCTTATTAAACTTTTATGGGTTTTTTTGGTGTAGTAAGAGTGTGCTGGAGCTTTCCATTATGCCTAAAGATGAGGATGTGCTCCAGTTGGTAAGTGTGAGTATGATTTTCACTGTTTCTCCTTCTCTCAACTTTTTCTCCCAGCTACCCACTTCATTCATTTCTACTAAGCATGGCAATTATTGATTGGTGTCTATGAGATAGATGAGACGCTAAAAGCAACTTAGTGACAAGATAGCCCTGTTGCATGATAATGCTGCTGCTAATTAAAAAAAAATTATTTAAAAACTTCCTTTTTTAGTTCCTCTTTTTTTTGTCCTTTTGCCTACCCTTCTCTTTTTTTTTTTTCTTAAAGGTATAAATCTGCTTCTATTTTTCCTACTCCAATAGGCATACTGTCAGGATGCATATCTGAAAGGGAATCAACCATACACAGGAGAGGCTCAGAACCTTCCAGAGCCTCCTCCAATCTGCTACCCTCGCAGCAAAACCACCTCCTCTGGTATGCCGGCTAACCTGAACTGCAGGCGTGGATCAGCTGGTATCTTAGAAATTCGCTCCGTAGGAGACAGTACTGGGGCTACAGGCCGTCGCTCAGATGTCTCAAGCCACCGTTCACTTTCTCACCGGCGTGCTCGCTCCTCAACTATAGCTATTAGTCCTCTGGACTTTCACTTTGCCAACCACAATGCGGCCATCACCTCAGCCTCCCTGCCCCACCCAAGGAAGGGCAGCCTTCCACTTTCGCAGAGTGAGCTGTGTCACCAGGCCCTGGCTAAATGGTACCACAGCCAGACAACAGAGCGCCCAGCCATGTCCCAACACCACCGTAGCATCTCTCAGGACACACTGCTTTGCCACTATGGAGCAGCCACTGGAGTCAACCAGTCCCCTTACATAGACTCATGTTGGACGGATAGATGGGGTATGACTGGGGTTCAGCAATCAAACCTCTCCCACTCAGATAATCTACTGGCCGCTTATAAAGAATACGAGAAGAGCCATGGGCGCTCACTAGAGAAATTGGACAAGGCAGCTGCTGTTTCCACCCGCTATGAGAGGTCCACCCCACAGGGTGGCCAGCCAATTAGAAAAGAAGAGCAGCCCTGCCCAGCCAATCAGCGTGCAGTAATTTGTGCAAATTTGCCACAACCAGTCCGAGGGTCCAGCCATGCCCAGGAGCAGACAGGCTCTCAGTTTCATCAGTCAGCCCAAACCAGATGTTTGCCCACACAAACAGTAGATGACCAGATGGTGGGCTATCGCAGCTATAGTCCCTCTTTCTGTCGCAAAGCAGGACACCTCATGCAGCAGGCTCATTCCTTTAAAGATTCCTCCTACACGGGTCCTCACCTCAGCTGGACCTCCACGCCTAAAACCAGCCCCCCAGATAGCGCACCTTCTTCGGGCAGAGATTCATCACCTCAGTCCATGTCTTCCACTGCTGAGACGCAGAACTCTGCAAAGGAAAGTTTACATAGTGGACCAACAATGGAGGAGCCTGTTCAAGTGCAGATGCAAGAGGTAGTCCTCAGACAAAAACCTGGCAAATGTACTCCCTACACAATGCGTCACCCAAACTACGCCATGCCTGTGGATCTACTCGAACCTTCTGTTGCTTCAGCCCCTGTGCGGTCCAATGGGAACCTGCAATCCCTGCCTGTGGAGCAGGACTCCCTGGCTTCCATTCCCTTTATAGGTCAGTATGGGAGCCCCTCCCAAATGGTTTCTTGTTTGTCACTTCTCCCCAATAGTTGCTTGTTTTTTACTTCTCCCTAGTGGCTGTTTGTGCTGGAAAAAGTCAATGTGCAGTTTCACCTTGTAAAAATATTATGAAAGTATCTACCTACCTTTGTTGTTCTGCTCACTAATTAAATAGATGCAGTAAAGTAATCAGTTATCAGGTACTTATCAAATATTTAGGCTTAACGTACTAAACAGGATCTGGGGAGCCAATCAGACATTGTGCAAGTGGATAAATGTTTTAAATATAATTATGTGTGTTTACCCATTACTGTGCTGCTGCCCTCACCACCCATCCCATTTATGGCTTTCCATGTCTATAAATCTGGACATACCACTGGTTCTAGGATTTATAAATGTAATTGAATTAAAACAACAATTATTTTTGATTTTTAGATAGGAACATACAGAGCTCTGCAACCATAGTGACATCTTGGTATCTGCAAGATGATGGATATACTGTACATAATTTATGAATAATATAACACCTAGCTGTTATTTATCATTAAAGCATTGAGGTGAGCCTAGAAGATCGGTGTAGGTCAGCATTCTAAATGAGTTTAGAATTATCAGCCATTACACTTTTAAATTATTTTGCAGTGATGTAAGAGTCAATAACAGAAAGGGGGTACAGTTGAACCTATTAGAAAAAGGAGATTAATCACTTTTGCGCATTAGACTATTTAAATTTAAATTATTCTTTACATACTGCATGATGATTTTTTGAGCTCTGTATAATGTTTCTGTGTTGTGAGAATTAACCTTGTTGGAGTGGATGTGTCTTGTTCCTTAGCATACCTCACCCCTGTGTTCCTTAAATCCCTTCGTTCCCATAACTCTCACCCCTTCCTGACAGATGAGCCCACCAGCCCCAGTGTAGACCTACTTGCCCAGCACGTGCCTGCCTCCTCTGTGGTGTCCAGCAGCCTGTGCCAGCCACCTACCCTGTCCAGCAGCCCTGTCCCTCACTCCCTCACCTCCCCTCTCACCCATCTCCTTGACACAGACTCCAGTGAGTGCCTCCTCAACTAACACCCTGTCTGATTATCTCTGTCCAAACATTTATTGTTATTTCTTATTAAGTCCACTGCATCAGTTAAACTGTTAGTATCTGACTTCCAGTCTGCTGTTTACAGTCTCTTTTTTAAGTGTAGCCTGATCTTCCACCAGTGCTTTCCACCTTTCATCTGTCCTGAACACCAGTAGTGTCCATGTCTCTATCACTGTTCCAACTCTTCCCCTGTTCTTTTTGACACCGCCGTATGTCTCAAGATGAACGTTTGTTCTTATTGTCAGTCTCATGTGTCTGTCTTTCTTCTCTGTCATGCTTTATGTCCACCATCTGCTGTTTATTTTTATTTCTGTTTTTAACATCATCATCTGTTGCCAACATTTCGCATTGCTTGCCATTGCAGGATACAAATTTAACAGGCATTCACTCAAACATTGGCAAATTTTGCTAATGTCTGGTAAGTCATATTCATCAAACCCAACTGATGCAGTTAGCATTATTCATTATCTGTCTAAATATATGCTGCTTGGTTTCTTATCTCTTGCTGGATGAATTTTGCTCATCAGTCTTATTTATATATGTAGTTATAATATGCATGCATGTGTGCGTCCTTTACCTGACAGATCCACATTCTCTTTTTCTTTCATTTACTGAACAGGTGCTGTCAAAAACAGCCGTCGCTCTTCCTACCTGCTTGCAATCACAACTGAGCGCTCCAAGTCCTGTGATGAGGGTCTGAACACATTTAGAGATGAAGGCCGTGTGTTTATGTGAGTGTTTATTGTGAATCTTTACGTTTATTATGAGTGACTAAGAATATATTTATTATATAAAGCAAAAAGCAGCTAGGTAATAACCTTTCATTTTCTGATTCCTTACCCCCATTTACAGGAGATTGCCAAAAAGGGTCAAAAGCTTTTTTACAGAGGGTGTAAGTTCTCGCATATCTTTTACAATATATAAGGTTTGCTTTACCTAGAATGTAAGTTTATCTTGTGGATAATTGTGGGTATCTGTTTGTGTAGTCCCTCGAAAGTCTGCGAGTGGCAGAAGAAGCCCGCTCCAAACGCCACTCTACCTCTGAGATCGGCAACATCACCCTAACAGATATCAGAAAAGAGGGCTGGCTGCACTACAAACAGATCCTTACAGAGAAGGGCAAGGTCTGACTCATGTTTACTCCTCCCTACTGAATGGATAAATCAGTCAAATAGTGCAAATAAAGAAAGACTGTGTGCTAATTGGCACAGACGAGAATTTACTATTTGTTTACAAGGCGAGTCACCACTGAAGCCCTTTTTTTCAGGGTAGTACACTTTAAAACTTTCAATTAACAAAAAGACAAGAATTCATAGGGTTCAATATGAGAAAATCCCATAGATACAAGGTGTGTTACTCATAGTCCTGTATTTAAGTAATTTGATTATTGAAGGGCTTAAATAAAAAAAATAGATTTTTTAAATTCATCCTACTGTATTAGTACAGTATTAGTATTTGTACTTTACCCTGATATAGTCAGATCAGCTTAAATGACCACTGAGACAGAGCTTTAGAGAACTTGTGAGAAAGCCAGAAGCCACAATTACAAAGCACACACTCAAAAAGATCATGTGGAAAAAACGTATATCAGCACGTTATCAGCATTTCTGTGATTCTGTCCTTCCCATACAGAAAGTTGGTGGTGGTATGCGACCATGGAAAAGGGTCTTCTCTGTGCTGCGCTCCCATTCACTTTTTCTGTACAAGGACAAGCGTGAGGCCGTGCTCCATGGAGCTGGGTCAGTGGGCCATGGGGGTGGCGAGGATGAGCAGCCCATCAGTATCCGCGGCTGCTTGATTGACATAGCTTACAGCGAGACAAAGAGGAAACACACACTGCGTCTCACCACACAGGACTTCTGTGAGTACTTGCTGCAGGCAGAGGACAGGGATGATATGTTGAGCTGGATCCGCATCATCCGCGAGAACAGCAAGACTGACAATGAGGTAAGACAGCTGTGCATCATCATTTACCTCTATGCTAATTTACACTTAGCAAGCCCTTTATTAGGAACACCTGTACACCTATTCTGTTATGCAGTTATCTAATCAGTCAATCATGTGTCATCAATGCATAGAACAGAATCATGCAGGTAGGAGCCATCTGTTTGGTACAGTCCAAATTTTGTAATAACAGCATGAATTCATGGACACTTTGAGCCTGTTAATGCCAGTCATTGCTTGAATGCCACAGCCTGTTTGAGAACTTGTGCTGATTGTATGCATCCCTTCATGGCAACTTCCTTTGTGATAATGCACCATGTCACAATGTAGCCATCCCAGTCACTGGATTTGTATCCATTAGGATACCTTTGGGAGATTTTTTTAGCATGCAATTGCACCTGAAAGATCTGCAGGGGTTGCATTATGGAAATCATGTCAACATAGTCTAGAATCTCAATGAAATGTGGTGGAAGCAATGTCATGAAAACTTAATGCCATTTAGAGCAAATAGATGCCAGTATTAGTACAGTGTTCCTAATAAAGTGGTCAGTGAACGAATAGCATATTACCAATAGCAACAATGGTCTGTGATTTTTTTTTTTCTTTAAAAATTTGTAATATGTTTATTAAGCATTAATAAGGTATTTATCTTTGCATAGGAACTTGGTTTTTCCAGGCAGGCCCTCATCAATAAGAAACTAAACGATTACAGGAAACAAAGGTAACTTGATGGACTGTAACTGCAGTATGTGCCATAGAAATAGCTACTGACTTAGTAAATAATATGATAGATAGAAGATTTGGTTAAATTATAATATCCTATATACCTGCAGCATTTTCACAACACATTATATACTGTATGTGCAGATTTTATGAAAATTTTATTAGAATGACTTTTACTTTTAACATCTACAAGGATAAATATTTAAACGAGAAAAAGTAAGTAAAATGAATCACTGGTGCAGTATTCCTAGTATACAGTCATATCACCTAGCACATTTTGCAGAGTTTCTGTCATGCACGTCATTGCTTATTATTGTCTTTCTGGCACCTGTAACAGTCTAACAGGTACTAAGCCAGACACTTCTCCCAGAGTCCACAGGATGATGCAACCATTTCTCCTCTCAAAGACTGACAGCAGCTCAGGACTGAACCGATCCCTGAAGACAGAGAGCAAAGGTTAGTCATACACAGTCATATTGAAGAGCACGCTAGTCAGCATGCATCCCTGCACAGCACAGAAGTGACTCATTAACTGTGTCCGTAACAACACTCTGTCTCTTTTTATTAGAGGAGAGCAGTCCCCCTAAGGCTACGTGGGGCATCAACCTAATGAAAAAAGGAAAGAAAGCAGGGCCTAAGGCCTTCGGAGTTAGACTAGAAGACTGCCCTCCGGGAGCCGGTAATAAGGTGAGTCCATGTGCAACAGTGAAGTAACATCGAAGAGAGACTAATGTGGAAATATTCATAGCTGTGATTATTGTCAGAAGACTTTTGAGTCTGGTTCCTTTTACTGTTACTTATTGTCATCTTAGTGTTTCGTTACTGTTTTCCCTCTGACATTAGGGAACTGGAATCTATATCACGATTTTTGTTAAGTTGCATTGAGGCAAAAAAAAAAAATACTTTACATATAATTTGTATTGAAACTAATTGAAAATAAAAACTTAGGTAGGTAATTTTGAAGGATGAAGGTTTAAATATCTTCAAATCATTGTATTATCAGTAAAGTGTATCAAAAATATTTTGCTTTTGTAGTTTGTGCCTCTGATTGTGGAGACCTGCTGCAGCCTGGTTGAAGAGATGGGGTTAGAATATACAGGGATTTACAGAGTGCCAGGGAACAATGCCATGGTGTCTACCCTACAGGACCAACTCAACAAGGGCATGGAGATCAACACTGCTGAAGAGGTTAAAACCATACTGTAGACAGACAGATATAGAGTAAGCAATTTAAAGAGCACCAGTCTCACATGTGCTATTTCTTCACAGAGATGGCAGGACCTGAATGTAATCAGCAGTCTCCTTAAGTCTTTCTTTAGGAAGCTTCCAGAACCTCTTTTCACTGATGGTAAATGCATTCCCTACAATCATATTTCATCACTGTGTGTACGGGTTCGACTGTATACTCTGCTCACTGCTGCCCCCTGCTTTCAGACAAATACAATGATTTCATCTACGCCAACCGCTTAGAGGATGCTGGGGACCGGATGAAGACAATGAGAAAACTGGTATGTAGATACAGTTGCAAACTTGTTGGTGACCTTTCAGCAGTAACAATATTCATTTGTATCTTTAAAATGGTTAATAATGTTGTCTTATTCTGTTTTGTTCTCTCTTGTTCACAGATTCGCGACTTGCCTGATCATTGCTACCACACACTTAAATTTCTGATAAGCCACCTTAAGCGAGTGGCTGATCACTCTGAGAAGAATAAGGTAAGGTGTTACTGATTTCCAAACAAGACAGACTAAATCGAGGGATTTAGAATAACTGCTTGTAGAATAACACCAATAATGGTCTATAGGTTTTTTGCTCTGACCATCTCCAACATAAGACCGAACAAGTTCTTTATTATTACCTATAAAAAAAAATGTGTCCAGATCCAGATTTTAGAGGTGCAACACATTAATTAGTGATTATGTAATGCAATCATATAATTGAAGTCTATTGATATCACACATATTGTCTGTATACAGTGCATTTTATTTAAAGCCCTGACCTACAAATATGTCATTTTGTAACCTGTGGTTACATAGTGAAATAATTCTTCAGGTTTGCTCGTTTAACCGGTACACCAATAAAATGTTATTAAACTATGAGCTCAACCAATTGAACCAATAATTAAGTATTTATAATCTTATCGGATCAACAGAGTCCTGGCCTAATAAAATGTCTGCTTACCCTGATTACTGTTGCAGGCTGCAGCCTTGGCTAGTCTCTGTGTTAATCCGCATCTGGATACATCGTTAGAAACACATCATCAGCCTCAGTCAAGAGAGGCTCGTAAATGACAGTGTTGTCAGGAGAGATGTGCAAATTTAGCTGAGCTACATTCATCATTTGAAGAGGAAGATCTAGAGTAGCGCTAATGAGCCGCCTACATAGAGATTGCAATGTTTTATTTTATTTGCGTAATCAAATCCCTGCCATGTGGTCTAGCTTCTACACACAAGATTCAATAGTATGTAGTAGGACAAATTCCTTATTTATGAAGTAGACCAGCTTCTGTCGGCTATAAAGTGTGGGATATACTGTAGGCCCTGGTCTACGGCTTGAGTAATACACTTACATGCAGTTTAGGTGAGACTCTGTTTTATTTTATTTAAATCATATTTTGTTTATTTTTTAATATGTAGGCAAATTGTGTACATCTATGAACTTAAAGATTTGTGAAGGTTTAAATAAGTTAATAAATTAAGTCGTAATAAGAGGGAGAAAGGCTGTGCGACACTGCCCTCTGCTGGAATACCACATGTTAACAAAGTATAAAAGGCACAGTACTGAGGTCTAAAATGTGTCTCATGTGGACTTCACATATTGAGGCATTATTAACAAATGTCATACTCATGCCATGTCTTTATTGCAATCCTTTCCTTTCCTTCTGTTAGATGGAGCCCAGAAACCTTGCTCTGGTGTTTGGCCCCACACTTGTACGCACCTCAGAAGACAATATGACAGACATGGTCACTCACATGCCTGATCGCTATAAGATTGTGGAAACTCTCATTTCACATGTAAGAAGTGAAATATTTCCATGTATAAATATATAAATGTGTCATTTTACTTTAAGCAAAATCAGTTGCATCTCATCGTATACATTTCTTTAACTGTAATGAAATGTAATTTTGCAGCATGCCTGGTTCTTCACTGATGAGCTGATGGATAAAGATGAGAAGGTACTGTCTGTCTGTTTTTTACATTTATCTAGCAAGTGGAAACAGAGTCAAAAAATTTCTTATCATTACACACCTAGGTTGGGCGTGTGGGCACAAAACTTTTGTTGCCGTGCTGCTGTAGGGATGTCCATAAACAAGTTTTTGCCAGAACGAGCATGAGTACATCCATTAGGGTACTTGACTGTACTTGTTGTCACAGAACACAGCATGAACAGGACTTTTTGGATTGTTCCACATATGAAGCAGAAACATCAGCTATTGCTGTACTAGTGTAAGGACTCCAAAACTGTGATGATGATTGATGAGGATTTTACTCTCTGCAGAGTAAAATCCTCATCAATCTTTCAGATGTAATCTTGGTTTTGTTTTTAAGGATAAGGATAAATTCTAAAAATAGAATAAATTCTATTTTATTACATGCAAATATGCGTAATAGAAAAGCCATATACATATAGCTGATAATTATGATTAACAGCATTTTATTGGGCAGAAAATCGCCTCCTCTCTGCCCATCAGCTCTTTGCAGGCCTTCACTATTATGGTAACCACTCAAAAGAAATTAAGAGCATTGCAACCTTATTGCTGAAGTCGCAACATGAACTATGCAAAAAATTTGAAGGGGTGGTCAAGTCACCGGGACTTTTTGTGCAGAATAACAGAACACAGTTATGGGAGTAAAGACTACCTTTATTTTTTTATATAGTTCCCTAAACTATTGCACTTATCCCAGCATTTCACCAGTGCTTGGATATTACTAAGGTAGAACATTGTCTCAGTAAATTAGACTACCTGCTTCAAGTCTGAAACACAGGCCTTCCAGGAACTTTAATGACCCAAACATGCGAAAATAGCTTGAAGCGAGGTCAGGACTGTACTTGGAATGTGACACTAACTCACAGATGAGTTCCTGTGATGTGCAAGTCTTGTGGTGGGGAGTAAGAGGTTGTGCATTGTCCTGCAAAAACAGAACACCTTAGTGATGAACCAGGCTGTATTTCTCCTGAGAGTCTTGCTGCAGTGGGCTCTGAGATGCCGGGCCGGGGCCAGTCATCAATTGATGTACGGACTTCTTTAAAACGTTTTCACTATTCAAATGTTTTACTGTGGCTAAGAGTCTCATCACTGTACTGTGAAGTCCTCTGTGAATGTCAATGAGGTTTAGACCATAATTCACTAGAATGTTTACATAAATCAACATGATTTGATTTTTTATATACAGTATATATATATATATACTGTATATAAAAAATATGTTTATGAGGAAGTATGTTCAACTGGCAATATTTGAATGGCAAGGATAAATATTTTATAAAATGCCATCTTTTTTAGAACTGTATCATAAGTGACATGAGACAGGTTTAAATTGAATGTTCTTATTCAAAAATAATAAAAAATAAAAAAAAGCTTTTTACTTGCGATGCAGTTATCTTTTCCAAGGTAATGTTTATAACATCCTTTCCCATTTCGTTTATCAAATGAAATAAATTGTTGCATATTTCCCTCACTTTTGTCTCTGTTGTCATAGAACACAGCTCTGGGAAAGCAAATGAGATGCTGAAATACCAAGAGATGTGCTATTAAGCGCATTAGCAATTCAGACCGAAGACAGGTGCACTGAAAGCTGGGCTCTCAATACAGACTAAAGAGAGATGCACTCCTCAGCTCGATTATCTGACCGATAAAAGAAACGCACTGTTAAGTTAGTGCACGTAACTTACTTTTAATGCTGGCATTTAAAAAAAGGGAAAATACAAGCAGGCCTTACTTGCTGTTCCCATAGAAGAGAACTCTCGTGGTGTTTTTTGTTGCTTGTTATTGTCTGTTTCCTTGTTCATGACCAGTAAGATAGTTCCACTTAAGTCATTAAAGAGTCAAACAAAGAGAGGAGGGGCTGTGTGTAAGGAGCGTCCGGCTCTGCCATAAAGTGATATCGGTGCAATAGTTTCAGAACAATGAGCAGTGAGCGCAGTATTGGACCAGTACTCAATGCCAGTATCGCATTGGGACATTCCTAATCTGTAGACATGTTTGGGTTTATTTAATTTCTCATTTACATGTCCAGATAGGATATAATTATAACTTTTCACAATTCTTGAAATTAGATAAAATCTTTTTACAACTAAAGGGTCTAAATGTCAGACCATTCAGTATCCCTTTATGTGTAATGTTCATGATTTGAGACCTTGAAACAGAATGTTACATGCAACAAATTCCACATAAAACAAGCACATCTGTTTACCAACTGAATCTTCATTCTTCTCGTGCCACATGCTGATTTGCTCATTTATGTAAATATCATTCAGCTTTATCATCAGTTTCGCCCACAGCATAAATGAAAAAGAGTGGTTACTCCTTTGTTTCTAAATTGCTCCAGTTTTCAGATAATCCTCCTGTTCTTTTACTTTATTGGCTTTTTAAATGTTGTGCCTTTGAGGTGATAATCTCAACTGTCTCAAAAAGTGTCACTGCATAGTAGGTAAAATAGCTATTAACACATCATCCTGTTTCCCTCTAACATATTGGTTCACCAGGGTGCTGTTCAGATAATCTCCTGGGAAGCGTTCTAGATCTCATCCTTGTTGATTGCCACACGTTCCTCACATCTTTCTGAGATGGCTCTGGCTAATTGTATTGTGGGAGTTGTGAAACCATAATAATGAAAGTGCTTGCTTATAATATTTCCAGCTCTTATGCAGAGCTCTCGGGCAGTTTCAAAGCCAAGCATGATCAAATTAGACTATTCTTGGAATTTGTCACATTGTTATACCAATGTTTACTAAATCCGTAGCGCTAGCATGTGGATTGATAACTGATTGAGATTTCTTTGTTTTCAGACCCCTGAAGACCAACGGGATGAGCAACCTGTTCCAAATATTGACCACCTTCTCTCCAATATTGGCCGAACAGGCGCGCCGGGGGACGCCTCAGGTGAATTACACAACCGTTTACTTCATTCTTTTTTCAGGTTCTCTGCCACTTAAATCTTTAAAAATGAAAATCTATAATTCTGAGGGGTTTTTTTTTTTCATTTTCAATCCCGTACTTTTGTAGAACTGTACTCTTTTCCAGCTTTTGCTTTTACGTACTTTATTTCACTAGTTTTACTTTTCCTCCTTGTTATAATCTCACCTAAACTCTCCTTTGCCAACTTCTTCTCTATGTCTTTTTCTATCTCTTTTCGGGACTTCTCTTAATTCTGTTCCTAGCTGTGCCAGTGGAGCAAACTCTGCGGTAGGAGCAGGATTTACACCTGACACTGTGTTTGTGTGTTTGGGATGTTTAAAACATCCCCATCATCAGTATTAATTTATTTTAAAAAAACATTTAGTTATCCATGACATGTAGAACAACATTGACATTTTTAATGAGTCATGCACCAATCACTGCAAAAATATGAAAGTAAAAGTTATCTCAGCTTTCCTATTATGAGATAATACAGAGGAGCCCAAAAAATTTATACACACTTCAAGAGTTGTGGCAGCAATGTGTAGAATTATGTTTCTTCTAAAAATGTCAGTAGTTGCACATCGTTAACACTATCATGTTGTTGTTGATCTTTTTACTGCTCCCATCAAGGGGTTGCCACAACGGGCTTTCCAATCCTGGCACAGGTTTTATGCTAGGTGCCCGTCTGACACAAAACTCCCATTTTTACCCAGGCAGGCAAGAAACTTACCACTGACCCACCAATACCCATCGTTGGTGCTAGCATGTGACTGTGATTTCTGTACATATATTTTTCATGTTGATGTGTTTATATAATCTTTGGGCTCCTATGTAGATGTAAGATATATGTTTAACACATATACACACATGGACAAATTTGTTTGTACCTTTCAATTAAAGAAACCATAATTGTTCCGAAGGAATGTCTGATTTTTATTAGTTGATGTTTATTAAATTATTTTTTAGTTCCTTTGTCAGTATCAATTATTTGTGGGTTTTTTCTTTCTTTTTTGAAAGGGTTGCAACAAATTTGTTCAAGTGTGTGAGACCATAAAGTCTATTTCTAGACATATGGTTTTATTTTTTAGCGTATAATTGTCGTATTCTATTGGCTGATAAGTTCCCTTTTCTGTAAAGAGGCATCTGACCTAAGACAAATTAATTGCCAACAGAATAAGTTAAAGTAATCTAGAAGTAGGCTTAATATATATAATCTTATTTTTCAAAATTTAAAAAACTTGAATGTCTGTGTTTACAATTCTAATACATAGCAATGTTAGTTGAATTGGTGTATATTCCACATATTTTTACTTTCTATTATTTTTTGCAGTGATAAAAGAAACATCTTCATAGTTGTCATCATATGTTAAAAGAAATTTTTTTCCCATAATGCATTTTTCCATTTAAAAAATGAAACATATAGTACAGACTGTTCATATTTATTTTTCCAGCTCTGCCAATTTCTGACTTATCTCTTTTCTCCACCTGCACAGATTCCACTAACAGCGACTCAGCTAAACCCAAGGTAACATTCTACATTTTTTTATTTAAACATCAGCACTGTGTGACATTACAGTGATCTAGGGAGCCTAAACATTTTTGATTGTCTGTGGCAGGGATCTTCAGTTTTAAAGAAAGATGTAAGCACCAAGGATTTCCTTCCCCTGTCCATTATATCTGCTGTGACCCGGAAGCGAAAGAAGCATCGGAGCGCCTGCCCTACAGATAGCAGTAGCGATGAGGACTCCGAGCACGAGCCGGTGAAAGCCAGCAACTATGGAGAGCTGAGTGAGAATGGGGGGACTGAGAGGGATGACGGTCATGAGGAGAGCAAGATAGGTTGTGCTGCCCAAAGCACAGAAAGTCAGACAACAAAAGTAGATAAGAGGGATGTGGGAGAAAAACTGTTAATAGATTCAAATGAAGAAAAAGAACAGGAGGTGGAAGAGAGGGAGAGTGAATGTAGTCAGCAAGGAGATGAGGGTATACGAGTGAGCATCAGGGCCCAGTTAAGGCGAGAACAGCCACAGCGGCCTCGCAGCTTCCTGTACTCTCACCAAATTTCTGCACGGCCGAGAGTTACAGATCAGTCAGCAGGCTCTCCCTCCTCCCCCTGCTCCAGTGATGAGCATAGCCCCAGCCAGGTCAACACAGTAAGCTGCAAGAAGCTGCGTGGGGAGAGGGCTCGTCCTCGGTCCTTATATGAAGAACCAGGTCTGGAGCGGGCTGTAGGTCTGGCCCGAGTCAAAGCCTCACTTGTGCGTGGCCAGGAGAGGCTTCGTCAGGCCATGTCACCTAGCAGAGACCCCTCTGTCCAGCAGAGTTGGCTAAGTCAGGTACAAGCCAACCTCCTTTCCTCTGCCAACGACTTGTGGAGATCAGGGACTCAGCGGCGGCAAGCTTCCCCAGAGACGCGCCGCAGGCGGAGAGACTGGAGACGCCATACAGTGGTGGGAAATAGTGGGGAAGGCTAAACAAGGACATCTAAACACCATAGAATCCCGATGCCTCAACACTTTGAGGGGAAATAAAGCATACTACTAAAAATACCAAGAGTGAAGATAAAAAGGTTTAGTTTAAATCTTTAAATGAAGGAAAGATTGGATAGAGACGAATCCATTTCAGTTATTAATTGCATATTTGCACCATGCCGAAAGCAAAGGTTTTACGGAACATTTATGCAATAAACACTTAAGGCCTTTCGGCATTCTGCACTGGTGCAATAAATAACTTTAGCCTTTTTCAGCTTCGTTTCCATCTCATCTACATCACTGGAGGAAAACACTTTAACTGAAAGTGCAGGATCCTTACAGCACATCCACAAGACTTTGCACTACACCTTATCAGCGACACCAAACAAAATGGCTCCCGACCTCAGGTGCAAGAACAGAGAGCTGTGGAGCAGCCATAATAATACATGCTGCCATTCATTCATAATTCATCCACCACATATATATGTTGCTAAAAAGGGTCTGGTATGATTCACAAATATGTCCTGTTCTCCTGAACCCACACCCCTAATAAACACAGTCTTCCCTTGTATGAGTCAAAATGCCAGTGTTACACAAAGTTGTTGTTTAGAAACAGTTGAAAGCAGCCGTGCCGAAATCTGACATAACCTTACCTTGAGCTCTGGCGTGCTAATCAGTCTCGCTCTTTCTGTTTTGACCTACAGCACATGTTCTCCTCTGGTGGCTTTGAGCAGCCAGAGCAGATTTTTTATTATGTTTGACCAGTTATTACTGCCAACCTCACATTGTGTATCAACTAACACATATCTTGTGTGTTATATTGTCTTTGCCCTGTGCTTGTACATTTATACACTACCTGGGTGATCATGTGGACCAAAATGTTTTTGTAACAGTTGTACAAAGCCATGCTAAGTTAACCCTCTGTGTACAAATGATGTGTGTTTGTTTTGAATTGTCCTTTTTTTTATTTTTTAGACTGTTATATAAAAAGTTCTTATTTCTATGTATGTATTCATTTCCGAGAAAGACCATCGGGGAGATGAAAGAAAATACATGAGGAACACGGACTGGTATTGACATTCATTACAGGCATCCTGCAAATGGATCCTGCTGCACTGAAAGGAGTTTACACGACAAAAACAGACTAATTTTGTGAACAAGCAGGCGTTTTAGAAGACTGACAGTGACAGCTGTTAATATTCCATAACAATTCTCTATGAAATAGGTTGTCTAGCTTAGACCAGGACTGAAGTGGATGTCCTTTATTAAATAAGAGCAGTAAGATGAAAGAAACAGTGAGGGCAGAAAAAAACAGATGCAGATTTAAATTCTAGTTGGATGACATGCATTGTGATGACTACACTTTTCTCTGAATAACTGGAATCCTAAAGCAGAGAGATTATAGAATTTTATATTTTATATTTTATTATAGAGTTGACATTTTGCATACATGACATGCATTAATAAATAAGAGCCACAGAGAAGGAAGCAAGAAACAGAAGGAAGCTTTTCTGCGTCAGAGTAAACATGATAATGAAGGAAATCATGTTACTATGAGACAAGGTAAGGCAGAATGGAGAAGGAGATTTATATATATATATATATATATATATATATATATATATATATATATATATGAAGAGAGAGAGAGAGAGAGAGAGAGAAACTACTGTGCTACATAGTGGGTCAAATTTGAGAGAGGTGCCACAGTGCCCTCTTAACTGTTCTAAAAAGAAATGAGCAGATTGGGATGTGACCAGTGTTATTAACCCTACAATTGGCAAATTGTACTGGGCAAAGTATAAAATCCATCCTATTGCTATTTAACTATTTATTGTTAAGTAATGTGGAATGCACATGTATGCATTTTTTAAATCTTAACTGTAGACATTTTGCAACAATGCCAAACCAATATCCGTATTAAAAAAGGGATCAAAGAAAGGGTTAAACTCTGAGCTTTGTCCTGCAAATCCACCTCAGAAAAAAGTGTCAATGATAAGATATAAAATAAACCCACAACTGTATCTCTTTTAAAATAATTTACTTGATGTGTTTTGGACGAAAACGAATGCCAGTATCGGGTTTCCACAGTTTTATTAGCCCACATACTGCCTTGGTCATGCATTAATAAGTGTATAGCAGAATATCAGGTGCACCAGCAGAAAATACCAAAACGGGACTGATGGACAAAAACACATCGCTTTATGGTAAACTTAGACACGTGTATGTGACACTGTGCTGTTTTCCCGTGCAGTATGAACACGTGACCTGATCCATAAGCATCGACTCTAAAAAACAAAATAGTCTCTTTTAAAGAAATCCAGTCACGTGTGCAAAAAGACCTAACCTACGTTACAACGAACTGGGACCTCACACACAAATTCAATTTTTAAAACTTGTCAGAGAAAACAAACAAACAAACAAAAAATAATCAACGTTACCTTTCGGGTCGAAAGAGCATCACATTAGCTACCGTAGCTTTACAGTAAGACAACGGATAAGATCAGCGGACAATATATCAGGAAAATAGAAACAAACATGTCGAACTGTCCCACGCGTTTGTCTGTGTGTGTATCGGTCACTGTGTGTCCGTGCCCTCGGCGTGTGGCCTCTCGGCGGCAGAGCCGTTCACGGCGAGTCCCCCCGCGGTGCTGTGGCAATGGAAGAGCAGCTCGCTGTTCAGCGCTCTCACTCTCTCCAGCTCGCGCTCCAGCTCGTGCACGCGCTGCGCGCTCTCGCCCGGAGCCGCCGGGTTTCTCCGCGCGCGCCGCAGCCAGTTGTTCTCCTCCTCCAGGCGCGACATGCTCTTCTCCAGTTCCAGGTACTCCCGCACCAGTTCCTGTTTCGACATATTTTGCAGCGTCTCTACATGGTACCGCTCGTAGGTCTCGGAAAAGTCCCGTTGCAGAAACTCTCCGCCTGCGCCCGCGGCTCGACCCATGCCGTCGCTCTCGCCGCCTTCTCCGCCTTCACCTTCCTCTTCCTCGTCCTCCTCGGGTTCGAAGCAGTCTTCCTCGCTGGCCGTGTCTTCGGACCGGCTCGCGCCGAAAGACTTGCGGTTGCAGCGCTCCGTGTTCAGGTCGGGCTCCTCTCGGTCGTGCTCTTCCATTAGGAACTGAGTGGTGTTGTAAGGGGCCACGGGCAGACCTTTGGCGAACATCTCGGCTCGGACCCGAGACGCGCGCGCGCTCTCCCGCTCGTCTAGCTCCTTCTTCTCCTCCCAGGTCAGCTTGAAGTACGGCTTCCAGCGCCGCTTCTTCTTGGACGGTCGCCGCCGGTGCTTCTTTTTGCCCTGGCGGCCATCCGGTGCGCTCTCGGAGCTGCAGCCGGATCTTCTCTTATTTCTTTCGCTCTGCGCTTTACTGGACGTCTTCTCGGTCGCGTCTCCCTCATCACCGGCAGCATCGCCAGTCTTAGGCTCCGGATCGCTCCTCTCCCGAGCGCGACACATGGGGTGCGTGTCTCCGGAGACGAGTCCGGGACAGGACTCCGGCGGATTGCGTTGCACTTGTTTCTCCGCGATGACACTCTGCAAGTCGTCTCTCTTCCGCCCCCTGTCGTCAGCCTCCAGGGCAGTGTCGTCTTTACTCAGCTCCATAACTGTACACTCCCACCTGAAGGAGATAGAAGTTTGTGATCAGAGTGATGATCGCACAGATTTAGTTTTTTAAAAATCGCCAGGCAACGAAACCTAGCTATTAAAACAAATGTAAAAAAAAAAAAAAACTTTAACTTGCAATAAAAAAGTAAATTAAAAAAAAGTGGACAGTGAATTACCGTTTCTATTTCATTCGAGACTATTTAACATGTAAGCAAATTAATAACAAAAAGTCACAAGCGAAGAAAACTCACCGTTTATCTCAAGTGTATCGTTTTAGTTATTACTCTACTTGAGTGTTAATGTTAACTCTTTCCGCTCCGTTTACAACTAGCTAGCTTTCCTGACAGCACCAAGTACATTTCCATCCATTGTAAACTCCTTTTCGCTTCTGCTACGGAGACGAGTGTTGCTTGTGAATTTATTACCTCCCACACGTAAAGGGCGCATGCGGCTAGTCCTCGTTTTTGGCAGCATCTTGGGACTTGAAGTCCAATTCCTCTCGAACCTATAAGGAAGGCGCTATATTAACCTACATTTCCCACAATTCACTGATTGTTTTCACTCCCGACGGGGACACGCCCACTCTTAAAATTCATTGGTTCAAAAGTTTTTTCAGCACTCGCTTCCTTAAAGAAGCGCTCTGATTGGCTGCTTGCTCGGTCAATCCCTCTAAAAGCCATCCCGGTTGTTCTAGTGGACGATACCAAGGGCTCTGAAATGGGTACGAACAGTGTCTTTAGATTACAATTATATAAAAAAATCTAATTTATTGAAAGCAAGAGAGTGTAAAAGGCTATAAGTGTGAAATCGCTGAAGTGCGTGGTTTGTAACAGAACCTCGTAATATTGACGGTTCGTGTGGGTTATAGTGCACTTGAAAAGACATACATACCTCGCTCCACCGACGTGGTTAAGGCTCTTCATCCACAAAGTAGTCCTTATTCACACACAGCAGTGCTTAACCAGTGGAGTGAGTGTCTGGTAACGTGTGTGTTCGTAGAGTCAACGAATACGCAAATTTTCACGACCAGATTGATTTTATACGTTGATGTGTGACGTTATTTCTCTACAAGAAAAAAAAATTAAAACGAACCAGTTTCAAAAGACCTCGAAAGTACCTACCGTGAATATGAGCGGAATATGCGGGGCGTTAGCGTTTCTGTTTCTCTGCTAGCTAGTTAGTGCTTAGCTTACCTAGGTAGCTACATAAACGGTGGCATTACAAAGTCGTGCAACGATTGCAAACACGTAGGATTATCTAGGAAGAATAAAAAATAAAATACAGTTTGTTGTGTCTCAAACATGACCAAAAAAAGAGAGATCTTCCAGTAGTCACCAGCCACTAATGGGTCAAATGTGCCTTTTTTAAAGCGAGATTATTTCGCCAGACCTCACAGCTAGGTTAACTAGCAAGCGGGTTTGTTGAGTTGTGTTTAACTAGCTTTTAAATAATTTTTTTTAAATTAGCTTAGTGTTGGTGAAGAAATCTAACTGTGAAGTGGATTTCTCTGCAGCAAAACAACTGCGTGTTTATCTCCACGCTATGATGCCCTAAATAGGTTAGCTACGTAGCTAGCTAGTTACCAAACAGAGCCTGCCCTGAGCTCACAGAGAAGCCATTTCCTCGCTAGGGAAGTTAAACTAGCGTTAGCTTTGCCACAGCTGCGCCTTCATAACAAAACATCAGGCCTGTTTCAGCAGGGTATGGCGTTTACATGAAATCCGTTTACCACTAGACGACGATTTTTTTTTTAAACTAACCGATATAGTTGTGGAAATACATTTTTAACATCGAATATACACACCAAAGAGTTTTGCACCTTTAGCTAACCAGCGTGCCTCTGCGCTTATTTGTGAGACTGTTTACTATCAATTGGATTTCACGCCACGGCAATGGCGCTCGACCAACACTCGAATTTAGTTCATTATAACTAACGGCATAATTTCGTAAATAAAATGATCAATCCACCTCATAGTTCCTCACTGACAGAGGAGCACGTGAACCAGATGCTGACACTCTATGCACTAAAATGACCCATTGTTGTCTTTTGCATAATTCAGTGTTTATGGCAGTATTTGGATGGTTTGTAAGATACATTTACAAGCATGCACATCAAAAGTGTCCTTGTTATTCCAAAAACTGTTGCAAACTGTTATAAAGAGCAAATCCTTTCCACTTATACTCATGCAAATGCATTCCTTCTTTGCTCAATAATAACCCATTTGCATTAAAGAATTGCACCACATTTTAGATCTCAGTATGCTAGTTTAATGCATGCACTTTAGATAAAGGAATAATGCAATGAAAATGTTATTTTTAATTTATACTTTAACATTTCTCAGTAATATATATAGTGTTAATTAAGTCGGCTGATATTTTGAGCCTACTCAGAAATCCACACGAAGGCCATACGTTTAATTTAAGGCTTTCCTGATTAGGTAACTATTATACTACACGTTATGCTGGTGTGTTCATTTTGGCCATTTGAACAATGACGTAAACAAATAAGTTTTTTAATAGGGTTGGTAACCTGTAACTTCTGTGCAGCGAAACAGTGGACCTAAAAAAAAATGTGAATATTATGTTTGTTTTTTTGTAATTTAATTTAAAAAGTGAAACTTATATTCTTGATTTATTACATGTAAAATGAAATATTTCAAGCTTTTTGTTTTAATTTCAATGATTATGGCTTATAGCTCATGCAAATTAAAAATCCAATATCTGAAAATACCAGAATATTTTCTAAAACAAATATGTTCATTTATGTTATCAATACATGGTCACACCACCTTTAGCACAAATCACTGCAGCGATGCAGCATGGCATGGCATGGAGGCAATCAGCCTGTGGCAGCGCTGAGGCATTATTGAAGACCAGGTTGCTTTGATATCAGCATTCAGCACGTCTAAATTTTTGGGTCAGTGTTTCTTATCTTCCCCTGAGGATCTTTCATCTATTTTCTATGAACTTCAGGTGAAGAGAGTTGGCTGACCGATCAAGCGCAGTAATATCATGGTCAGCAAACTAGTTAATGAAAAGGAAACCTGCATGTCCGTAACGTGATTGTCAGGAGACAATCATTATGTGCTCCAAAATCTTCTGGCCAATGGATGTGTTGACTTAGGATATAATTAAACATAGTGGACCAACACCAGCAGATAATATCTCGCCTCAACAAAATCATTACAAACTGTGTAAACCTCACACTAGACTTCAAGCAACTTGGACTCTGTGCCTCTCCACTCTTCCTCCAGACTCTGGGACCTTAATTTCAAATGAAATGCAATATTTACTTTCATCTTAAAAGAAGATTTTGGTCCAATTCTTTTTCTCCCTAACCCAGTGACATTTGTAGTTCAGGAGTGGGCTGATACTAGGACTGCAACAGTTGCAGTCCATTTCCTGAGGACATCGGTGCGTGGTGGCTCTTGATACACTGACTCCAGTCTCACGTCACTCCTTGTGAAGCTCTGTCTTGAAACAGCTTTGCTTGGCAATCTTCTTAATGCTGCAGTCATCAAAGTTGCTTGTGTACCTCCTCCTCTCACACTTTCTTTTCATCTTGTGGCTTACCATCCTTGTGGGGTGGGTCAATGATAATCTTCTGGACAACTGTCAAGTATGCAGTCTTCCCCATGTGTGTACTGAACAAGACTGAGAGATATTGTACACGTTATTAATAGTGCATGAATGCTAATTTACTAAAAATTAAATATTTCAATATTTTTAGATAGTGGAATTTTATTTTCATGAGTTGAATTTTTTACATAAAATTTTAAAAGATAATTAACTTGTTCGTAATATTAAAAATTTTCAAGATGATTAAAACAGTTTCTGCAGTGAACAAGCATAATGTACCTTCTGAGAGTAAGATTAAGATTCACATTAGTTCTTCTGCACGTTAGATTACGTCAGTGTAGCACTCTAACCCATGTAAAGGTTTTCTTTAATGTTCAGAGAAGTGTTAAATTAACAAATGAACCGTCCTAAATATCCCAGAGTTTATTTCAAAATAATCTATCAAAATGAAATACTGGTTTGTTCATTTTGAAATAAACTACAGGAAGGCCAAAAAATCTCCACGCATAGCATAAATTAAAATCTTTTAACAAAATATAACTTTACTAACAAAGCATCTTTTGCATGATGCAATTTCTTCATAAAAACACAGAAACCGATTTCTCCCACACAAGTTAATACATCTGGTGTTACACAAGTAATTGCTTAATTATGTTAATTTTTCTTATGTATTAGAGACTTTTAGTGTATTTTAAAAGCATCCCTGCTTTTCTTTAAGCACCTGAACCTTTTAACAAATACTATACTAATTATTATGTAGTATGATTTTCCTTGCACAAGACATTCAGATTATGGACACGCAAGCTTCTGAGGCTTTTTCTTCCTCTGCTGTAGCCAGAATATCAATCCCTGAGCGATGAAAGGCCAGATCAAAAGCAGCAGCAGAGTTCGACCAGAGACATCAAATGGCCACCATTTCTCCACCTGTGGACGGGAAGTGGAATTTCCATTTCACATTTCATACTTAAAATATGAACCTTTTAAAGTTTTCCTCCCCTCTTTAAAGTCTAGACATTACCTCAGTCTGTGGAGATGTTAACTGCATCTGTCTCCACTGTGAGTTCTGAGCCTTCAATGTATTGAAAAAGAAGAACAGAAACAATATTAACACTTTCTATATTATGCACAGAATACCATATTTCAGATATCCATTATTTTCATTTATCATTTATCAAAATATTCACGTAAAATTTGTCCCTGTTCACGAACTCCTCCTCAGAAAATGACCCAGAAACCGGGATCTCAAGCTAAACAAAGGCATGAGTGCGTCGCCCAGCATCAGTTTGCTCAGTCCGCAGGTGCGGATTGTGCACATAAAATAATTTCGTGCAAAGTGGATTGACGTCCAAGTTTCTGTGGATAAGTATCATCCGAACAAAACTGTGGTGGACAGAGTGCTACACCTTATAAACGATAACGCGGTGTCTTTTTTTGTGCCGCGCAGTTGCGCAGGTGTGCAGAGCAGAAGAAACAAATGTCTCTGGATAGATTTTTTAGTAACACCGGCTGCCACATATAAAAAACAAACAAGGTCAATAAACAAAAAGAGAAAAAAAAAACCCTGATGAGAATTACCCAGTGTTATTATGGAAGAGGACTCTCCTTCCAAACACTAAACTCCTCCCCACCCATCTTTCTCTTTTCCATTCCATGTCAGCGAATATCCATAATAAATGTGCACAAACAATACATGTAAAAATGAAGTAAGTGTTCGCTCTCTCCTATACAGTTTATATTTATATTTAGTGTTGTATTGTTTTTGTAAAATTAATGCTTTTCATGCCTTGTTTTATATTTTGTGATATAAACGAAATACATCAAAAGTTATATATAGTTCAAAGTGACGAAGAATAGATTAATTTCATTTACTTGTATTCCTATGAAAAAAACTGAATCGTTGTATGACTAAATCAGGTTACGACCAGAACTTATGAATGAATTATGTTCGTCGACCAAGGTATATGAATATTTATATATGCTATAAATTAACTAGAAATTCTGTTGTTTTTTTTGTTTTTTTTTTGGGTGGCGTGTAGTGTTTGGCCGGTGGACAGTGGGCAGCGAGGGTTTGCACAGGTAGTCAAATGCATCACCTTTTATGTCATTCTGTGGGCGTGTCACAGGCATACCTCCCCGACTGTAGCGGTAGGCAGCGTCATCAGCTACTTTTATGTCATACTGTAAACGTGTCACAGCTGTTTCTAACTGAATGACCAATTCGGGTACATCAGGCCAAGTTCATCGCTATTGGAACCCTGGATCAGACTGCAGAGCGTTTGCAGCGATAATGCATACGACAGGCAGAAATAAGGGCTTCTCAAAGATTTGAGCAGTGTGATTTGACTGCCAACTCTATTCACTGGAGGAGCCATGGATGACCTCTAGTACAGTGTAACATTTCGTTTCTAGTTTTAGTTTCTTGACTGATCATCTGCTTACAGCTTAAAAGTCTGGCAACTTAGTATTTGTTTTTCAAATTAAATATTTGAACCACACTACTGAGATCCTAGCGGCCCATTCCTCAAACATATTACTTTAAATAATCTTGAGCTTATGTAATTTAACACAAATCATTTAGCAAAACCACTTGCATATTACAGTAACTCAGCTTGGAATTATTGTCATACCCCGCCCCCACAGTCCTGACCTTGCTCCAAGCCATTTCTACATGTTTTGCCCCTTACAGGAGTGCTTAAGAGGCCAGCATTTCAAACATAAAGTCTGATCATGGTTCTGGTGTACGGAGAAAATGTTCTATGTTGATGGTATCTAAGCACTAGTAATACATTAGAAGCATTAGTGTGGCAGGGAATCGTAAAGAAAAATAAAGGTAATTTTTACTCTTGTAACCCTGTTCTGTTATTCCCCACAATCCTGGTTTGACTTAAACACCCGCTTACAGTTACTTTTCATTGTGTTACAAACTACACCAATTTTTTCTTTTCCTGTGCCTGAATTCATAAGCAGAGCCTTACCAAAGCAGCAGCCAAGCCCTCAACCACCTCAAGCCTCTCCATCACACTCTGCATGTCTTCTTTAAGCCTCTGTAGTGCGAGCATGATCTGCTCCTGCACTTGTGCATCCTGAAATCCTTCAGTCCCTCTGGCAGGGTTGTGTCCTCCTCCTCCACCTGTTGCCTGCTGCCCTGCACGTCTACTGCTGCTGTATGGAACACTGCCTAGAAACAGGAAAGAGGTTAGTGTTGCATATATAAATCATAGTTTCTTCTTGTCTAAAATCAACTGCAAATTTGTTCAGCACTCACCAGGAGCTTCCCTCCAACCATGCCTCATTCCATCTCTTCCTTGTTCTCTTCTCCTCGGGGGTGGTCCATTCCCAGCCCCTTCCCCACCTTGCCCAGCACCCAGCTGGGTCACCTGGAGGCCAGGTGTGTAGGTCACATGCAGATTATTCTCAATGTATGGCTCAGCAACAGGCTGTTCATAAGGGCCAAGTAAAGTGAGCACATGGTGAGCTCGGCATGTCTAACAATAGCACATGATGGTGTTGCCAAGGGTGGTACAAGTCAACCTTAGAAGTTCATACCTTAATGTAGTCCAGCTGCTCCACTGAGTCACAGAAAACTTCACTCTCAGAGTCACTAGTCAGCACCAGACTGTCCGACAGAGCCATATCTACACAGAGGTAGCATCTAGATCAGTATGCTTTAATACCAAGCAAATCATGGTAAGCATGTTTGTTTGGCTTCATCATGGGTACATGGATCCTGAAGTAAATTCTCTTAATTCTGTCTTAGAAAACTACTATATTTTACCACAAACATCTATGCACTGTTTTCCTTTTGGTAACTGACTAACTACTAAACAAGAGTTTAAACAGACGGTGAGCCAAAATAACAATTTACATGATTAAACATTTTTTCCCCAAATGTACTAGACCAGACAAGACATGTCTGGTGTATGAGGCGTCCTTCCTGTTTTGGAAAAAGGCATACCATAATCAACGAGTTGATTTCAGTATTTGTATATATTTTAGAATTAGTATATAAAACTGTCAGATGTTTGTGTCATTTAAAAATAAGGATGTAATCCAAATTGCAAATATATTAATTTCCACATCTTCAGGACTTTATATTTACAAGCCTGATGCTCATGTGTAAAAACTATATGATGAGAAAGAGCTTTTTTTTTCTTCAGCCCATGCTGTCTTAACTACTGTACCTGTTAAAGTACTGTATTGCTATTTTATCCAATTTTTATTCACAACATTGTTATAAATCACATAAAGCCTGTTGTGATAGTTTAAATGTATAAGAGTTGAATGCTTTCCTTTAACTATATAAGCATTGTACTGCAAGTGAGAAAAAAACCTAAAGAAGCAAACTTTGCACACACAACTTGGTTAAGAATCCTTTAACACATTAAAACCTATTAAAACCTAGAAGGATAGTGATGAACTGTTAAATTTAAGGAAGAAATGTCAGAAAAAAATCATGAATGAAGTATCACTTAACAGTAAAAACCATGGCTATGTTTAATAGAGAAAGTAAGAGCATTTCCAAAATGTGATGAGAACTCATATGATTGGGACTAAACAGCTGTGTGAAAAAGTAAAATAAATTAATAAATAAATGTACTTTTTTACTAAACTTGTTTGGGAGACTATCTGAAACTGAAAAAAAGGCTACAGTCTGCTAGAATGTATAAAGATTGGACTTTGGAGCAATTTAAAAGGTCATGTGGTCTGATAAGTTCAGACTGACCCTATTCCAGAGCGATGGATGCATCAGGGAAACATATGAAGCATTATGCATAGTGTCCACTGTATAAGCCTGTGGAGGCAGTGTTATGATCTGGGGTTGCTTTAGTTGGTCAGGTCTAGACTCAGCAATGTTATGTGTCAATTAGATTAAGTCAGCTTGTGACCTGAATGTAATAAATGACCAGGTTATCACATCAATGGAGTTTTTCTTCTTGATGGCACAGGCATATTCCACACAAAAAAGTGTATTAAAATAGTTTAGGATATATGCAGTATTACCAGCACTTTCACTTTGAGGCACATCGTTAAACACTGAAACCAACGGTTGCTCTTTCTCTGGTTCTCTGGGTATTTCTTTTTGTATAGCGCCATCCACACCCTCTGCTGGATTTCCAGTCGCTTCATTTGCATTTATATCTAACACAAAATAAAAACACAACTCATATTTTAAACATAATGTTGGTGATTTATCTTTCAGTTTTCAGGTTAAGACAGCTGGTTAAATAACTTTAGTATCTAGTCAATTGTATTTAAACAGTCTATAGGTTTTTTGCTTCTCCATACAGAAGGAACATTAGCAATAGTGCTACACTAAACCTTCTTGGCACCTTTTGATTTTTAATTAGGTTATATTTCTCATGCTTCTTAAAACCAATGTAAAAACTGTCAGCTCATCTGTAAGTTACAAGGGCTGTTCCAAAAGTAATGCAAAATTAGCGATAACTATTAACATCTACAAAGAGGTAGCATAGGTTGTTCAAATTGCACATGTTGGTAGAGTAACTCTTCCTCTATACAAAGGTACTACTTAACATAGTCTTCATCACAAAAAAAGCATTTGTGCCATTTATAACGCCTACCCTCAAATCCTCTATAAAAATCCACAGTCGCAGTTAAATGGTCTCCCCTTGCATGGTTTCCCCTTCTTTAAACTTCTTAATTTAACTGTGCACACTCTGTAAACACTTTTGGTACAGCCCTTGTATAAAGATTTACATTTTTAAAAACATTTTTAGCCCAAAACCCAAATGTATTTCCATTCACTAATTTAAAGATTGGTTAATTTGTCCTGACAAATATGCAACATGTTATAATAAATTAGGTAATTACATAAATATTACATGATCATTTGATAACCCTTGATACATACTTACCTTGTCCCAGACTCAGTAGTGCCTCTGGTGGTCGTGGGAGATCATGAATCACATGGTAGAGTGGCTCAAAATAATGGTAAAAAGAGGCCATCTTCTCATTTATGGGCATATTTTCTATAACCTGTATAAAATGTGTTAGTTTAACAAGTTTCTGCTAAGCAAATCACGACAGGAGAAAAAAAACATTACTCATTTCTATGTGGGACTTAGTAAAAGAGATAGCTACAACAAAATGAGCTTTTCTAACCTCTTGTGCAACTTTTTTCATCTCATCAACATAGGCGGCCATGGCACTCTCACGACTCATGTCTCCAAGCCGATTCCACGCATCCCTGTAAAAAGAGAAATTATCTGCATTTAGTACTGTAGATACCTATATTGTTTTTTTATGTTAAGACTACCTTTTATTACAAATACAAGACAAGAAGCACGGCTTAAATACAATGTGACACAGCAGTCATAATATGTCATAATCTGTCTTCTGACATAATTTTGAGCAAATCGAAGTGAGAAAAGCATACAGTCTGGTCAAAAAGTATTTTGTTTAGTCTATTTTTGCCTCTGTACACTGCCACAATGGACTTAATATGAACGGTGTGTTCTTAAAATGTAGACTTTATCCTGTAAATCAGGGGCTTTAACAATAATGTTGCATTAACAATTTAACAAAATCACTTCATATTCACAGGATCAGAACTAATTGGACAGTTGACTGATAAACACTTCATGACCAGGTTTGGCCTGTTTCCTCCAACTTGCCTTTTAAACCCATTTTAGTGATATTCAAACAATTATTTAAAAAGAGACAAAATTATGAAAACTGTATAATTCTCCAAATACTTAAAGACTGGGCTGTTTTTGCTCAGTGATTTAAGTGAAATGAGGTAATGATGACTAATAAAAATCGTCAGCAAGTCAGTCATTTAATACCTCCTTTATTTTGGTCAGAGTACCAAAAACACACACCCAGCCTGAAACACATCAAGTTGTCTCCACCCCGTGGACTATTGGTTTGACTTAGCCCCGGCAGTAGTACCAAAGTCCAAATGCAGCCCTATATTTTTGATTCTACAGAAAGGGCTGCTTGGGAAAACCCAGTTCAAACCCACGTATCCATCAAGAGACCATGCACAGAAACACCCCACAGACACTAACTCAGTCTTAAGAACCAGAGACTCAATCTCTACCTACTGCACCACTGTCAGCAGTCCGAATTTCTTGTTTGTGTTAGGATTCAGATCTCTATATAACGCAGTTATTAAGTCAGTTAAAGTAAGTCCACAAAAAAAGCTGTTTAAAATTCCAATAGAGTTTTAATAATAGTTATTGTCAGTTTTCAGTAACTACGTTAAACATATAGACAATCTGAGCTTTGATGGCCTTGTACATTTCCTTGAACTGTATCTGTATGGAAGACAAAAAACAATATTTAATCAATACTTGCACGCTACTGGGCTGTGAATAAATGTAAAAGGACTCTGGTTGCTCTGTCACACTGGGCTCTCAGGTCTGGTATTTTAACAGCCGTCATCTTGGATCTGCAGAATTGTTTGCTTAAGCCCATCTCCTCCCCCCCCCATTACAACGATGGTATCAGAATATGACACACTGGTTTTAAACTTCCACCAGGAAGAACAAACATATATTTATCTGTCTATTCATCTTTAAAAGTTTGGTCATCAAAGACTACTTTAATTTTTTTGAGTATGCATGCTGTGGCATACTTTCATTTCTGTTTCATTCACACACTAGTAGTTTACCTGTACAAGGTAAAGTATCGTGTTGATTGGCTCTGCTGAGTGACAGATATAACCATGCCAACCTTGAGGAAAAAAAGCACTTGATTACTGGTATATTAATTATTCTACACCTTGGACAGTGTGCCAATCAACTACAGAGCGCACACACACAGTACGGGCAATTTGGGAACGCCAGTTAGCCTAATCTGCACGTCTTTGAACTGTAGGAGGAAACTGGAGGACACCCACCAAGCACCAACCCACCAAAATTCTGAGATTACCAGTCAACTGGAAAAAATTTTTTTTTTTAATCTAATACCAAGTCGTGTGTCTGTGAGTGGTGGTTCTGATATTTTTTTAAGGTATTAATATTTAATGCTAAACATTAAAATACTTACCACTTGTAGCGACCTACAGGGTCCCAGAAGCTGGGACGAGATGCTGTACAAGGTCCACACACAGCCTGTTTATACAAGCTATAAAAACGCAGCATCACTTCATATGAAGGCCTGTAGGAACCTGAAAAACGTATTGAACACCTACACACTCAGACTGTGTGAGAAATCAACACTAAGTGCTGCAATCTACACTATATGGACAAAATTTATTGGCCAAACTTGCAATGCCATTATATCCAAATACATATAATCAAATATGAGTTGGTCCTCCTTTTGCAGTTATAACAGCTTCCACTCTTCTTGGAAGAATGTCCACAAGATTCTGGAGAGTTTCTGTGGGAATTCATAGCCATTTTTTTCTGTACAGCATTTATGAGGTGAGGCACTGACATTGATCGAAAGGGCGTAGCTTGCAATCTCCATTCCATTTCATCCCAAATATGCCTGATGAGGATGAGGTCAAGTTCTTTCACACCTAACTCATCAAAGCATGTCTTTATAGTCCTTGCTTTGTGCCCTGGATCACAGTTACTGTATGCTGGAACAGAAAAGGGCCTTCCCCACACTGTTGTCACAAAGTTGGAAGCATAGCATTGTCCTACCTAATGTCTTGATATGCACAAGCATCCCTCCACTGTGGATAAGGAGCCTGATTGAATAAAACACCTGAATTTAATTACTAACACGTTTGGCCAAATAGTTTTGTCCATATAATGTATTTTTTGTATCAGACATAGTGCCAAACTATAACCATCAGACATAGTACTATTAGTTTGCACTGTGTTACAGTGATTACCGTTTTTGGGAAGGTTCTGGATGACATCCACAGCCGCCTGAAAGCGTTTCTGACACTCTTCAGACTCGGACGGGGGTATTTGTGCCACTGGGATCTCCATAAGCAAAGCCTGAGGCCTACAGTTGGTAGAAAACAACCGAAATGAAACGAGCTGAAAGTCCAGACTCAGCCGCAGTGGCGATACATATCCACATAGCCTACAACTGGGAGAGTTTTACGATGCAGGATTTTCCTGAAGGCTCGGGGACGGTCGGGTCATCTGTCCACAACTCTGGAGCAGGAGAAAATAGCGAAAATAAAAGTGTTATTTTGCACTGGCACTGGTCAAAAGTAACCCGTTTTCTGTTTAGTCAGTCAGATGGTGTGAGGCGAACATAGTCCACTCACCTCACCTGCAGTCTGCGTCTCTCTCTCTCTCTCTCTCTGACTGAATGAACAGCACGCTGGCTGAAATTACACCAAGCTCAGGGTGTGTTTTTTTTTTATCCGTATAAAATGACAATGAGTCAAAACGGACAAAAACTAGAAATGCGAAAGTGACAGCTGCGTCTGCTAGCTGTTTACAACCGGTTTCTAAAAAACTGCTGTGGAATTTAGTTTAGTTCCGGGTTCTGTCACGTGACAGAAGAAGGGCGGAAAACGCTGAGTGAGAGGTTGTATTGGATATCGAGAAGACAAAGTTATTTGCAAATTAAACAAAAGCAAGAATAGCACACCATTATAGTGATTAATTTATGCATAGGCTATATAGTGCATAAAAGGAAATCTAATATGATAAGCACAATCACCACTAGATGGCATAATAAATCAAAGCTTTTATAATTATTAAATTCAAATTAAAATTTTATTTGTCACATACACAGTCATACACAGTACGATATGCAGAGAAATCCTTATACGACCGCCCGTGACCTTAAAAATATTATCAATAATGAATAAATTATAGAATAAAATAAAAAATAAAATAAAAACTTTATTTACTAGAAGATAAGTACAAAATATGAAAATAAAATCAGCTATACAAATACTTTGGTTGTAGATTTACACTATGTACAGTGGAAAAAAACTGAATTGAAATAGAATTTAAATAGAAATGTGCAGGGAGTGTGCAAATATGCATGAATGTGTACAGTAGATGCAATGTCCATAAATGTGCAATGTGCAAAAATGAAATATAAATGTCTAGATGTGTGTGAAATGTACATGAATGTGCTGATAAATGTCCATAAATGTGCAATGTGCAAAAATAGTTTTGTCCTGTGTGGTGTTCTGATTGAGAGACCGTATCGTAAATAGAAAATAGTCCATGATTGTGGTGACTGAGGTCCTTCAAGATCTTCCTGGCTTTGGCCCAGCACTGCTTGCTGTAGCTTGAGTTCAGGTCCGGGAGTTTGGTGTGGATAATGCGTTCAGCTGATCGCACCACCCTTTGAAAAGCTCATCTGTCCTGCATAGTGCTGTTCCCAAACCATACAATATTTCCCGTCAGGATACTCTCTATGGAGCAGTAGTAAAAGTTCCTAAGCACCTGAAGTCTGAGGTGGTAGAGATGCTGCCAGGCTTTTTCACCACAGTGTTGATGTAACAGGACCATGACAGTGTGATATGAACACCAAGGTATCGGAAGCTGTTCACTCGCCCAACAGGGTTCTCGTTGGTGATGGGGGTTTGGTAGTCCCTTTTCTGCTTAGTACTGAAGTCCACTATCAACTCCTTTGTCTTGCTGATGCTTAGAAGGAGATTGTTCCTCTGGCACCAGTTCTCCAGATTTTTTATTTCCTCCAGGTAGGCTGTCTCATTGTTGTCAGAGATCAGGCCCACCACGCGGTGTCAGCAGCAAAACTGAAGATGGTTGTGGAGTTGGTAGTGTCCACACAGTCATACATGTACAGAGTGTACATCAGCTGGTTTAGAACACAACCCTGGGAGGCTCCAGTGCTGCGGGTGAGGGAGGCTGAGACATTATTTATAAACAAATTCATTATTATTCTTTTCTATATAGCTTAGATGTCAATCCATCACATCACAGGGCACACAAACACATAATTTGGGCTATTTGGGTCTGTGGACTGTGGGAGGAAACCCACCAGGCACAGGGAGAACATACAAACTCCATGCACCAGAGGTGGGAATTGAATCTGGAGCCTAGAGGTGCAAGGCGGCAGTTCTAACCACTATGCCACCATTATTATTATTATTTCTTCTACTTCTCCCATTAATATTATTATTTAAATTAAGACTTTTAATATTTCAAGTTTTTTTTTGTTCTAATTATAATGATTACGGCTTACAACTATTATTTAATTTGATTTCCTGAAGATGTGCATGGTGGCTCCTGATGCACTGACTCTAGCCTCACTCCATTCCTTGTAAAATGCTTCTTAATGTTTGAGTTGGCTTTGCTTGACAATCTTATTAAGACAGGACAAGGGCGTGGCCACTGATGTTTCGGATAAATGCAGCATGTGCTGCACATAAAGCAGAGAGGAGAACGTCAGTAGGGGTTATTGTTTTAGATATAGGCCAGATACGATACAGCTCAGGAGAAGGAGATATTTACCAGAGCTGCTGGAAAGCGGTTGGTGTCATGTTGGGCAGCGGAGACAAGACCAAGGCGGGACACAAGAACGGAGCTCCTGGTGCACTGACTCCAGCCTCACTCCATTCCTTGTGAAATGCTTCCAAATGTCTGTGGGTGGTATATACAGTAGATCCAGTATATAAACTACTGTGCAAACTTTGGCAATTTCTTTTTACCAGTTGTCATATTATTATCAGACAGCATTGTGTTGTAAAGTTTCCACAACAAATGTTTCCCAAAAAATGGAAAATTAATGATAATTTGTGGTAGGGTAATAGTTTGGTTTAAAAGGTTTTAAAAGTTTAATTTTCTGTCTATGTGAATAAAACCTTTAGTAAGACCCCAGAGTAACATACTACTGTATAGGATTAAGTTAAGCTGTTTTATAGGCTATCAGATATAAATTGGCAAATAATTTGTGTAAAGATTTGCTGGTTGAAATATTCGGAGGCATTTTATATTCAAAACAGTTTGTGATGAATATTTTGAAATCTTAACTTTCTAATAAGGCAGCACAGTGGCTTAGTGGTTAGCACTGTCGCCTTGCAACTTCAGGGTCTGCGTTTGATTCCCGGTCTGTTTGCATATTCTCCCTGTGCTTGATGGGTTTCCTCAAGGTACTCAAGTGTCCTTCCACAGTCCAAAGACACTAAGATTAGGCTAACTGGCATTCTTACTGTCACTGCGATGAAACCGTGCGCTAACTCTTCTGGGATAGTCTTCCTATTTGCCCTTACTGTAGCTGTACGCTTCCCTGACTCTGTCATGTTGATTGACAGGCTACTAATGAACTTTACGTCAATCGTGTTAGTCAACTGGCTAACGTATGTTAAATCGCGCGAGAGGTGGTGTAAAAAACAAATAAATAAATAAATAAATAATACGTAATAAAAAAATTTAATAGTTTCGGCAATTGTATTTAAATAAAATACCCCTTTATTGCAAAATTATGTTTTGACATTTAAAAAAATAAACTGCGATTGTAAACACAGAACATATGGATAGATTGAAGAGCCGCGGGTTCGCCACCCCTGGTATAGATGAGTGAGATAGTGGCTCTAATAGGGAGCAACATCGGGAGAGAAATTCTTCATTAGGACACCAGGGGGCAACATTTCTCTTTAAAAAAATTGTGCAAAATGTGGTCCCTTGCATAAATGTTATCGATTAATATGTATTTTAAATTTGAATTAATTAAAGTAATATTATTTATATTTTATTATTATTCTTTTTAAACAAGACATTGGAATTTTGGAAAGCCTGGATTAGTTTATTTACTGGAAACAGCAGAGTATGCCATACAGTTAATTATTTTTAAACAGAGACGCCATCACTTGGCATAGTATTTTCAGGAAAACATATTAGCGTAATTAATATTATACAGTGGTCTCTCTCTCTCTCTCTCTCTCTCTCTCTTTTCCTGTGACTCTGTGGCTTGTCCTGCATCCCGGTAATCGGATTGCAGTGTGCCCTCTGCTCATGACGTCACAGGACAAAGGCGTGGCCTCCGATGTTTCAGATAAATGCAGCATTTGCTGCGCATTAAGCAGAGAAGAGAACGTCAGTAGGGGTTATTGTCTCAGAGATATAGGACAGATACGATAAAGCTAAGGAGAAGGAGATATTTATATACCAGAGCTGCTGGAAAGCGGTCGGTGTCATGTTGGGCAGCGGAGACAAGACCAAGGCGGGACACAAGAACGGAGCAGCAGAACCTAAATCAGAGCAACGTCTGAGGAATTTAGGTAGGAAAAGGAAAAAGACAGCACACATCACGACTAGTGCACATGTTACATGAATGAGAAAATATAATATTAATTATTATTATTATTATTGTTATTGTTGTTGTTTTTGTTGTTACCAGTTACATCCTAAGTTAGTGGGTTCTTGAAATAAACCAAAAATCTTAAACTTAGTATATTATACCACATTTAATCCATTGCATTGAATTAAGAATAAATAATAATCCAACTCTATTCAAATTAGTGATCAATGTCAAGTAGATGTTAAATACAAGATGAGTTAAATACAACCCAATGGGCACAAGTAGGACTGTAAGATGTCCACATAAACCTGTTGTCCTAAGGAACCAATAGAGCCCTAAAATGTTACAGAAAGCTGCAGTATTAGTTTAAGCCTTTAACTGAAGTTGTCTTCAGGACGTCTACGTAGTGGGACTTTTGGCTGCTCCTGTCAGACCATTTGATCCGCACAGGTATTATGCTAAAAGCCCTTCATAATGCAACCCTCCGATTTTATCTGGGCTCGGGACCGGTACTGTATCCAGTGGTTTGCGCATTGGGTGGGAATTGAACCCAGGCCTTCTGCATGGCAGAAGAGAAAACTACCACTGAGCCACCAATGTCCTCTCATAGAGTAATTATTAATAGCTTATAATTATCTATAAACGTCTTAAAAAGTCTTGAGTTTTATGTCTCCAAAAATATGGAGAAATTCTCTTTTTTTGGGTGGGTGGGGGGGACTTTATTTACCAAACATCCTGAAATGATTCCATTGCTTCGTAAACACACACCTAGTCATCTCTCCCACTCATGATGAACTTGTGTTAACCCATATAGTGTAAGGTGTTAGGCATGTTAGTGCTCTTCCAATGCGTTCTTTAAATGATCTTTGTGCTGTATGTTTTCCTGCTACACCCTCAACTTCACAAGCCCCCAGAGGTAAATAAGAAATGGGTATATAGATACTGAGATTTAAAATAGTGTCTAATGTAAGCTAAGTATAAAAAACGTATAAAAAACCCTATATGTATCTAGTCTTTTGATACTTTTCGGTAGCTTGACCAGAAAAAACTTTCTCTTTTGAAAACAGGACAAGTTTGATTAATTAAGTGTGCCTAGACGCACTTATTATTCTTCCCCCAGAAATCCATTTATTATTCTTCCGCCTAAAATTTGGACCTTTTCTTGCCCCGCAGTTTTGAGACAACCCTCACGAATGTTACACCATTTCGTGCGGCTCACTCGGGAATGGTGTGCTATGACTTTTGGTGGGGAGCCGTCGCGCAGTGCTCCCAAAATCCCCCCAAAAATGCCCCAAAAAGGCCCATAGACTTAACACCAAGACCGGCCTCTGCTGTGACATCACGGCTGTGACATCACGGCTGTGACTATGATGCAACGGAAGGCTCAACCACGCACTGAATGATATTAAAAGTGACGTGGCAGTGGCCTAGGCACACTTAAAATTTCTTCAAAAATTCTCGCTCTCTAGTTTATTTTAAAAGTTTGTTGGAAGTGTTAACGTGTCACTTAGCCATCAGTCAATACAAGTGTAGTGAGAAGATAGAAAACTTGTGCAAACATTTTCATATTTATTAACCTTTTAAATAAGCCCTTTTTGTAAACGTGTATTGAAATTTGTGTGTGAAATGAGATGGAGAGGAAACCAAAATAAACATTTATTTGTTGCATATACAGTGAAACTTTTGACAAGTACAGATACACATGAAACATACTAAGCAGGTAACAATGAGCTGATGATAAGGAGAAAGTATTAAGGTAAGCTTAGTAATAGGTATTGGTGCTGATTTATTATTATTTTTTTATGTTATACATGTAATACAGAAAATGCGTGTGCCAAGTAGGTTCCTTTTGAAGTTTATGTAATATGGAAGTGAATAATCTTGTTTTCCTAAAACTTTTAAGTTGCTACCTTTATTCGTTTTATATGCGCCCCAAATATGGCCATTTTTCTGGGTTACACTGTCTCACTTCAACAATAATAATTTAAAATGCAAATAATTTATATTTCTTTATAAGTATTGATACCAAAAAAGCTTCTAGAAGAATATGACCTGTAAAGGTTTTTGCTTAAATTAAAGCATTCTGTGCAAGGAAATATAAAAAAACAAATCTGTACTGTCCGAACCATGACAATACACTTTTCCAGGTTTATGGAAAATTTTGTTACAATTCTATACTACTTTTGCAAATAATTTACTCATATGACACAGGATCTTATGCCACCTGCCAATGTGAGAATAGTTTAGAGCCACCCCCCTGTAGAATTATAGAGGAACTGCAAAATTTTGATACCTCAAATGCAAATATTCTTGCATAAAAATGTATAAAAGATATTTTTTATATTTGTTAATATAGATATTTTAATTTTCATGTTAAAGAGGCCAAAAGTACAGATTGGTAACACAGAAGTGCAGTGTATAAGCACAGTGACTTTAAGTAATGAATTCATTTGTACTGTGTTTTGAAAAAAACAAGCTATGTTGGAGTTAAATAATTATAGGAAATACACTCAACACTTCAAACCAAGAAGATAATACAGGCATGCGAGAGGACTGAACAGTGTCATACACTCTCACCTGAAGGGTTTAATGGTTCATGACATGGTCTCAGCCATGATTGATGTTTTTGCTGTTGAAGTTACACCTAAATGTCTTAAGGTGCTGTTTAGAGGAGCAGTTATTGAGTGGATTAAAGGGAGCTTTCGGGGATCCTTAACTGACTGTGTTGGAGTACTTTATTTAAAGTTTGTGCAGAATTTGTGCAAATTATAGTTCTTTCCTGAACAATTTAACCACTGATACTACTTCATTTGCATTACACTGATCAGGCCATCATGAATTTTTCATTCATAAAGCAACCAAACCCAATAATCTCAAAGAGTTTCTACGATAGCTTTTAGTAAGCATGTGGAAATGCATGCCACGCATCTCGGCTTGGGAGCCATTTAATTAAGGCTGTTTAAGAGCCTTTATTATTTACCATGCTTGTTCAGAATGTAGCTGGCGAAGTGCCAGATGTAAAAGGCTCCCCCCTCTCTCTCTCTTTCTCTCTCTCTTTTTCTCACTTTCTCAGGTGTCCAGGATGATGGAGATGTACAGACCATGCTGCAAGGCTCCACCATGTTAAAGCTGCGTTCCCCTCGCTGGAAGAGGAAATGCATGCTAAAGCTGCAGGATGATGGCGTCACAGTGCGTTGTGAATCCAATGGTACCTTCAGCAAGACCAAAACCTGTAAGTTTATCTACATACAGCTAAAAAGCAATGGAAGAGGTGTACAAGGGTCGGTCCCAGATGATACACATGAAGTTTTATGAAATTAAGTATTTTATTAAATTTTTAACAATCTAATTGGGACTAGGTGGTGGTCAGGAAAAAAGGGAAGACTGGGCTTAAGAGCACTACAGCTGTGTAAGCATGCAATGTGAGAGCTCTTTTCGGTAAGGTGGAGTTTTAAATATACCTCTGAATTATGGGTGAGCAAACACTGCAGCAGGCAGGTCTACTGAGCCACAGTGCTTAAGGTTATAATAGAGCTGGTTTATTTGTAGCTCAAACCGGGGGGTATCTCAGCCAGCCCTGTAAGTTGCACTCACCTAATTAGAGGCTATGATAGGGCGGGAAGAGTTCGGCCCTCCTTTTTCTGGTTTGTTCCATATGGGTTATATGAAGAGTAATCATTGCTCTAGAAACTTGGTCTTCAATTGAATTCATGTTATTTTGTGATGTGGCAAGACAGACTATACATCTGCACGCCAGGGCTGAAAAGCTACACACTGCTGGTACTCATGTTATTGCTTGAGCATGTAGTTTACTGTAATAGTACTTTTTTTGAATATGATTAATAGAACTTTTTCTTCCTCTAATCAAATATTCAAAAAAATGCAACGTAAACTCAACAAGAAAGTATAAATGAAATCAAGACCCTTTCACTTGTCAGACCTCTTTCAAAGAAGGCAGTATCTGTCATCACTGTGCTATTGAAGAAACAGTCAAAAAAAACATTTACATAATAGGACATGGATGCCAAATCTCAGCTAGGTCAGATTTATGGTTCATGAAAAAATTATATGAATTTAACACAACCATCTTTTAAATTTTCAATCTTTTGGATTCGTCTTAATAAACATCTTAAGTAAACTCAAAAGAATTTCCGCTGTATAAAGCTGACCATATTATTTACAAATGTCGGCATGGTTTTGCCTTTTTATTTGTGTCAAGCTTGGGATGCGTGTGGTGACTGTGGACGTTTCCACTTGACCCTGAAGATGGTCTTAAACTCAGCTGATGCTAGCAGGCAGCTCTGATTACTTGTGACTGCAGTCATTCAATAGTTCAGGACTTAAATTCCCACAAACAGTTTTGTACCTGAGTCTTTAATAACAAAAGTGGACTTTGTGTTATCTTAACCATGTCTCCTGTTATACTGAATCTCCAATATGGAAGTATACCAGTGCCAAAACTCCCCAAAGCAAAAATAACATTTTGAATTGCATGAACTGAACAAAAACCTTTTGCAATAAAAATGTTAGAATTTTTCTGCATTGCAAGTTGATCGGAATTTAACAAATCTTTACAGCATTTCCGGTGCTTGAAAGTTTTGACCATTGTTAAAAGCACTATACAAATACAATTTAGTTGGAAATATAATTAAAATTAAAATAACTTTTTAACATATGAAACATATGAAATATTTTTTCTTTAGTAGCTTTTTTAGAGTTTGTAAGTCTGTTTGCCTGAGATTATAGTTTGCATGTTTTTTTATTGATTTAATTAAGTTTCAAACACATCAGTGTCCACATTTATGTCAGCCTGCTAAGCGCGTGCGTGTGTGTGTGCCTGCGTGCCCTGTGATGGATTGCCACCCTACCCAGAGTGTACCGCCTTGTGCCCGGCATCCCCTAGATAGGCTTTGGCGACACTGTACAGTGTAAGTGGTATAGAGGTAATGAGTGTGTGGGGCATAAGATCTGGACAAAGACCAATTTTTCTTTTTCTCAAGAAATATAGATCTTTGATGTGCTGACTTATTATGATTTAGGAAAATAAGATTTATCAAAGTAATTTCTCCTCTGCAGGCATGGGCTTGTTTGTATTTGTATCAGAATAAATATAGTAAAATATTTATAAATTTATCCAGTTTATCCATTTTTTCCAACATTTGTTTTTTGAATACATCACTACAGATAATACCAAGGGCCTGTTTTGATACTCACTATGATGTTACTTTTTTTTCGTATTTATCTGATTCCAAATGTTTGCTTGATCTTTGCAGTTCCTGTGTTTTCTATATGACGCTATTCCCATACCATCTCTTTCCCCAGTCTCGGTAATGGAGGTGGAGTGTGTGCGTGAGGGCTGTCAGTCAGAGACCCTGCGCAAGCTAGCTGCCTCGGTCCCAGAGGAACATTGCCTGACCATCGTTTTTAAGGGAGAGCGGAAGAGTCTGGACTTACAGTGTCAAAATACAGAGGAGGCACAGCACTGGGCCCGAGGGATCTGCACTCTACAAGACCGGATCAACAACATGAGTCATGTCGAGAAACTTGACCAATATCCTTTTAACAGCATTCGACTGGCTGAATCAATCCACAGTTCTCATTAAAGTATAGGGAACGTAAGATTGATTTACATTTTTCATTCTGTAACATTTAATCTCTGAAAGATGTCTAGTGAGTTTAACAAGCTGAAGTTAGCTTTTTTTTATATTAAACCCACCAGATTATCCACCCTTCTAGTGGGAGGAAAATCCATTCTTCCTTTAGAGCGTTGCTACTGCTTAATTGCTTAAATATGTAAGACCAATTTTCACTATAAAAGCTGATATATTGTGCTAAGTAACAACTTAATATGGGCTATTTCCTTTTCACACTAAATTGCTGTGTGCATTTTCCATAAAAACAGACAACAGGTTTGTCCTGCTTCCTGGTGCATTATTCACTCTGTTGTTTTAGATATAAATATTCTTGCAACGGTAGTGTTTGTTGCCTGATCATTCAGACTTTTTAAATATTTTCTTGCAAGTCAAACACAGTCCTAGTGTTAACCTCTTCTGATAAGAAGATAATGAGTTCATGATACTGTAGGGATGATGGATTACTGGTAACAGGTATAAATACCATGGTCGTTTACGCGTTACATTTGATTGTCGTACTACAGCATGTGACATATAAGACTTAGTGTATATTATTATGGCATTTAAGAGATGACATGAAATGCTGTTGGTCTCGTACCTGATGGATTTGTTTGAATAGAAAGTGTGATGCTGGTCTATTGAGCACACAGAGCATATTATTAAAAACAAGCGCAAGGTGCAGTGGTGTTTGTGATCATGCAGTCTGCTTGTAACTTTCACGTAGTACGGCCTCAATGTTGTCTTAACTGACTAATTGGAATTTCGTGAAATTTTCTTTAGTATCCATAAAGTATCTATATAATATACAATCTATCTATCAACTTTCTACATATTGTTTTTGCTTTTGATAATACACAAGCTTCTCAAGTGACTTATGTTTTAAGTCTTGACTGCTCTCACCTGGATACATGGCTACCTGAGGCAGGCAGATTTAAACCAGGATGGGAAGATGACTTATGAAGAAGTACAGACACTCCTCCAGATGATCAACATCGATCTTGATGAGCAGTACGCCCTTAGATTGTTCAAGGTTACATCACTTTCCTACTTCTAGACTTCACTAGACTACTTCTTAACTTAACCCTCATTTGTTCAGATGTATAAGGAGATAAGGGTAGGAAGGGTTGTAGTCCTGATGTATTAAAGTGTTAAATATTAAATGATTAACTGTTTGAAATAAATCATAAATCATAATTAACTGCTATCTACTGTAGCATGGATGTTTTTTAAGAACGCCTAACAGCCTTTGTTCATTCTTAGACCACTTGTGTGTGTGTGTGTGTATATGACAGAATTGTGATCGGTCAGCAGACAATCGTCTAGACCACAGCGAGATCGAGCTGTTTTGTCGTGAGCTGTTGCGGCGACCCGAGCTAGATGCAGTGTTCAGGGACTATTCCTCTAACAGCCGTGTGCTGTCGACGGTGGACCTGCGTGAATTTTTAAAAGACCAGGGAGAAGACAACACCCTGATCCATGCACAGAGTCTCATTCTAACTTATGAACTCAACGAATGGGGTAAAGCAATGTCCTTTGTCCCACACTCTCAAAAAAAGCAGTGTGTTTATTGATTACTTTCAGGTATTATGGAAAAGAGTCTTTAATGTAGGGTTTGATCAACAGTCAACAGTTTGTTAATAATGTGTTTATATGATGTAGTAACAGCTTCCATTATAATATAAAACAAACAATGCTAAAATTCATGGGATGGAGAGAAACAAAATCACTGGTGCTTGAGTGCCATCCTATAACTAACAAGAAAATGATTATTATATAACAAACCTAATGTTTCTCCAGGCCTTGTAAGGTTTTTATTTTGCATTTTATGACTTGATTATATTATGGTTATATTGAATACATCATAGATGGGTGAGAGTCTGTGATGGGGAGAATTGTAGTCCTTGGCAGCCATGTCTGTAGGCTGCACTACTTTCTGGGAATTGTAGTACGATGTTGATTCTGGGATTTGATCCTGATGCAAAGTCTATACACCATACTACACCATATTATAAATATTTGAAGTTTGGACGTGTCTTCACCCAGCAATATAAAAGAGACCAACTGCCTGAAAAATGCAAGGACCCATTAAGTTTCTGACTTGTATAAATGTTAAACTGAATATACTATTCTAGATGTTTTACACAACAATATTGCTTACTTATTACCTATTACTAAAGAGGTATACAAATACAAATGCATAAGATTTTGTATCACATTTAAACTTATGGACTTTCAAGACATTTTCTGTTTTCTCAGTGTAAACCTAATTAACATCAGCATCTGTTTTCTGGATCGCAGCTCGGAAAAACCAACTCATGACAGCCAATGGTTTCACAATGTACATGCTGTCCAAGGAGAACGTTGTGTTTGATCCAGAGCATGGCAGAGTGTATCAGGATATGAGCCGACCGCTCAGTCATTACTTCATCTCCTCTTCCCACAACACCTACCTTACCAGAGACCAGGTCATGAGTGAGAGCAGTGCCGAGCCATATATCCGGTAAGACATCAACACCTAAACACAAACATGGCGATTGTTTGGTGTTGAAAGGTAAAAGCATGCTTTTTATCCGTATGTGCGTTGTGTAGAGCTCTGAGCAATGGCTGCCGCTGTGTTGAGCTCGACTGTTGGGATGGAGATAGAGAACCGGTGATTTATCATGGTCACACCCTGACTTCCAAAGTACCTTTCAGGGAGGTGGTGGAGGCCATCGCTGAGTATGCTTTTAAGGTGGGAACAGAGGGTATACTGTATACATGATATCAGCAGCTGCTGATTTGTATTCATTTAATGGTATTACATAGCATTACATCTGCATAGAGATAAATTGTCACTGTAATTCGTCTTTTATTCTGCCTATATGTAATCGTTTTTTTGTTTACTGTGCAGGCCTCTCCTTACCCTCTGATTCTGTCTCTGGAGAATCACTGCTCAGTGGAACAGCAAGCAATCATGGCTCAGCAGCTGTGCTCTATCTTAGGGGATAAACTGCTCACTAAACCCCTTAACCATCACCAGTGTGACAGCCTTCCCTCACCAGAGGTACTGTTGTCTTCCCTATATAGTACTTTGTAATTGTGTACTTCTTATATCAATTATTATTTCTGATTAGTTACATTTTAATTCCGTGTGTTATTTAGTCTTGACTTTCTCTTTGTGCTCATCCTGTTCTTTGGTGAAAAAAATACCATGGTCAGAGACTGCAGGCAGGCATGAGCTGAAAGTCCTCATTTTTTCGGCTGTAGTGCTAAACACATTAAAAGAAGAAGGGCTGAGGAATCACTGAGTTTGCAGGATCTAGCCCGCAGAAACTCTGATGCATTTACATTTGGATCACATCCAGACTCTGGCTAACATTACACTGCATAGTGCAGTATTTTGATATTTCCATTGTTCACATCTGGATATATCCAGATGCAGTTTTTATGGATCGTGTTTACTGTGGTCCTGCAACAAAGGTTGTAGTAACTCAAATAATTACCCTTTACAACCGTGGTGAGCAGAAAAGCATCACAGCATGCACAAAACATCAGGAGATGATCATGTAGGGTTCCATCCCTGTCAGCCAAGAACAGGAGTCAGAAACAGTTAAGATTTGGCAAAAAAGAAATTATTTTGTCTTTTTCCAAAGTTCAGCTGTGCAGTTTAGGTAAGTCTGTGCCTTCCACCTTAAGGTGTAATGTGTGCTCTCGGATGCCTTTCTCCTTACCAAGGTTGTAAAGAGTAATTATTTGTGTTGCTGTAGACTTTCTCTCTTCTAATATCTCTCTTTAACAAAGTATTTCAGTTTGCAGACAAGCAAACAAGAAGGTTGTGTGCAAAAATCCCAGGAGATCAGCAGTTTCTGAAATCCTCAAACTATCCCATCTGCCACCAACAACCATGCCACAGAGATTTAAGCCTCAGATATCACACTTTTCCCCCATTCTGATGTTTGATGTGAATATTAACTAAAGCTCTTGACCTGTATCTGCATGAATTTTGTGCTGCTGCCACATGACTGACAACTTAAAAAATATGCAGGTGTGTGTGTATGTGTGTGTGTGTGTGTGTGTGTGTGGCTCTACATTAGATGGTAGTATAGATAAAAATATCCTTGTTTCTAGGTAGCCAGTCTAGCAGGCAGCCGCCTTTCATGCAGTAATGTTCAACAAAAGATGACCCTGTTTCAGGATAATTGTTAATGTGAAATTAGGTTACTGCAGTTTGAAGGTCTATACTCTGGAGTAATTTGTTATTATCCTGTTATATTTAGAAAATGGTTAATTTTGGGATTTTTGGGCCAGAAATTTGGATCTAGTGCCAAAAAATAAAATGTGCCAAAGTATTTGACGGCGGGATGGTTACTGGTTAGCACTAAGGCCTCGCACCGCCTGGGTCATGGGTTCAATTCCCACCTCGGATCTATGCACATGGAGTTTGTACGTCTTCCGGGTACTTCTGGTTACTCCAACCAGTCCAAAAACATTCAGATTAGGCTAATTGTTGTTTCTTATAGTAAGCTTGTGTGTGTGTGCCCTGTGATGGATTGGCACCCTGTCCAGGGTATCACCTGGAAATGGCTTCTGGCCCCCTGCCACTCCGTGTAGGATAGGCAGTTATGAAAATGAAGGAAAAAAAGGTACTTGAATAAAAACATGCTAAAATATTGAGCTATGCATAGTAACTGATTTAATCTGAATGCAAATGTAAAAATAAGCTGATTTTAGTTTTTTTTTAATTGCCAATATTATCAAATGCATTGCAATGGACAAATAAATTGCAAAAGATTCCCTTTTTGCTTAAATATGATATATGATATATAATACTACATGGATATTCTAAAGATCTGAAGAATTTGAAGAATCCCACAATTTTTATTATAGATAGACTATGGATAGTCTTACCTTAGTACTATAGACATAAACTTAAGTACTGCTGCTGTTATAATAAAGGCTGTAATACTCATTACAAATACATTTAGGTATATAGTTGAAAATTAGACTAGTTTTATACTTAGACTATACGATGTAATCTAGAAGATAATAGGTTGTCATTTATGTCTCCTTAAAGTTTCTTTCTCATAATGTCTTAGTGAGTTTTTTTTTCTCTTGACACTGTCACTGCTTGTTTGCTAATTAGGAGTCTAGTTTATTCTACTTAATTTGGTTTTCTGTAAAACAGCTTTGTGAGCTGCTTATGCATAAAATTTAATTAAACATATCTGTTACATAAATCCCCATACCTGATGGTACTCTGTGTTATTAAAGGAAGACACTCACTCTTCCTGATTATCTATACTGCTTATCTTGTCCAGGTTCACAGGAACCCTGACGCTTATCCCAATAGACTTCGGGCACTAGGCAGGGTACTCCATGGACAAGTTAGATACCAACCAGTAGTCAAACCAGTATTTAAAAAAAACAATTGCAAGGTAGATTTAATCTTGGTGTGGTTTGCACGTTTGTTTGTTTTTAATAGGAGCTGAAAGGAAAAATCCTGATAAAGGGAAAGAAGGAGCGAGTGGAGGAGCAGGAGAGCTCCAGTTCATCTGAGTCTAGCTGTTCTGAAGACGAGAGTAAAGCCGAAGGCAAAGTCAAGGCAAAGAAAGAGAGCAAAAAGGTGAATTTCTTTGCTTTTTTTATTATTTAATTTTTTTTTTGGTGTGTTTCTATGAAAGTATATGTCTCTGCTCAGTGTCCTGCTCATGTGAGACATTTTGTGTCTGTGGTTTTCTTTCAGTCGACTGAAATAAGCTGTGTCTGTCTGTATTTGTGTGTGTGTGTCTGTGTTCTTCTCTGACTTGCTTCTACTCCCCAGTGTACATGTGCTTCTTCTCTGAAGGTTTCTAACCTGAGTCTAGAGCTGTCTGACCTGGTAGTGTACACTTGCAGCGTTCCTTTTAAAGGCTTTGATCAGACAGCCAAGAGACCTGCTAATGAGATGTCCTCCTTCTCGGAAAGCAAGGCTCTAAAACATATCAAAAACTCAGGTGACTTGTGTGTCTGTGTTGATACTTAACCAAAGTTACCTTCTAAAACTCAAAAAATGTTTGACTTATTTGATATAAAAACATATATTTAATAGCTGTACAAATAATAGTTTATAATATTAATAAAGGCACAGAGTATACTTTTTTTAAATTACAAGAGGTTGCATGTATTGCCATTAAGTACCAATTTTATTTCAAGGGAAGCTCTTTGTACGGCATAACAGCTGGCAGTTGAGCAGGATCTACCCGTCTGGTCAGCGCCTGCAGTCCTCCAACTACAACCCTCAGGACATGTGGAATGCCGGCTGCCAGATTGGTAAATGTTAATTGTCGTAGAAGACTTTCATGTTAACTCTAGAACTGTTAATGGGTTCTCAGTTTGTCCTGTCTGGCCCATTAAACATTTCCTACACTTAATACAGACAAGCATAGTAACTTGATATGTGCCATTTCTTACAGTGGCGCTAAACTTCCAGACCCCCGGGGAGCAAATGGATCTAAATCGGGGGCGTTTCTTACCCAATGGAGGCTGTGGATATGTACTAAAGCCCAGCTTTCTGTGCCAACCTGACTCCGAGTTTAATCCTGAAAACACTGCAGGCGGACCGGGACACAGCCCCACTCTTCTTATTATTAAGGTCGGTAGTCTCAACTCTCGTCCGAACTCTGATAGATAAATTAGTTCATCTCTTATAATAACTTTCCTATCTTAAGGCCAGATGTGAATCATTTTTACAGGAGGATGTTATGACCCACCCAAAGCCATTAGTCAGAGTTATGTCTTGACACTAAAGTGATAGCTTGGACAGCTGAACTCTGGCTCGCATAATTAAATCTGTGGTCAAAAAAAGATAGAAAAGCCAGAGCATGATAACAAGCTAGAATAAAAATATGGCATTAAATGAATTAGCTGGAGAAATTTTCCACCAGTCTATTTGTGTATTGTGTTTCAGGTCATCTCAGCCCAGCAGCTGCCTAAGCCACACACAGAGAAACTCAACTCTATTGTAGACCCTATGGTCTGGGTAGAGACTCATGGGACTCCAATAGACAACAACAAGAAAAAGACACACCGCATTGACAACAACGGCATGTCATCACTTCTTAATGAGCATGCACAGTAGCTGTTATTTTTAACTGCTTTGTGTGAGATCGAATACCACACTGAGTGTGTATTTGAGAGAAAGAGTGTGTGGTTTTTAAGTTTGGTTCTCCTCCTCTGTTTTCTTATCCAGGCTTTAACCCCAGATGGGACTGTACCTTTAAGTTTCTGTTACACGTGCCAGAGCTGGTCCTAGTCCGGTTTGTAGTGGAGGATCATGATTACACGGCACGAAATGAATTCCTGGGCCAATTCAGTCTGCCATTCACCAGCATGCGCACAGGTATAAGCTCATGCGTCTTATATCTAATTTTATGCAACTTTTCAAAATGAGTAATTATAGAATTATTAAAAAATCATTTGTTTTTTGCACATATGCATTCCAGTTGTGTGGTATTTGTCCAGTCAGGTATTATTATGGTCATAAATAACTATGACCCCCCCATCACTGAAAAAATGTTTATATCATTATACGCTTCTTCAATTAACAAAGCAAGGGTGATGTTTAGGCTGGAGGCCTATCAAGAAACAAAGGTGCCAAGGCAGGATTACACTCTGATTCGGAAGCCAGTGGATTGCAGTGGACTATAAACACACATTTACACACTTATTTGCACCTGTGATTAGTTTAGTGTAGGTAGTTTATCTACCTACAGGTTTTAGGAAGGTGAAAGAAAAATGGTTTCCAGGAGAAACCCAGAGAAACTCTGGGTGATAACTACTGGTGATAACCCGACCAGATACACTAAAGCTGTAAGGTGGCAGAACTTCCTTCAACACGGTGTCATCATTATAAGGACTTAAGTTTCAAAAATAGCTGCCGCGCATACATAAGTATTGGTAAAAGCATTCAATAAAAAACTATTTAACACAAACTCATTCAGCCTTGTCTGGAGATTTCGATCTTGAATCCACAGAAACCCACAGATATTTGTACTTCCAAAGAGCAAAACTGTTTTGTTTTTTTTGCTGTTTTTTTGGTGAGGTGACATTGTCTCTCTCGGTCCTGTCCACCAGCGGGGGTGCTGTAATGGGCAGTAAGTAACGATGATTCCAAGGGCCCTTGAGTGACTGTGCCTGCTATTCCACTGCTTTGGCAGTTGAAAAGTGTTGACATAGTCATTGGCCTACTATGTTAAGAATCTCTCTATGTGCCCAGAACCAAAGCATCCCCTGTCCAACAGAGTGGCACTCAGCAGTTGAGTATTTCTGTGAACTCGTTTATTAGAAGATAGTGGATAGCTTTTAACTTGATTTTTGCTGCATTGCTTTGAAAAGATGCACTTGGCTGCCTTAATGTTTCTTTAAAGGTACATGTATTACCCTCACACAAACCAGATATTACCTTGAACAAATTGACAACAAATAAAATACCTGGTACAATATCTCTAAACATTTAAATTTTATTATAGAATTAAACTACTATAGAATTAAACTACCAAAATATATATTGTAGCGTTAAACTGTATAATTAAACTCCTTTTCTTTTCACAATAAAAAAACAAAAACTGGTATTGGTTGTACAATACAGATTAGATAAAAAAGCCTTTAAGGTGTCCTTTTTGTGATCCACTGAATACCATAAAACTTCTCTGAAGTGAAAGTCTTGTGTGGATCTGTGTTGCAGGTTACAGACATGTGCGGCTACTGAGAGCAGATGGTTCAAGCCTCTCTCCTGCCAGCCTCTTCATTCACGTCATGGTCACACCCAATTACAGCAGCCCCAAACACGTCGCCTCAGCCAAAGCCTAGCCAAACACAGGAAGTCTAATCATGGAGCACCCGGGCTACTGACTGAGTTAAAACGGTTGATATCGATGTACAGTAATAATGACCTAATGTATATGCTGTAAGTGTGTTATTGTTTATTTATTAATAAACAATTAAAATCGTACAATAATATAGACAGAGCTGTAATGCAAATTAATCACAGAGACCAAATACAAAAGTAACTGAATATAAATCAGGTTTATCTCAATAAAGTCAGGGTTTTTTTTTAGATTCTTGCATTGCCCCAGTAGATGCATTAGTTCATTAGTGAAAAAAAATAAATAGGTTTAATATATGTTTCATATATTTTTAAATGATGAAGCAATACTGTAGTTTTTTCTTTCTTTTTTTGTCATGTTATGTGGCAGTAGCTATTAATAGCCTTTAGGCTTCTCTTCCTATGCAACTGAAAAACCTTTTGTTTAAACTGTCACTGTGCTTACATTGAGAAGAATGATGTTTCAAGGTTTAGTGGTGCTTGTGGATTGTGAATGCAGCCTTTTCTCTCTTGATTGTAGGAAGGGTTATGCATGTTGGCAAATGGAGCATGAAAAAACACTAAAATGCTAAAAATGTACCGTCCAGTACAAACGTTTCACGTCTGACATGAACTACAGTATGTGTTTTACTTTAAATACCTGCTAAAGTATTCTTCAGGTAAGATAAAGAATGGGTTTTTGACATGACATTATGATCCACATCATTCATTTTTATTCCTGTCTGTTCCTCTTATTTATTTGATTATAAATTTAAGCTGTTGTCTTTTGCTTTTGTGTACATTTTTAATAATTGATGGCGTATTTGAACCATCTACATAAATACTAGAACACTGACAACCATTATAAAACAGTATTCCACATGCACACATATTAACACAACCTCACAATTATTATTCAGTATGTTTTATTTTGTACATCATATTCTTTTGTACAAAATTGTACATTTAATTGTACAAATTCACATACTTAAAATGTGTTTTAGTCAGCTTAGGTTTTCCTCCTATACAAGTCTGACGGTTTTAAATTTGTAATGTGATATTTTATTTCTTTATATGTACTGTATGTATACCTTTTAGTATACAGTTTAGGATCATTTATTACTATTCAATGTTATATTACGTTCTTTTTGTATAACAATGCCATTGCTTTAATGCCTTGTTGAACAGGTCTGTTGAAGTTAGAAACTATTAATTCTTGTCCTAGCAAACACAAATAGTATGAAGAAATGGAAACCCTTACTGTTACTTGAAAAATATGACAGACATGGTAAATAAAAATAAGGATATAATATATATATATATATTTGCACTGTTAAACAAGCCATACAGTAATCTTTGTGAGATGTACATTATAACCATCATTAAGGCTATGAATTTTTCATGTACCGTATTTTTTATTTACAGTATTGCCAAAATTGTTAATGTGTAATCTCCCAATAAACACTTTTTTTGTTAAATGGAACTGGAGAATTGTCTCTGAATGAGTTTATGACAGTGGAGCCCTCTAATGGTAGATGTTGGGAAGTTACACAGGACAATGTAACCCCATCTACTGATTTCCAAAGTTGTCCTAGCAATTAATTTTATTAATTCAAATAAAATTATGTGTCTTAAAATGTAGGGCTTGTAGAAAATCATTGGTGGACTGGTGAGAAACCTCAGAATTTAAAGTTGCACCACTTAACCAATAAAACTTAAAAAATGCTTCAAAAGTAGAAAGCAATTATTTTAAGTAACTATGACAAACAATAAAAATATGATGAAAAAAGGTAATAAAATGTGGAAGTTATTAACAATTTATTTACAAATAGGCCTGTCAACCATTTTAATTAAAATATCAATACTAGATCATGTAAAGTTGATATATTACACATATGCATGTCTCCTTCAACCAAGCTTCCCTTAATAGAGCCACTATTCTATTGGAAGTATGATTAAACGTGATTAAAAAAAAAGCTCTGGTGATGTTGCCTCCTACTTTCAATGAAATCGATAACTGCTATAATTAAACTTACCTTTTAGGGAAAAAAAACCTCATCTCCAGCATGTTTCCACTTTTACAAGCTCAAAACCACTGCAACTGGTGAGATTGAATGGGTAAATTGCCAAAGACTTTATTTCATACAGCAGTGGCTGTGTGCTAATCAATAATGATTACTGATGGATATTGGGTAACCCCTGCTGGCTTTAGGTATACCTCATGGAAGTTCAGACAGCTCTTGAATTATAGTGTTCAGATAATAAGGCATATCAGTATCAGGAGGGTGGGGAGAGAGAAAAAAGGAGTTGGGTGGCCCCTCCCTTAACAAACCTGCTGCTGTGCGAGATAAGGCCTGGACTCATATATACACATACACATCAGCCACACAAAGAAGGAATGGACAGAGGGACCAATTCAATGTCTGAACATACGAATATGGCTGAGGACAAAAGCCTGTAACCGCTTTTTTATCTTTACATTGTAGTGTCAGTACTTGATGATTTGGAGGTTGATCATTGTGCTTTTGTGTCATCTTCAGTGAGACGGGTGGCAATGCTGAGAAAAAGAAAAAGAAGCCAAAGAAGGACAAGGGTCAATCATGGGCTAAGAAGGGACCGTCGGACCCCTTTGCAATGGTGTGTAAATAATTGTGTACTATAGTAAAATTTAAAGTGAAAATGTAAAATGGATTCATCCACTGTAACAGTGCCTTGCAAAAGTTTATACCCCTTTCACGAACGTAAATGTATTTTATTGTTGTTTTATGTGATAGACCAACCAAAGTGGCACATAAGTGTGAAGTGGAAGGAAAATGATAAATGGCTTTTTTAGATATATTTTTTTTTACAAATAACATTTAGGCATTTGGCAGACACCCTTATCCAGAGCGACTTACATTTTATCTCATTACACATCTGAGCAGTTGGGGGTTAAAGGCTCAAGGTCCCAAAAGTGGCAATATGGTGGTTGTGGGGTTTGAATGTGGAATTGTCCGAACAGTAGTCCAATGACTTAACCACTGACCTACCCCTGCCCTTAATAAATAAATAAATAAATAAATAAATAAATATCTACTTGAAATGTGTGCTGAAAACAAACCTCTTTTTGCTGCAATTACAGCTGAAAGTCTTTTGGGGTATGTCTCTACCTGCTTTGGACATCTAGAGAGTGAAATATGTACCCCACATGGCTTGTTACAAATTCCTAGTGGGACTTGTTATGGCTTTCTTTTAACAATTGCTTTCTTTTTGTCATTCTGCCAAAAAGGCAAATTTGTGGAGTGCATAACTAATATTTGTCCTGTGGACAAATTCTATAACCTCAGCTGTGAGCATCTCAAAATGTGACAAATGTCACACTTTTCAGATTTTTATTTGTAAAACATTTGTAAAACATTTTCCTTCCACTTAGCACAATTATGTGCTACTTTGTGTTGATCTGTCACAATAAATTAAATATACATTTGTGGTTGTAACGTGACAAAATGTGGAAAAATTCAATGGGGCATAAATAGTTTTGCAAGGCACTGGATGCAGCCCCAACAACTACAACAGGAAAACTAAAGAAATGAATGATCTATTGGATCTTTTCTAACCCGTCTAGTTGGATGCTCTCCCTGAAACGAAGCAGCAGGAGATTCAGAAAGCACTGCACCTCTTCTCCCTGGGCCAGGGTCCACCCAAGAGCCTGATGGAAGCCCACAAGCACAACTTCCGTTTTTGGAACAGCCAGCCAGTCATTAAGATAGGTACAGAGCTAATGGCAAAATGATATGAGCCTTAGAATGGGATCATATTAGATTAGTCTTATTGTGCTTACTTCTCTCCTCAGGCTTTCAGACACTGCTTAAGGTTTAATTATCTGTTTTTAAAAGCTCTGTGGTTAGCCTCCTTCTTTGGATACTAATCTAGTCCAGCTATTCCCAGACATAACAAGCCTGCAGCTCAATGTGTAATGTGAATTTATCCTGCGGCCTACCTAATTCTTTAATCATTAAGTCTGATCAACACACAAGATAAAATAAATAAAGAATATCACGTTGTTTAAATTTCATGTCTTTGTTTTATAAGTTTCGGTTACTTTTTTTAAATAAGTAATAAGAAATAATTTATTGGAATGTTAAACCTACTTACAAGATCAAAAATGAAAAACTATTATTTATTTGTTATAAATGAGGTCTCGACGTCACCTGCAGTACCCTTATATCCCACTAGGGGTGCGCGATTCACACGTTGGGAAGCACTGATTTAGTCCTTTTCATTTCATTTAATTTCTTATTAGCTCAAGGATGATTATGCATTGGCAGCAGTGGAAACAGAATTGTAGAGCAAGTTATCATTTATCCTTAGTCTATATGTGTTTTGTATTTAAACTCATCTGTACTATCGAGTATTTGGTGGCTTCATTTGGTGGTTTAATTTGTTTAGTGTACTGTCTATTCAATAGTGTGTCAAATAACTGGATTTTGTAGGTATAATTTTTTTATTGCCCAATTGCCTAATTACATGTTACTTTTTTTGTTTGTTGAGTAACTAGTGTGAAAAACTGACATTTAATAAACTTAAAAAATATATTTAGCATTTAATAAAGACTTTCCACTGACATTCATTTTGTGATTCCTCAAATATTGGGTAGAAGTGCATAATTATATTAGATTTGATGTTGCCTTTCTTGTTTTGAAGGAGAAGAAGTGACGTCACATGGACCCATACAGTCAGAGAAACTAAACATTCGACAGGAGTGCTATTCTCTCCCTGATGGCTTCTACTGGGACATGCTGGACTTAGACAACACAGAGCAGGTGGGCTGCAAATCAAGTTCTTATTTTGAGATCTTACTCAGTAGTGAGCATCCGGTTTTATTTTAATTAGAAAAAGTAATTATTTTAGAAAAGAACATATCTGAGTAACTTGAAGTGAGGCAGCACTGTGGCTAAGTGATTAGCAATGTCGCGTTTCACCTCCAGGGTCCAGGTTCGATTCCTGCCTTAGGTCAATGTGCATGGAATTTGCATGTTCTCTCCATGTTTGGTGGGTTTCCTCTGGGTTCTCCGGTTTCCTCCCACAGTCCAACAACATGCAGATTAGGCAAATTGCACCGTAGTGTGGGAATGAGCATGTTAATGTGTGTATGTGCCCTGCGATGGATTGGCAACTTGCCCAGTGCCCTAAATCTCCTGAGATAGGATCCAGGACCCGGCGACCCTGTATACAGGATAAAGTGGTATAGATGATAGATAGGGCGAGAACTTGGAGTAATATGGTATGGTCGTATTTTTGGGTGGGATTTACATTTTCTTTGTGTATTTTGCATATGACTGGACATGTCTGTGTGTACAGCTGGGGGAGCTGTGCACGCTGCTTAATGAAAACTACACACAAGAGGATGACAACACACTTCGCTTGCACTACGCCCCTGAGTTCCTGCTCTGGTGAGGTTAACCTCTGAAGCGTTGATTAAATTTACAGTATGACCAGAGAAGTGTAATTTCTAAAGGAGTGACCTTTGTCATTTTTCATTATGTTTATCAACCTACATTATAATAGCCATATAAGTTGCAAATTCTAATATTTCATTCATCAACTTTAGTTGGATAACCTGGTCATACAGTACATTCAGGTCATCAGCTGACTTTATGACTTTTTAAGTGCAAAATATTTGAAGCTCAAAATCTCAAATTGCAGATACAACTTTATAATGTTAATTAAGCAAAATGTGAAGTGTTCAGAAGTTGTGTATGATATAAAGTTCAAACCATAGTAATGAAAATGCCTATATAAATAGTTTGAGCGTAGGAAAGTTAGTTTCCATTGCAATTGCAATTTGCCTCACAGGCAACAGAGGGCTCCAAAAATATAAACTGCTCCTTTTAAGATACCAAATTTTTGATTATTTTCAATTACATTTTTTATTCATTTAAACATTTCTGCCCTATTTTTCCCTCCTTATAAAAATGCTGGCTAGAATATTGTAATCTAGTCCTTGGACAAATGTTCATGTTCACTACTTATTTTTTATCTCTCTCTTTCTTTCTTTTACTCCATGTATCTACCTTAAAATACCCCTCTTCTTTTATTTATAATGCTGAAATTGTCTAGCTTAATCTAATCTAGCTCAGTTAGCTAGTAGGTTATCCTTCAAGACAAATTCATTGATCATGTAACATCCTACTTACAAAGTACAAAGATTTGGATTCTGATTGTGACTGTTTAAGGGCTCTGTGTCCCCCTGGGTGGCAGCCTGAGTGGCATTGTGGAGTGAGGGTGAACTCTAACAAAAAGCTTGTGGGCTTTGTTTGTGCTGTTCCTGCCACGGTTAAAATATACAACATGTAAGTACATTCTCCGTCTCAGTTTTTGCATAGCTGTCAACAGACGTTAATGATCCGATTCCAAACTTCACAGAGACAAGATGATGGTGGAGGTAAACTTTCTGTGTGTGCATAAGAAGCTGCGCTCCAAGCGCATGGCTCCGGTCCTTATTCGTGAGATCACCAGGCGGGTCCAACAGAAGGGGTTATATCAGGCCATCTACAGTGCCAGTGTTGTTCTACCAACACCTGTGGCAAGCTGCAGGTATAAGGTTTTATGAGATATTTTAATGTCCTTGTGCAACTTTTCAAGCTGCTGCTCATAACACACGCTTCTTTCGCATGCATGAGCCACAGATGCCCATGGTTCCCATGGTTTATACCCAGAGACTATTGACAGTATTGTTCTCTAGAATCTGGGCCACATTTGGCTGTAACATCATTGGTATTGGAATGCATGATCTCATGTACACTTTGCTGTTGTGCCACTTTGAGCAATTCATTGAATTTCTGGTGGAAGACAAAGCTTGGCATTTGAACGTGATGTTTCCTAGCAGCCTTATATAATGACTTAAGAGCAACTTGCAGATTCAGTCAGATTACCATGAATGTGGTGAATATGATTTTCTCTCTCTCACCCTCCCTCCCTCTGTGTTAACAGGTACTGGCAACGATCCCTGAACCTACCTAAGCTGATTGAGTTAAATATCTCATCTCTTCCACGCAACATGACCCTGCAGCGTGCACTTAAGCTGAACCGACTTCCAGAGGTGAGTCTGTATGCTGCGCTCTTGATATTAATTACTATTTGTTTTCGAATTGCGTTTTATTTTAAAATACTTTCTCACAAATTCCTTATCATTTTAAAGTTTCCTTTCATGAGCTCAATAGTTTCTTCTTTCACTACTTCATCTTGACAGATGACCGAGACTGCTGGCCTACGCCTTATGACTTTGACTGATGTCCCCAAAGTTCAGGATCTTCTCAGAGAGTATCTAAAAGACTTCCATCTTCTACCCATATTAAACAATGAAGAGACTCACCATTGGTTCCTACCCAGAGATGGTATTATTGATACTTACGTAGTTGAGGTTAGTTTACATACATCATACAGGGGAATTTCATTAACCTCTTCCATGCTCACTTCTTTATTCTTAACAATTTGTGGTCAAAGCCTTTGTTCTGGTGCATGAGAGTGCAGCTGTGTAACCGCATTAATAAGGGAGCATACTATATGTTTTTTTGTGCTTCCGTCATTCTTTGACAATTTCTTAACAATGATTTTACAGGGTTTAGGTGGTGTTATAACTGATATGGTTAGTTTCTATACCATGTCTTCGACCGTTTTGAACCACATTACTCATCGAAGCCTGAAGGCAGCATACGCTCTTTACACAGTCAGCACTGCTACTCCATTACAGCAGCTCATGAAGGACATCCTCATCATCGCAAAAGCAGTGAGCATATCCATATACTAGTATTTAAAATATATATGAAATCTCTTTGATGTTGTACAGTTAAAACCCTGTTCACGATCACCTTTACCACTTTTCAGAGAGGATTTGACATGTTCGTTGCCCTGGATGTGATGAGAAATAAGTCATTTCTCGAACCCCTGAAGTTTACACAAGGAGACAACTCTATGCATTATTACTACTTTTACAACTGGACATGCCCTACAATAACCCCTGAGAAGGTAACCGCAGTCTTATAAACAGTTGTGGGTTGGATTTATTTTTCTTTACATGTTTCTTAACTTATGTGGCTGCAGAATAAACTGTGTGAAATATAGAAGCAGTGGATTAAACAGAGATGTAAACATGGTTGTTCCTGTTTTAGGTTGGCCTGGTGCTCAAGTAACATCTGCAGAGTTAGCAGAGGAGAGATGGTACCACTGAATGCTTTTGCTTCTGTAATGACCAATAAACTAATTGTCTCTAATTATATCAAGACACATGTATGCATGATATTTAAGTCAGGAAACTTTTTTATTATATAATAAACAATTAAATTAGAATTAAACATAACTGTTGCCTCTTACAGTAGTTTAATTGCTAATATGTCAATACAGGGAAACTATGTATTATGAGTATCACAATTATGCAACAGTTGTAAGAGTAATATTTGAACGGTTGCCACAGTGGACCATTCGATCCGCACATAACTTGGCACAGGTTTTAGGCCTGATGCCTTTCCTCACGCAGGAAATCTAACTCATTCCCATATGAATTCGTATATCATATATTGTCTGGTATTTTTTTTTATTATTATTCTACGCACACAGTTTTAATCAGTAGCACCCTACATGAGTGTACTAATTTTTTTATTCATTACACAGGTACAGTAAACCACAGCTTATAAAATGTGTAATACCTCAAGACTAACAGTAGAGGGAAGTAGAGGTCATAGGGTTTTACAGAAAACGTACCTCTGTGCTTTCTTAACAAAATGAATTATACAAGGACATGGGCGTTCTACTGTTCACACCTTATGAACATTATTATTAATTAATAAATAAATTAATTGTTATTTATTTTGCCGTGTATAGTTACTTTGCAGCATGTTACTTAGAGGTTCATAATGTGTAATACACAAATTATACAGACTATAACGTGTAATACACAGGTTAATACACATTCCAATAGCAGGTGGCGTTTAACAAAAAAATAAAAATAAAATAATCTTTATCCTCACTAAACAAAGGGGTACATGTAGCCTATAAAAATAACATCAAAGACATATGCTTTATATTTAAAGATGCATTTAGCTTTAAGAAATAATACACATGACTGTAAAAGAAAAAAACAACTTTGCTGCAGGCAAATAAAATTTACATTTTTGTTTTGAAATGTGCATGATTTTTTAACAGCAAATATTGCTGAAGATTCCTTAATTCCCTCATTCGGTATAGGGTTGCAGGAGCCCTGCAGCCTATCCAAGGTGACTCGCGGAACAAAGCAGGATACCCCCTACACAGCATGCACACATATTTAACCTGCATATATTTAGTCTGTGGGAGGAAACCAGAGCACACAGAGGAAACCCACCAACATGGGGAGAACCGTGTTACTTGAAAATATGCAAACTCCATGCACACAGACCGCAGGCAGGAGTTGAACCCTTGACCCTGTACATGCAAGGCCACAGTGCTGACCACCACGCCACCTGATGCCTAGCTGAAAATTCATTTATGCGCCTTAAGTGCCTAAAAATCACATGATCTGCTTCTTTGATAAGAACTGCCATCTTATAAAAAATATACTTATGAAAAGAATGTTTGATACCACATTGCCTCTCTTTATTTTAAATAATCTGTTACTGTTTGCCTTTTATCTACTTAACAATGTTTCTTACTCATTAAAAAAAAAAAAATCATAATCCCTAGTCACATGACTAAGTACGTCCTTCAGGAGTAGTCAGAAATGTTGGTAAAAATTTTGCATATTAAAAAGACTTTCAGGTTTTTTACCCTCAACATCTATTGTTTTCACATAAATAGACATACGGTGGCTTTGCGGTTAGCACTGTTGTTCTGCACCTCCTGGATCGTAAATTGTATGTGCGGGGAGTTTGCATGTTCTCTCCATGCTTGGTGGGTTTCCTCTGGGCACTCTGGTTTCTTCACACTCCAAAGACATGCAGATTAGGTTAACTGGCGTTCCCAAATTGTGTGTGTGTGTGTGTCCCTCAGGTTTATTGTAAATTTTTAGATAAAACGTAAGCTGAACACACACACACACACACACACACACACATATACATATGCATAAATATATGCATAAATTGCATGCATTAAATTCATGCATAAATTGGGAAAACACGCCATTGGTTGTGCTCTGCTGTATCCGCATTCATCACAGATAGGGGGCGGTGCTACACAAACGGCAGCACTGTTCATACTGACTTTCTGTCGTTTAATCCACCATGACCCACACAGTCTCTCTCACACACACACACACGAGCGTGTCAGCCATGAGGAAAGAAAAAAAAAGAGTATGATGTATAATATGTTGAAAAAATATAAATAATATTATCAATATACTGTATAACGTATAGCAATGCATTTAGCATTAACATAAATTCATGTTAATAAAATGTATACATATGTAAATATGTACACATTTTATAATATTTATAGTTCTTCCTTTCCTAAATTGTTTATACATTTTATATATAATAATACGACAAATATTATAAAAACCTGTATATTATAAATATAAAATATATTATATTATAAAAACCTGTATATACTGTATATTTAGTATAGTACAAATGTGCATAAGTTTGCTAAATTGCTACATGAAGTTTTGATTAGTAATGTTACTTACTTTTTATGAAGGTATTTTTTTGCATGCATTGCAAAACCTTCTAACCTCGAACACAAACTCGGAGATTTTAGTTCCCCATTAAAATCAAAGAACCCAGTGAATGGAGCCTGAACTTAAGCTGAATCCCAAATGACTTCTCCCTCCCTTCCTCACTATGTCAGCGCACTACGTGGCGTATGGAAGGACGCGGGTCCTGGGCAGTGCACTACGTGTGCGGATTTTCATGTTTGGGATTGAGCCTGCGTGTTCGCCTTGTGTTCAGCATGAACGCGGATCAGAGGGCGGGATTTCAACTTTCAGAAACGACTGAGACGTTGAGTTCATTCTGCTCCCAGTAGCCGGACTGTCAGTTGTGTTTATGCTTGCGTTTGACAGAAGTTTGTCTTTTCCAACTTGTCTGATCGCATCGGAAAACACTGCAGACTTCTTGTTTAATCCAGACAAAGCTGTAGGAGCTGGATCGCCTCTGCGCGAACAAAGCCTGGCCATTTGAATGAGAAGTGCACTTTTAGTTCGGAGCACAGCACACTGCAGTCAGGAGGAAACGCACCGGTGATCTCCTGTTACTGTTGCAAATTTAACTGAACTTCAGTGGGAATGGAGTAGCCTTTAAGCCCTGCCTCACTGGGAATAAGCACTAGACAGGTAAGTGCAAACTATCTGAGCCTGCACATGTTAACACAAACGATTTTAAACTCTTTATTGATTTGCTTGAAAACTTCACATTAAGCAATAGTTCATGATCCATCCTGGTGTGTTAATAGTTGATCTATTGTAAATGACTTGTTTATAAAATTAAGCATCTCTCAGGTTTATCTGATCTATCTGGTAGGCTGCTTGATAAAAAAAGAAAAAAGTGTAAATAAAATAATAATAATAAAAAAGTAAAGATTTCTACTCTGCTACTGTATATACAGTGTGGTGAATGTTCTGTTCTGTTCAGTCCTGTTCTGGGGGTTTTCCCTAATCTTAATTAGGTTTCTCATCTTTCTTACTTTCATTGGAAACATATGCATGATGAGGACATGGACAATGTCATTATGTCAAGTCCCTTTAGTCGTCTGCATCTGGACAGTGTTCCGAGTTCTCCGAGCTTCTGGGAAAGTGCTCTGTAAGGCACCTGCAAAAACAACAGCAAATGCAAACTAACAGAGCGGCTCAGAATGACTTCACCACACCTCGCAGGATTAGGGACTTTTATGCTGTTGCATCAGAGAAGCAGTTTCATTATTCTCGCAAACAAAAGACCCTAGATGCTGTTCACACCGAACTAAATATTCATCTGATTCCTATTATTGTATGTAGAGTTTTGAGTCGCACCAGTGTATAACCACCTATTTGTTTTCTTCTGACATTCCCTGGATGTTTAACCTATAAGCCCTTTCAAAGGAAAACAATAATGAATTAAAAAAAAAAACCAAAAGAAGTGCTAAATCCAAGCTATAGTTCTTTCTGAAGGGTGTTATAATCTTGTCGTAATGCATGAATGCACGTCTTCAGAGTGAGGAGTGTGGTGCATGATCTGACATACGTTTATTTGTCAAGGTTCAGTTAAAACATGTCCTCAGGTGAGCAACGATGACAAAGAAAGTGATGGAAAGGCATAGAAAAAACAAAAACACTGTTGAATAGAGTACCTGGTACTGTGCACGCATACTGTACGTGCACACAACAATCTGCTGTCTGTTAGACATGCTGCTAAATGCCTCAAAAGCTCCGACAAGTCCTAACACACATGCCAAGGGTTTAACATTCCAGGTTCTTCTCGCCCACCTTGTTTATTTTGATCCGTGTAACGGAAGATGTACACACAAGCCTTTTTGTGCTTAAGGGATTGTATTGGATTGAGTGAAAATGTTGTCCCTCATAAGCAGAGGTAGCGAGAGATGTTCTTTCCTTTGCCAACAACACCACTGATGACGTGAAGGGGACGGTTTTTGGCTCAGATGAATGGAAGACGTTTTTAGCTGCCTACTTTGTTTCATATCCAAGTTTTCTAGTCATGTGTATCTCATTTTTTGAGAATAAATGATGTTGTTGAACCCCGGCATTACACATGGCAGGCGAGAAACCTACCACTGAGACAGGAACACATCTCAACCCCATACACATAAAGGCCAATTCAATGTATTAAATGTAATACAGAATGAAGAAAAAATGCCAAATCTTTTATTTATTTATTTTTTTGCTTTACTTGGACTGACGAACAGCTAGGCCACACTCGCTTTTCAATGTACAAGTTGTAAACACATTTTATTTGTCATATATACATTACATCACAGTAACAGTCTTTTCTTTATGTATCAAATTCAAATTCAAATTTTATTTGTCAAATACACAGTCATACACAGTACGATGAAATGCAGTGAGATGCTTATATGACCGCCCATGACCTTAAAAAAGAGAAAGAGAATGTAAAGAGAATGTAAAGAGATGTATTCAAGCTTGTTTGAAAGCAGGGGTCAGGGCACAGGGTCAGCTTTGATATGTTGCCCCTGTTGCTGAGAGGGTTAAGGGCCTTGCTCAAGGGCCTAACAGTGGAAACTTAATGGTGACCTTTGACCATCTGATTTTTATCTCAAAACCCAAATCGCCTGACATACTGTAAGATAAATTGCCTCTCTTCTTGGTCAGATATACTCAGAGGCATCTCCTTTAACAAGAATGACAGGAACACAAGCCACACCTCTTTTACTTGGGCTGACAGGCACTTATGCCTCTTTCACTGGGACAGATTTGCACCTTAGACAACCTATTGTACTGGGAATATCATGCAGAGATGTTGAGGCTACGTTTTCCAAATATAGTACTAAAAGAAGATGTGTGTGTGTGTGTGTGTGTGTGCTGTCAGAAAGCTGTTCTGATTCCAGTGCTGCCTGATATGCATGTTATTTTCTTAATGGGTTCCTTCCAAAATGACATCACAGAAGAACTACCCATATTCACCTGGGCTTTTAGCTCCACCCCAGCTGAGAAAACAACGAGCTGAAAATCCAGTGTTGCTACTTTTCCCTCTGCAGACCAGCCATTCAGCATTGCACTCAGCAGAACGGAGAGAGTCTTGTTGCCCTGCCCGGGTTTTTATTTGAGTGTCCTAAAGCCACAGATTTTTAGACTGCGTTTAATGGATTCCAAGAAATGAGACACCAAAACGATAGACCGCAATCCAGCGAGGACCGTGTATGTATTCAAGCCTTTGTAGAGCAAGCAGTTTGTGTTTATAAACATGTTCCTGCATCCACTGCTGTCCAGCATCTTCTGCTAGACATTCATCTCACTCCAGATGTTGACACATCATTTTAGCTCCATCTTGGATGTTTATGGCTTTAAAAGGGAATGCTTTTGCAGCATGCTGCTTAAGTTTAACACTTTATTGCCTCTTATCATTACGGTACAAACTTACTCAAAGAGGATAAGACCCTAGCCAACCCTGAAACACAATCTGCATGGCAAGGTCTTATACTGTTTATATTTTCTCGGTTGTGTTCTAATGTTTTCATTGAAAACGCCTTGAAAGATCTGAAAACGATACCATCAGTCAACAGTTTTAAAGATTGACGTTTCAGGTTGTTTGGAAAGTGGTTAATAATTTTTTTATTTCATGGTTTATATAGTAGTTTCAGCTTCAAGGTTAATTATATGTTATATCAAGGTTTGTTCTAAGATTAGATTTATCTAGTCCTCGTTCGACGTTCTGCGCAGCATAAACTCTGTTGAGATTAATGTGCACATCATGATTTGGTGAGTTTGCAATATGGAAATTGCTTTTTATTTTCTCAGTAACAAAAAGAGGCAGCGGTGGCTTAGTGGTTAGCACTGTCACCCTGCGCACTTCAGTTTCCTCCCTCAGTCCAAAGACATGCAGAGTAGGCCATTCTCTAGTTGTCTGTAATGTGTGAGTGTGGGTGCATGCCCTGCAAAGTATTGGCACCCTGTTCAGGGTGTACCCCACCTTGTTCCCTAAGGCTCCTGGGGTAGGCCCCATGCGACCCTGCATTCAGGTTAATGCGGTATAGACGATGATTTAGTACCAAAAAGAGCAAAACAAAATAAAAAAAAAGAGAATAATAAAGGCTATGTTCAAATTACCAACCTGTAGTGACTCAAATATGATTTTTTTTTATCCTAATGTGACACAGATCTGATTTTATTCTGTTTTTTAAGGGCTGTCTGAACACCCAAATCTGATGTTTTTCAGATCAGATCTGAGTCACTGTCGTACGTGGTCCTAGATTGGGTATATTCAATTCAATTCAATTTTATTTGTATAGCGCTTTTAGCAATTTTCATTGCCGCAAAGCAGCTTTACATAGTCAAAAGAATTATTTAGGTTTGTATGAAATGTGAATTTGTATGAATCAAAAATATATATTTGATCATGCAAATATATATTTGATCATGTATATATATTTGATCATGCAACTTTTTGCCCCTGCGCATGTGTACATGTTGTTGTCATTGGGGAGCATGGGTATTTTATAGCAATGTTAGCACAGTCTGCTAAAACAGTTAAAACAAGGCGTCTGGCTTCCTTCCTTTTTCTGGACCTCAACAAGTACAGCCGACTTACTACATGCCATCCTCTGGAACAAAATCACAAGCATGCTAAAAGTGAATCTGTTGTTTGAAATGAATAAGCGCTCAAACAAATATGATGCGTTTTACCACATCAGATGGTGGAAGCAAAAACAAACCAATGTGCGCGTGAGTGCCGTTTCAGAGGATGGATGCATCCACACTGGAGTCAGATAAAAGTCACTTGTAATTATTAACGTGAACTCTCATGACATGCAAATCCGACCTCACCGAAAGTTTAAATTGGACAGCGAGGTTCGGCAGTTTATAGCTTTTATAATATATAATAAGTGATAACAGGTAGCTAACTAGTTTCAGTAAAGTAACTGGAACTAGATATAAAAGTATGAAGGCATGTTGTTTATTGATAATCCGAAAATAGGCGAAATGCTGTTATACAAAAGGTATAGAATACCTCAACAGGGTATAAATAAAATGCTTTGTTGAAAAATCAACAGCATATACAGTCTCGTTTTTTTTTATTACAAAATGGCCAAACCTACCATCCAGCCACTGGATGTAGTGCTGGTCCCAAACCCGGATAAAATGTGTCAGGAAGTGCCAAGCTGTTCTAAAGCAACCCCTCGACGGGAGCAGCCGAAACACCAAAACACACACATGACCAATACAGTCATGTTTTATTCCATACTTAACGAACAGGCCTAATTATTGAGTAAATAAGAGGAATCTAACGTGTTGTTTAGTATAACGCGGCTAAGGGTTATGAGTCTTTCGAGCCAAGTTATTATGCTCGGTACAGCACCCGAGTGGAAAGTGCGTTTTACTAAACGATCACTTTCTACATTGTTGTATGCATGGTGTGCAACAGTAATCTGAAAATAACTGCCTCTACCACCTCTGTCTTTCTTCTTGCACACTACTTTTCTATCCAGTGACAGTAATTGTGGCTTGGCTGGGAAATACTACACTGTAAATATTTAGTCCTGCTGAGGACGAACATGACAGCGCCAGGATTCTGTGATGAAGAGCTTGGGTTGTACACAGCAGAACGATTCTAATAAGACCTGTTAAAGCACTTAATGTTGTAACTTTAATAGTTGTTGACATGCCGTGATGTCCGTTCTGCACAGCTGGTTACGAGTGAGGAACGCAGCAGGACAGCTGGAGCTGTAACGTTGCAGTATTTTTAAAAATACTTCTTTTCCCATGCTTCCCGTTTTAATTTTACAGTTCATTGAACAAAAATAGGGGAAGTCTGTATAAGTGACCTTAATATTAATCTTGCTTTTACTACTCATTTACTTCCTTTTTTTAGGTTTTGTCAGATAGTGACAGAACAAGAATTAAACAGGCTGGGGAAAAAAAGAGTAAAATGATAATGGACATAAACTAAAATTTGAATACTAGTTGGTTGGTGTAATTGCAGGTTGTCCTTAAGATTGGTGCTGTAAAGTGTCTCACCCAGATGAATAAGTCAGGGATTTTTAGACAGGATCATATAACAGCATTATTCATCTCCGGATTAATGCTTTGTTTTTCATAATTATGCATTTACATTTATATCTTTATTAGATAAAAAGAAACACATTTGCTAAATACAATTTCATGCCCTTTCATGTAGTGTCCATAATAAAAAAAAAAAAAAAAAAATCTTTCAATGATCTTAATTGTCATTCAGATAAAACTTAGCCAATTTAGATTTCACATGAAAAGACATAAACCTGAATAAAAAGTGTTTTATTCTAAAATGAAAAGTTGTTAAGATATTGCAACATGAATTTGACATGGTTACGGACACTACAGGTTTTTTGGGGGGAAACATCCTTCATTTTGCACAGAATGCCGTAATTTAAGCAACATGTTTTACAGGTCATATGCTTCTATAGGCTTACATCAATTTTAGTATCAATACTCATGAAGAAATATGAATAATTTAATTTTTTTCATTATTACTGTTTAAAGCCGGACAGTATAACACTGAAAAATGGTGCATATAAAATAATTTATCCAAAAACAGCTGAAGTTAGCAACTTGAATTTTTGGGGGAATCAAGATTCGTCCATGTTGCATAAACTTAAGAAAAACTTATTTGACACATTTCCTAGATTATATGTATTTAATAAAATAAATAAATAAATAAATAAATAAATAAAATCAGCACTAATACTGTGTTTTGGCCGACTATAACGTAGTAGTGTTAAATAGTGCATGGCTACATAAATGCAACGGTAGCTCCAGCTGCTTTCCAGGGTTATGGTACTTGCTCGCTCTCTCTCTTAAGATTTTTATTTTTTTTTAACTGCTAGAGATGTGTTAGTCTTTAAAATTCTTGGCTCACACCGCCCTCTCCCTTTCTCCTACCGCACCCTCTTTCTTTCATTCTCCTTCTCTCTCTCTAAAGTCATTTAACACCTACTCTTTCAGATGGTGTTAGGTCTCAGAACACACTGTGAGTGTAAACAGTTCCACGTTTTATCTCCCTTCTGTGTTCCGATTGTTCCAGGTTTTCACCTGGAATAAATTCACTCGAGACTGATACCATCATTAAAAGCAAATGAGCTGGAATGTGTGGATTATTGCAACTGCTGCTAAACATGCTTTTAAGCTCTGACCTGGCAGAACAGGGCAGGAAAGATAGGAATCAGAAGGGTAGGAATATTTCTCTGGAATATTTCTACAGTACGCTAAATCTGAAAGTTGTGGAGAGTTGGCTGATCTTCATAAAGCAAGGTCTTTTTTTAAAGAAAACTAAATTAGACTAAAAGTTCATGAGGTCAAGGTTAGGTTTAGGTGTATACCGAATGGCGCTTAAAGAGATGCATTAAAGCCAATGAAAGGCCACCACAAGGATACCAATATTGCATTCGACTTGTACCTTAAAAGTAGAAATTTGGGGTGAGGCTTTGGCTCTTCCAGCTACACAGTGGGGGAAAAAACATGGATGTTGCCACCATGTTCATCTTTTATTAGCAAAAATCAAGAAAAGCGATGAATGATGTGTACAAACTGTGTACTGCACAGTCAGCGTAATAAACTGAACAAGCTAATACGTCTGTATGTTGGTTCACTAAATCAAATACAACTATACATCCAGTTTGTGTAATAAAAATAAAGAAGTGCTACTTTTCCTACGTTTTACGCAGCCATTTGAGTTGCGACATCGCATTGAGAAGATCTCCTTGACGTTCCAAACAGGACTTCCAAATTAAAGAGACACTTTTTCCTATTCAGAGATCAGAAACTTTTAAACTATGCGTTTTAGTGTACCGCAGCATAAATCAAGGCTTGTTATCTCGCTGGCTCTGTCCTGAAGTTGCCTCCACCATTATCTCAGTGCTGGAAATCTCTCCGACAAAGACATGGTTGTAAATTAGTGACAAAAAGAGCCATCCTGGTTAAGGACAAAACAGCGCTGTCTTTTTCATGGCTGTCCTGCAGAGGACATTTTAATGTCTAAATGACCAGAGTATATCTTTTTTGGGCTGAATGAGAGCTTCCGCTGCCACGCCCTTCCTCTTTGTGTTATCCGAGTACACAAAGCTTAAGAGGTTTTGAACGTGTGTTTATTCAGTCTTGCATTGCAGTTGTGAAAAAACCCTGTTGTGAGAGTAAATACCTGGTTTTGCAACAACATTCTCAAGTTCCCCTCTTGCTTAAGTGTGGGTGTTTATTCTCGCACGTTTTATGATTTTATAGCCTTGATTTGGTGCATACAGTATTGTCGGTAGTAGGTTGTGGTTCATTCGGTGTTGGTAGTGTTTTGCACTACTCTTGTACTAAAGACAGTAAACAGCAAGCCGGAAGTAAGGGACAAAGTGCTAAATGAGCAGAAGCACTGATCCAGGAACAACTATTGCTCTAACTGTCATCGGCCATGCTGACACAGGCCTCTGTAGACTGGCACTGCAGTTTGTGTCATGTTGCACGATTAGAAATGATGATGAATTCCTCTTTTTTTTTTTTTTTGCAATGAGCATTCAAATAAATTAGGATTTCTTTTAAATGATCCTTTAATAAACCAGACTTTGTGGGCTGGAGTGGAAAGTGATGTATTGCAATCTCTTTTGGCAGAGCTAGAGAGAGATTTAGGGGAAAGGCAAAAATGCAAAGGCATGCATGCATCTGGGGTGTAAATAAGCACAATTTAGCAATATATCTGTATATGCTATGGATTCTGCGTGGGTGTTTTAGCACAGAGCTTCCCATCCATCCAGCTGCTAGATTTCCCAGAATACTAGTTGGGCTTTTGTGGATAACATAAGCTCTGATGTGAAACGCTTCCATTTCTGTGTTGGCCTGATTGCGGTAATCCCACTTGTTAGTGTGTTTATGGTAGCCGTGCTTCTCTAGTTGCGATGATGGTTTGCTGCCATGCCATAGAGTAAAATCAGATGCTTTAGTAATTAAAAACAAACTGATTTAGAAAGCCTAATTGAAACCTGTGAGGCATGCAGGTATGAGATATTCTACTCTAAGCCAAGCGCAACATAAACACTTAAATAAATATGCGACATTAACATGCCATATGTTTTCATTTTCAGACATGACGTTCCCAAGAATTGCCTGCGTTTATAGCAAGAGCGATTGGATGAACACTGGGAATGAGTAGTTACAGATTGTTGTTTTGGCATAACATCAAAACCAGACCACCTGTTTGCTATATGTTATTCCATGGCCTCAGGGGATAAACACTAATTCAACATTAAAAGAGAACTGGTTAGGCTCCCTACGATAACATCCTTAAGTATCAGCCTTAATTGTTCCATAGTGCGTCAAGTCACGTTCATGACATCCTGGTATTGCACGCTGGCACTGATTAATTCAGACGAGCCAGGTAATTGACGCATGCTTGAAATGCTTGAAATGTAAATGTTTTTTAAATGCACGCTGATTTCTTATCTTGTGTGTTTACTCTATACTGAGTTCTTCAAACAAAACTTTCCAATTGCTTTTAAAGACAGAATATAATGAAACTCATTGACTTTTCCTATACAGTCAGGGTACCTTGCTGTGAAACGCTCTTATCACAGTTTTCGAAAGTGTAGAGTATCCAGTGTATATCAGACTGCCTGAGGCTAGGAATAGCTTGGCACCTACATATCATCAGAAATCCTTTTTTCCATTACTTTGCATACTTATAAAGTGAAGGCTTCTGAATATTATTCAAAAAGATAAGAATATTTCTTCTGAGCTAACGGAGGAATAATGAGTCAACCTTCATTACTCAACTGAGTCACTGAGTTCTACAAGCACTTTAAATAAGACCAACTAACCAGGCTGGGGTCATTTAATAACAGTTTAAAGTACAGTAATTAGGTTCCATAATTGCATTGACCAAAAACAAACAAAAAACTCTTAGATAGAAAAAAACCTCCAAAACTATGTACACAGGGTTTTCAAATCAAATACGGACTTTTGATTGTTCAGATTGTTGTTGTTTTACTCTCATCTAGTCCCCTGCCACACTAATGCACTTATCCCAGCGTATCACTAGTGCTTGGACACCAACAAAGTAGAAAGTTTTCTCAGTTTTCATCATTGTAACTGCTCAAACGCTGGCCCCCCAGGAACTCATTTATTAGTTCTTTCCTTTAATAGAAGAAAATATATATTTTGCAGAACAATGTATATCAAACCTCATACTCTCGATCTCTTATGGTAGCTTGCACATTACAGGAACTCACCTGGGAGTCATTGCTACACCACAGTCCTGGGAGTTATTGCTACATCACAGTCCTGACCTCGATCCAAGTGATTTCCACATGTTTGGGCAATTAAAGGAGTTTCAGACATGAAGCAGGCGGTCTGATCATGGCTCTGGCATAATGAGAAATCTATCTACCTTGATGATATCCAAGCACCAGCAAAACACTGGGCTAAGTGCATTAGTGTAGCACGAAATTATATAAAGAAATAAAGGTTGTTTTTAATCTCAGAACTTTATTCTGTTATTTTGCACAATCAAAAGTCCTGATCTTCAAGTAAAAAGAACTAGTATTTTTTTATCCATTCTCTATTCATTTTAATTCACTTGAGCATTGAATTCTTTAACCTTATTGCAAAACAGTTAAACTGCCCACTAACCCATAAAGGAGGGAGTGGAGGAAGGGGGTGGAGAGAACAGATGAAGAAATGGTTTTTAGAAACAAAGCATTAGCAGATGGGCCTGTAATGGGAAGCATATTTGTCATGTCCCGCGCCTGGTGTACTGTACACGGTGTGATGAGTCCAGGGATATCTGCTGTGTGCCGGCCAGGCTGTTATAGAGAACTGCTTTAGGCCTAAGCCTCTGCTTAGCACATGTAAATGTCAGATTGAGTTATTGGATTACAGACTGATGAAGCATGCTGAGACCCCTCTCCCCATGGCTGGTCACATGAGCTGCAACAATCACAAACACCCCCTCCTCTTCTTTATTTCTCTTTTAGTCACATTCACACTTTCTCTATTAGCTCATTTGGTTTGCTCTGCTGTAACCATGCTGTGCTTCCTGGGTCGAGAATGTGTGAATTCCAAATGTGTGGCTGGAGAGAGATATGTGTGTGTGTGTGTGTGTGTGTGTGCGTGCACTGTGAGCAGGTAAGAGCATTTATAAAACAGATAAGTGCTGTTTAATCTATAATGCTTGGAGGTCACTGTGTAGACTGCTCATGTCTGTCATTTTGGACAGGATAGATTTGACACTTTTTCATAGTCCTTTAAACCCAAGCTAAATTTGTGACACTGCCTTGACATTATTAAACAACACATTTGAGATCTGCAATTGCCAAGTAAAGTGTTGAATGAGTAAAAACTATGTATAAACCGTTGTTCAGGTCAAACCGGGACTTTTGATTGCGCAGGATAGAAGAACACAGTTATTAAAGTGCAAACTAATTTGATTTTGCTATATAATTCCTTGTTACACTAATGCACTTATTTCAGCATTTCACTCTAATCAAGGTAGAAAGATGATCGCACCGCCTGCTTGTCCCCCAGTTAATACTTTAATGGCCCAAACATGTGGAAATAGCTTGAAGCGTACAGAGGATATAGCAATAAGTCCTTGCTGAGTTCCTGTAATGTGCAGGTGGTGTTTGTGAATGACTGTGTGTAGAATCCCACAGACAAATGCATCTCTTAAGCAAGTTGGGCAAAAGTTTTATCTGTCGCTATTCAAGGATCAGGCATTCCACTCACTGAATGTTCACACATGTTTTGCAAAACTTTTGGGATGGAAACCTCAGACACTCCACATAACCTAATACAACTTAAATTCTTAAATTAAGATTTTGATATTTGTTGATACCACAGAATCTGTTATGATATGATACATTATTCTTTATTATCATCTGACTGACAAATTATCCACTTTGTTTAGAATCCAAGGTAGGCGTGTTGTTCTGTGATGATGATGAT